>NW_026575506.1:0-305235 GCF_028641065.1 Leucoraja erinaceus
GTCCAGGTACACTCCAAGTTATGTGTAGAGTGCAGATCCACGCCCACATATGAAGACAGGGGAACGGGGTGGTCCTTTCATCATAAGAAAACGCCACAAAATCCCTAATCTTGTACGCATTGAGCTGCAGATGATTCACCCTCACCACTCCACAAATTGTTGACAACAAAACATGTATTCTGCTTCACTTATCAGCGCCCAATTGTTGAGTCATCTGAAAATTCTGCAGGTGCCAGGAGACGGATTTATATCTAATGTCCCACGCGTAGATGGTAAACAAGAATGTAGAGAGGACCGCAAACTTGGCCCCCCTGTTTTGTTCATCAATATGTCCGAGGCACTGTTCTGTAGCCTGAAATGTTGTGCTTGTCCAGTCAGGTAGTTGGTGATCCAGGATACCAATGAAGCATCCAGCCGCGTCTGCGTCACTTTGCTCACGAGCAGTGCAGGCCGGATTGTGTTGAAAGCACTCGGGAAATCAAAAACATTACCCTTACACTAATGCAGAAAGGAATTGTACATTCTGCTTCATACCGAAGACAGACGCAAAAAAGCTGGAGTAACTCAGCAGGGCATGCAGTATCTCTGGAGCGAAGGAATGGGTGACGTTTCGGATCGAAACCATTCTTCAGATTGACATTCACAATGCCTCTCGATTTCGACAATTGACAATAGGTGCGGTAGTAGGCCATTTGGCCCTTCGAGCCAGCATCGCCAATCAATGTGATCATGGCTGATCATCCACAATAAGTTCACAGTCCCTGACTTCCCCCATATCCGTTCACTCCGCTATCGTTTAGAGTTATATCTGACTCTCTGTTGAAAGCATCCATAGAATCGGCATCCACTGCCTTCTGAGGCAGATAATTTCACTGATTTACAACACTTTGGGTGAAATAGTTTTTCCTCCTCTCCCATGTAAATGGCCTCCTCCTTATACCTTAACTGTGGCCCCTGGTTCTGGACTTCCCCAAATTCGAGAACAAATTTCCTGCCTTTAGCGCATCCAATCCCTTAATAATATTATATGTTTTTCCCCTCTCATCCTTCCAATTTCCAATGGAAACAAGCCCAGTCGCTCCATTGTTTCGAAATACGACAGTCCCGCCATCCCAGGAATTAACCTCGTGAACCTACACTGCACTCCCTCAATACCAATAATGTCCTTCCTCAGATTTGGAGACCAAAACAGCACAGAATACGCAAGCGGTGGGTTCACTAGGGCCCTATACAACTGCAAAAGGGTGCGCCAAACTCAACTCATCTTGTTATGAGGGGATCGGAGAAACTAGATTCAATCTTTAATCTTACGGCAGCTGCGAGTGTTTTCCATAATAGAGCTGGCGGCCTTGCTCGAGACTGACTTTGAGCCCCATCGCGAGGCAGTGGACTTACCATCGGAACCTGCGATCCATTACCTGGGATCAATACTACAACAGCGCCCTGCGTATTTCAACATCAATTGGCTCACAGTCTAGGGACCGGCTTATATCGGGAAGCTCCAAAGTCGCAGAATCAATTGGCTCTGACCAGGCGCAGGGAGCTAACCCCCCCCCCCCCCCCCCCCCCACCCCCGCCTGCTTGATCGCCCCGATGCGGAGGGCCGATCGCCGGCTGCGGGAGCCAAGATAATCCCGTCAACGAATGACTCGGGGCCCCCGACCGCTGGAGGATAAAGTAGGGAAGAGATTACATTTTGATTGCCTTCCATCTCAGTGTTGAATGTGGAGGAGACACTGTGCTGGAAGTTTATGTTAAAATGTGTGTTGTGGTGTTGTTGATTTTATTGGCATGACTGTATGGCAAATCAATTCCTCGTATGTGGCAAAACATACTTGGCCAATGATGAAAGATTATGATTATGATTATGATTACGATTTATCCACGTTAAATTGCATCTGCCATGCATTTTGCCCACTCACCCAACCTACCCAAATCACCCTGCATCCTTAAAGCATCAGTCTACCCAATACCTTTTCCTGACAAATTTGAATTTCCTTCAGTTCTTCCGTCACCCACGGTCATCTGGCCACTAGTGCATCTGTGAGATTGTTTCAGATTCAGATTCACATTCAATTTAATTGTCATTGTCAGTGTACAGTACAGAGACTGTGTTAGTTTGTGTCTTCCTAAGATCCAAAATACCTGTTTAACTCATCTGCCATTTCCTTGTTCCCCATAATAAATTAATCTGTCTTCAAGGGACCCACATTTGTCTTAACTGTCTTTTTCTTCTTCAAATACCTATTTAAGATTTTGCATTCCTCCTTTTTATTCTTGGCTAGCTTCCCTTTGCACTTCATATTTACCTTGCAATTCATATTTACCTTGCCTTAAAAAGGCATTGCCTTTTTAGTTATCTTCCAGTGCTCTTTAAAAATGTCCTAATCCTCTGGCTTTCCGCTCAACTTTGCTTCGTTATACTTACCTTCCATTCTTATACAGTCCTTGAGTTGACTTGTTTCTGCACCTTCTCAATTATTCCCAGAAATACTTGCTATTGTTGTTCCACAGTCATCCCTGCTAGGATGTCATCCAGTCAACTTTGGCCAGCTCCTGACACTTGCGATTTTCCCTTCTCCTTCTCAAATTGGCGATTACAACTTGTGGCTCCTAATGGCTGCTTTACCTTTACTTCCCTAATCAAGTATAATCAATTCAGATTGCCTTCTTTCTGGTTGGCACCAGCACAAGCTGCTCTAAGAATCCATTTCAGGGAATACCTCTTCACAGTACTGCAAAAAGTTCAGATGGGAGAGAACTTTATTTCATGGATAAAATTACTATAAGATACGCCGACTGCTAGAATATTGACCAACCACATACTTTCTCCGAAATTTCACTTATCCAGGGGCAATAGACACGGTTGAGCATTATCACCCCTGCTATTTGCTCTTGCGATAGAGCCCTTAGCGGAAAGTATAAGAATGCATCCGAATCGGAATATTCACGGTTGTAATACTAAACATTCCAATAATAAATTATCATTTTATGCAGATGACGTATTATTAGACATTACAAATCTCAAGCTAGTATACCAAAGATATTAAATATAATAGAGAAATGTGGTTCTTTCTCAGGATATACAATATACTGGAATAAAAGTGAAATCATAGCGATAAAACCCCTAGAGTTGATAACATTTAAATTTTCCTTTTAGAGTTGCTACAGAAAATTTTAAATACCTGGGTATCCAAGTAACCAGAAAATATAAGTATTTATTCAATGCAAACTTCCTGCCTTTACTTACTAAATTAAACGCTCTGATTCAATTCTGGAAAACACTTCCGATGTCTCTAATAGGCAGAATAAATGCTATAAAAATTATTTTTTATCCCAAAAATTCTCTACTTATTTCAAACAATACCGATATACTTGTATTTACCTATTTTTTTTTTAACTTGATTCCCACATTACAATTTTATTTGGGATTATAAATCATACAGAATTCCTAGACGATATTTATGTGAACCCAAAAAAATCGGTGGACTGGCGCTCCCCAACTTCTTGTACTATTACTGGGCAGTGAATATTAAAAAAATGTAATTCACCGGCTGGAAAATTCATCTCAACAGGTTGATTGGTTAGTAATGGAGAGAGAGGATTGTTCGCCTTTTAATATAGGCGCGATCCTTCTCACCCCAGTAAAGTTCAAGAATACAATATACAGGAAAAATCCGATTATTCATAGCACTTTACGAATTTGGAGACAAGTAAAATGTACTCTTTAACTAAGAAACATACCTCTTCTTTCTCCAATAGCTAATAATCCGTCGTTCAAACCATCTATTATAGATACAACGTTTACTCATTGGGAAAGACTAGGAATTAAAAAGGTTGGAGATTTATACGAAATGGGAAACATTTTATAATTTCAGAAATTACAATCAAAACACAGCCTGAAAGGTAATCAATATTTAAGATATCTTCAAATTCGAGATTATTTGAAAACATATACCCACGAATATCAAACTCTGTTGCCAGATATATTAGATGAAGGTATGAATAGAAACGCAGAGTATCGTTTAATATTATACTTGTACAATATCATTCTAAATATAGAAACTCAATCGTCACATGTAATTAGAAGAGAGTGGGAACAGGAAGTAAGCTTTAAAATTCCCAAAGACAGATGGGAAAAATATCTTCAATATGTACATACTAGTTCGATTAATGTAAGACATAGTCTAATCCAATTAAAAATGCTATACAGACTATCTTACTCAAAAACTAAACTGAATAACATTTTCCCAAATGTATCTCCCATCCGCGACAAATGTTTATCTCAAGAAGCAACTATAACACACATCTTTGCCTCTTGCATAGAACTCCGTAAATTTTGGAAAGAAATCATTGAAATCTTCTAAAATTATTAAAAACTAAAATGGACTCCCATACAAAATTGATTAGTTTTTGAAGACCAGGTGGCTGCTTTCAATATTTGAAAGACGTTTTCTCTATTACGGCCTGATAATGGCAAAAAAAACACATACTTAAATTTTGGAAAAATGCATCCACCCCAACGCTTAAAATGTGGATCACAAGCATGTCTGAGACGCTACATCTTGAGGATATGAGACTCGTCTTATCAGGAAAATCAGAGCAATTTTTTAAAGATATGGACTCCTTTCATTGATTCATTACAAGTATAGTAGGGTGCAACACAACTCTGGAATTAAACCGATTCACGGACAGGGTGATGGGTGTGGTGAGAAATGAAGTTGGTGTATCTACACGTAAAGTTCTCGTTTTTTTGTTTTTTTTGGTTTTTGTCTTCTTATTCGCTGGAGGCTTTTACTCATTCACTCCTGGACTGCACTATCTGGTAGTCTAGGGGCTCATACACTCACTATTTATTTCACTCTCTCTCTTTCTCGCCCGTTATCTCTTTTTCTATTTCATTCTTGTTAAATTTAAAGTGGGAGATGTACAATAATATATTTTGTCATATGCCGCGGATTATACTACTGTACATCGCCTCTAATAAAAAATATATTTTTTTTTTTTAAACAATCCATTTCAGAAGCACTCCACAAACTCCCTTTCTTGGTTTTCCCAGGCTACCTGCATGTTGAGATATTCCATTACCACCATTGCAACACATTTGCGACATGCTAATTTTGAATCTTGATTCGACATGCACCTTCTATCAACGCCACTGTTTGGGGAGCTCTAGATAACTACCATTAGGATATTTGTACCCTTACAATTCCTCAGTCCTATCCATATCTACATCTCCTGATTCAATGCCACCCCTCGCAAGGGAGTGAAGTCCATTCCTTATGAACAGAGCTACCCCACCCCCATTACCCACCTTTATGTCTGTTCGTTAAGACGTATAACCCTGCATATCCATTTATCAGCCATGGTCCTCTAGAAACATAGAAACATAGAAATTAGGTGCAGGAGTAGGCCATTCGGCCCTTCGAGCCAGCACCGCCATTCAATATGATCATGGCTGATCATCCAACTCAGCATCCCGTACCTGCCTTCTCTCCATACCCCCTGATCCCCTTAGCCACAAGGGCCACATCTAACTCCCTCTTAAATATAGCCAATAAACTGGCCTCAACTACCCTCTGTGGCAGGGAGTTCCAGAGATTCACCACTCTCTGTGTGAAAAAAGTTATTCTCATCTCGGTTTTAAAGGATTCCCCCCTTATCCTTAAGCTGTGACCCCTTGTCCTGGACTTTCCTAACATCGGGAACAATCTTCCTGCATCTAGCCTGTCCAACCACTTAAGAATTTTGTAAGTTTCTATAAGATCCCCTCTCAATCTCCTAAATTCTAGAGTAGCCATGTATCTGTAATTCAATTCAAGTTCAAGTGAGTTTATTGTCACGTGTCCCTGTATAGCACAATGACATTCTTGCTTTGCTTAAGCACACAGAAAAATAGTAGGCATTTACTACAAAACAGATAAATGTGTCCATATACCATGATATAAATATATACACACATGAATAAATAAACTGGTAAAGTGCAAATAACAGCAAGTGGTTTATTAATAATCAGAGTTTTGTCCGAGCTAGGTTTAATAGCCTGATGGCTGTGGGGAAGTAGCTATTCCTGAACCTGGTTGTTGCAGTCTTCAGGCTCCTGTACCTTCTACCTGAAGGTAGCAGGGAGATGAGTGTGTGGCCAGGATGGTGTGGGTCTTTGATGATACTGCCAGCCTTTTTGAGACAGCGACTTCGATAAATCTTCTCGATGGAAGGAAGGTCAGAGCCGATAATGGACTGGGCAGTGTTTACGACTTTTTGTAGTATTTTCCTCTCCAGGGCGCTCAAATTGCCGAACGATGCCACGATGCAACCGGCCAGCATGCTCTCTATTGTGCACCTGTAGAAGTTAGAGAGAGTCTTCCTTGACAAACCGACTATCCGTAATCTTCTCAGGAAGTAGAGGCGCTGATGAGCTTTTTTGATAATTGCGTTAGTGTTCTCGGACCAGGAAAGATCTTCAGAGATGTGCACGCCCAGGAATTTGAAGTTCTTGACCCTTTCAACCATCGACCCGTTGATATAAATGGGACTGTGGGTCCCCCTCCTACTCCTTCCAAAGTCCACAATCAGTTCCTTGGTTTTGCTGGTGTTGAGGGCCAGGTTATTGCGCTGGCACCATATGGACAGTTGCTCGATCTCTCTTCTATATTCTGACTCATCCCCATCAGTGATACGCCCCACAATAGTGGGGTCGTCAGCGAACTTGGTGATGGAGTTCGCACTGTGGTTCGCTACGCAGTCATGGGTATAGAGTGAGTACAGCAGGGGGCTGAGCACGGAGCCTTGAGGTGCTCCCGTGCTGATTGTTATCGAGGCTGACACATTTCCACCAATACGAATAGACTGTGGTCTGTGGATGAGGAAGTCGTGGATCCAGTTGCAGAGGGATGCGCAGAGACCAAGTTCTGCGAGTTTGGTAACCAGTTTGGAGGGGGTGATTGTGTTAAATGCCGAGCTGTCATCAATGAATAACAGCCTGACATATGAGTTTTTGTTGTCCAAGTGGTCCAGTGCGGAGTGGAGGACCAGCGAGATCGCATCCACCGTTGATCTGTTGTGGCGGTACGTGAACTGCAGTGGGTCCAGGTTTTTGTCGAGGTAGGAGTTGATTAGTTCCATGATCAACCTCTCAAAGCACTTCATCACCACCGGCGTTAGTAATTCCCCCAATATCAAACTTGCCAATGTCTAACTGAGCCTCAAACACATCCATTATATTTCTTATACTTCGCGCTTTCAAAAAGATCTTTTCAATATTCACCTCACCTCTCAAACCAGTCACTGTTGCCCCTGACCTTACTCTCTTACCCCTTCTCGAAATTTTCTGCCCATTGTCGAGAGTCTGTTGTAAGAGTTCTTGTACTCACTTCCCCTTTAACTCCATCTTCATATTCCCAATTTGTTACCCACTTCCCCCCTCGATTTAGTTTAAAACTACCCAGCAAATCTGTCTAGCAGGTGCCCCCCCCCCCCCCCCCCCCCCTACTACAAAAGGTGTAGACCGTCCCTTTAGTACATGTCACCCCTAACCCAGAAGAAGTCCAAGTGGTCGATAAATCTTATTCCTTGCTTCCAGCACCACCCGCTCTTTCGCAACCCCCATTTCAATGTCCATGCCCGCACAAACACGAGGTACAAGAACCAAACCAGAAATAATTACCCTAGAAGTCCTGCTTTTCAGACTGCCTCCTAACTATCTAAACAAACGTTGCGGAACCCCATTCCTCTTCTTCCCGACGTCGTTTGTGCCTGAATGCACAATTACTTCCTGCTGCTCACCTTCCCTCTCGAGGATGACCATAAGTCGGTCAGAGACATCTTGAACCATGGCACCAGGGAGGCAACAGACCATCCTTGAGACTCGCACACAAATGTGAAGTGCTGTATACACATATGGAAAGTGTAACATGGACAGAACCTATACATTGAATGGTCAGGCTCTGGAGAGTTTGTGAAGAGCGGAGAAAACTTGAAGTGCTGGTGCATGTTTGCTTGGAGGAATCGCAGCTAAATAGGTTGGTCAGAAAGGTATTTGGAAAATTGGCCTTCAATGCTCAGAATATTGTGTATTGTTGGGAGGGCATGTGCAGTTGTGTAAGCCGATGCAAGTCGCCATTGTGTGGAGTTCTGGGCGGCATGTTATAGGAAATATGTTGTCATGCTGGATAGCGTACAGAGACGATTTATTGGATGCCAATATTCGAGAGATTGAACTACATGGAGAGGTTCAGTAGGATGGGACTCTAATCATTGGAGTGCAGGAGGATGGAGAATGATCTTAGAGATGAGCATACAACCATGAGAGGAATAGATCTGGTAAATGCACAGTCCTTTGCCCACTGTAGTTAAATTAATGTCCGGTGGAGATAGCTTTAAGATGGAGTGGAACATATGTCATTGGAGACTGAGGGGTACCCTTTTCATTGAAAGGCTGGTGCGGGTGGGGGGGGGGGGGGGGGCGGACAAGCTGCCAGAGGAGGTACTTGGGGCATTGACTATCCGAACGCTTCAGAAACTGTTAGGCTGGTACATGAATACATACATTGGGTTTTGAGCGATATTGGCGCAATGCGGCAGGTGCGGACAATGCAGCTGTCACTAATTGGCCGGTGTGGGCAAGTTAGGCAGAAGAATCTTTTTCACGCTGGATCACGCTATGACTTGAACGAATACAATAATAGTTCACATCTTAAATGTCTAATATACTTACATACAGAACACAATGCGCAGCCCATGCCTTATTCCAACACTCCCCAAGTACTACCCCCAACCTCAGTCCTGAGTCCATGTTTCAGAACATGTTGTTATCATAGAGATTTCGTCACCTATTTTCGCCGCTGTCAGAATATTCATCGTCAGTGTTAGTCGATAACAAAGCCCAACAGATGGTCCCATAAGTGTACATCAGTAAACAGAGGTGAAAGTCTGACTTGTTTTACACCGGGTGATCCAGTTTCCTCTCACATCCCTAACATCAAGAGTCAATTCAAGAGTATTTTATTCTCATTTGTCCCTGATTCCCCCCGTCTATTAAGGAGTTTAATCCCCCCCGAATAAGAAGTCCCGCCCACAGCCTAGAGAGTATGATCATCCCGTCAATAGAAGGTTAGCGGCCCCCGACCGTTGGAGGACAAAGAAAGGAGAAAGTAAACTGTGTTCGCCTTCCATCACAGTGATGAATGCGGAGATGTTCATGTTAAAATGTATTTTGTGCATCCTGTTGCTTCTTATTGGAATGACTATACGGCAAATTAAATTTCTCGTATTTGCGAAACATACTTGGCTAATAAAGTTTGATTCAGTTCATGATTACGATGAGAGTCGAATGTTTCCATGACCCATGTCACTGCAGTGCACCAATAAACTCGTCAATCCACAAAGTCAGCCAGTTTTCGGCGATATTATCCGCTTCGACAAAACCTTACCGGATCCTTCCAAAAGTCCTACATATATTTAAGTGAATATAAACACGTTCATATTTTTATACTGTAAGTGATAGGATGAAAATATGACAATTCGGTCCAACAAGTCTACCCCGCCATTCAATCGTGGCTGATCTATTTTCACATGTGAACCTTATTCTCCTGCATTCACCGGTAATCCGTGACACCTCGATCCAATTCCGAAAGCGACTTCCCTTCATTGATGTGTTCAAGAGGGAACTGCAGATGCTGGAAGATCGAAGGTACACAAAATTGCTGGAGAAACTCAGCGGGTGCAGCAGCATCTATGGAGCGAAGGAAATAGGCGACGTTTCGGGCCGAAACCCTTCTTCCCTTCATTGATGTTTCGCCTGTCGGCCTGAAGTGGCCAGAATTATTACTTCTGACCATTCGGTAAAAGGGCTAAAATTAGGCAACTTGTCATATTCTCCGTGGCTGATTAACATGGATTGGACTCTGTCATAGTTCTATATTAAAAGAAGAGAGCATCGAAACAGGACCGTCAGATTACCGAGTGCACGCTGACGATCGATCACGCTTTCAAACTAGTTTCGTGCCATCCCACTTTCTCTTCAATTTTCTCTTCGCACGAGGGGAAATTTACAGAGTCCAATTAACCTACAAACCTACCCATATTTAGGTGGTGGGGGGAAAACGGGACACCCGTATAAAAACAAAGTAGCTAAAGGTAGAATGTGCAAACTCGGCAAAGAACAGCACCCGAGCTCAGCATCGAAGCGGGATGTGGGACGATGAGGCAAAAATTGTACACGTGCCCCAATGCGCGGCCAATTCTTGAACCTTGCATTCCATGGCACTTGTGAAATATTAGGTAAAATTAAAGGATTTATCCATCTTAGTGTCCGAATAACGTGCTCCGTTCTGAAGATGCAGTTTCAAAAATATCAGCCTGTATACCCTCGTTTATTTCAGTACAGAACAATGGAGGGTGTCGAGCCGCGTTGCATCTCGGCCTGTCGAGCCTGGGGTCATGGGAATCACTCATATAGCGATACTGGGAAAAGTCATAAGGTTATAATAATGGGGCAGGGAAACACATAGAGCTAGGCACGTTTCGAAAGCAGTATAAACCACACCAAGAAAGAGATAGGCCATGTTCCACGTCATCCGATAAAACGCATTACTATCCTCTAGTTTCTCAGGGCGCAACTCAATGGAACATGAAGGAAGCCAAGTAGTAGTCATTAACAGACAACACTGAAATGTTGTCTGAATTCGAACATGCCGTCCTATTTGCCTTATGTAGACTAATCGTAATTTCTGGCATTTCGACCATATCTCTTTCAACCACTGTTAAACATAGATCGCGCGGTGAGTCTTTTATATGCTGTTACAGTACATAAATCAACTACATTCTTTCGCAGCTCGTTTCGTGTACTCACCTTCTCCTTCAAACATTACCTCTCAATTATATTTAGTTTAGAGGTACAGAGCGGAAACAGACCCTTCGGCCCACCAAATCCACGCTGACAATTGATCACTGTACATTCGTACTGTGCCATCATCCCGCCAATCCCCCTAATTTATGTATCCGCTTCTTTTAGCTGAGGTCTTAGACACTAGCTCTCCTAGAAGTGAGGTCCAAGCTTGTCTCCACAGAGATGCGGCCCATTAATCGTTAAGGCATCATTGGACATCTTCACCGCGCTCTTTCCAGGTTCATGGCGTCTTTCTGATAGTACAGTGGTCACAACGCAACCCAATAGACCAAATATGGCGTCGCGTGTTCTTCTTCAACTATAACACAACATCCCAACTTATACACTGATGAAGGCCAATGTACCAAAGCCTTTTCTATCATCAGATCTCATCGTTACGCCATGTTTGCGGTTCTATGATCAAATCACATTGCTCTCCAACACACCCTCCAAAATAGGACAGTGAGTTTGAGAAAGGTATAGGTGTAACGGCAGGCAACACAGTAGCCGATTTTAAAGGATGGGTGCTCTTACGATGTCAGGACAGTTTCAGTGACAACAAAGTCGAAGATTTTGCAGATCAACTCCGGAGAGCAGAGCACAAAACCCGGGTTTCAATCATGGACGCCCAGTGTATGTGCGTGCTGCACTGCAGGCTATTGTTCGGAATCCACAGTTTTCTCCTGTTAACTATATTCCGAGTGGCCATTGCAAAATAATTTTAAGGAAAAGTGAAGCAATGATCGTGCAATTAGTATTTATTAATTCAGCTTCTCACTGTTGCTCATGATCTTAGACCCAATGGAAACTGAATTCCATTCAGCAAAGAGTAGGAGTAAACGGGTCCTTTTCACAATGGCAGGCAGTGACTAGTGGGGTACCGCAAGGCTCAGTGCTGGGACCCCAGCTATTTACAATATATATTAATGATCTGGATGAGGGAATTGAATGCAATATCTCCAAGTTTGCGGATGACACTAAGCTGGGGGCAGTGTTAGCTGTGAGGAGGATGCTAGGAGACTGCAAGGTGACTTGGATAGGCTGGGTGAGTGGGCAAATGTTTGGCAGATGCAGTATAATGTGGATAAATGTGAGTTTATCCATTTTGGTGGCAAAAACAGGAAAGCAGACTATTATCTAAATGGTGGCCGACTAGGAAAAGGGGAGATGCAGCGAGACCTGGGTGTCATGGTACACCAGCCATTGAAAGTAGGCATGCAGGTGCAGCAGGCAGTGAAGAAAGCGAATAGTATGTTAGCTTTCACAGCTAAAGGATTTGAGTATAGGAGCAGGGAGGTTCTGCTGCAGTTGTACAGGGTCTTGGTGAGACCACACCTGGAGTATTGCGTACAGTTTTGGTCTCCAAATCTGAGGAAGGACATTATTGCCATAGAGGGAGTGCAGAGAAGGTTCACCAGACTGATTCCTGGGATGCCAGGACTGTCTTATGAAGAAAGACTGGATAGACTTGGTTTATACTCTCTAGAATTTAGGAGATTGAGAGGGGATCTTATAGAAATTTACAAAATTCTTAAGGGGTTGGACAGGCGAGATGCAGGAAGATTGCTCCCGATGTTGGGGAAGTCCAGGACAAGGGGTCACAGCTTAATGATAAGGGGGAAATCCTTTAAAACCGAGATGAGAAGAACTTTTTTCACACAGAGAGTGGTGAATCTGTGGAACTCCCTGCCGCAGAGGGTAGTCGAGGCCAGCTCATTGGCTATATTTAAGAGGGAGTTAGATGTGGCCCTTGTGGCTAAGGGGATCAGAGGGTATGGAGAGAAGGCAGGTACGGGATACTGAGTTGGATGATCAGCCATGATCATATTGAATGGCGGTGCAGGCTCGAAGGGCCGAATGGCCTACTCCTGCACCTAATTTCTATGTTTCTATGTTTCTATATTTTATCAATCTCCGCCTCAAAAATGTCAATTGACTTCGCCTCCACACCGTTCTGTGGCAAATAATTCCTCAGATTCACCACCTACTGACTAAAGAAATTCCTCCTCGTCTCCTTCCGAAACGAACGTCCTTAAATTTGAGGCTCTAACGTTTATTCCTAGACTCTCCCACAGATGCGAAAACCTCGGCTTTTTTTAACAATACTAGAAGTGCCGCATATTTTTAAGACTGGCAGCCACAAAATAAGGCGGAGTCGCTACACAGGCCATTTGAATCATTACGAAAAGGAATTAAAACAAAATATTTATTTTTATTTCATTGAAACGGTTCAACACACAGTGTGCTCTTAAAACCCGATCGGTTTTTAATATTGATAGCCTGAGCAAAGGATGAAACATTTTGAGACAGTTCATGGAAATTTGACTGGCATGATACAATATCTCTAGTAAAACAGACGGAGGCCCTCATTTGCGCTCCAGTTGCTCATTTGAAATGAAAAGATAAAGAAATATTTCACCAATTATGTGCGCATTTAAATGTATCATGTTTATTTGTAAGATTAAACGAGAACTTACCAGTTTGAAGTTTGATCCGTATTTTATGAGGAGTTACGATGAGGGATTACGTGAAGAAGCCCGCCCCAGGACGCATTGCGGCATAACTTCAAAGCAGCGGTGTGGAATCACAGACAGACACGTATTTGCAGTAACATAGTAAAGAATAAAGAGACATCAATTATCAGTTTGATCCATGTAATGAGGATGGGAGCGGAGGGCACGTAATCCCTCACCGTAACTCCTCATAAAATACAGATCAAACTTCAAACTGGTAAGTTCTCGTTTAATCTTACTATTTTACTTCGGAGTCACGTTAGTGACTTCGTGAAGATTTCAAAGCTCTGTGATTTCAAACCGTGTAACAGCTTTATATCACTCGCTGCCGAAGCCTTTGAGGGAGGAAGCGTGTTATCATAATCAACCAATGATTCTGTTTATAGAAAAAAACCAATGGTATTTTTTACAATAACACTGAAGAATTTTAAATGCTCCCCTTGGCTAATTTGAATATTTGCAGATTGGAATCTTCCTGCAAATAAAAAACAGGTTTTGTCAACAGTTTATAATAATTTATTTCTCTGAACGTTTTACCCCCACTATTCTGCTGTAGCCAGGATGTGGTTTACAGGCACGTCCATTCTTTTGCCGTTGACGTGGAAGCTTCTCCTGTGGGATGACAACTTTATACATGTTAGTTTTATCCCAGGAGCTTTAACCTGCTTGAGCCATTTCAAAAAAGGCTTGTTACCCGACCACAAGGTGTTTTGTGACCAACCCACAAGGCTTTTCATCTCCCTCGCATAATTAGGTTGTGTCTATGTAAGGTAATAGGGTCTTGGCACATACCGTGTTTTCTGGCGGGTAGCCCGGTTTTATGACTGGATAAGGTGTTCCTGGTCTGGTTTGACCATTCCCTGAACAAATGATAGAGATCTGGTCTGAAGCTGTGAGCATGGTGTCCAGTTGAAAATAGGAGTAATGACTGGACACTCTGTGCTGCTCCATGTGCCTTTAACATATGTTTTTAGTGCATAGAAGGTTCAGGTTTAGGGCTCTGGCTGGTGGGATCCCCTGAAGTGTGGTTAACCACTGTGACATCCCATATATAGGTGTACCTAGTCTAGGGTTTTAGAGTTTTAATACCCTTCAAATTTACCTCCAGCCAGTGACCCCATGGCCTGTTGTCCTGTAGCTGTTTTGAAAAAGAACAGGCAGTTTAATTCTAGCTGTGTTGGTGGCACTGTAGCCGAATCCTTCATCATGATGAAGGTTCTCCAGGAATTCCAGTTCGTAGTACCTGTATCGGATGAGTAGGTTTTCCCCTTTATCCTTGCAGTACTTCTCTTGATGCTGGACAATTGTTGTAGTCCAGTGGATGTTCAAAAGGATGCTGACATGGTGTCGATTATTCAGTATAACAATCCCAGTCCCAGAGGCTTGCGCAGAATCTGCAGCTCAGGAGCTTATTTCTCATGGCACAGGTTGATTTGTGCCCGACTCCGATATTAATAATTCTGGGTACTGGAAAACACCATCCAAGTTTCAACAGCCATGTCATGGCGTGAAGTGAAACAAGGGCTGCGTAAGTCCGTCAGGTACTATCAAATACCTGAAGCAGAATCCTTTTTTACTGTGCGTTGTTCTCGATTGGTGAGGCAGAAGGGAAAAATACATAGAATTAATTTCACCAATGCAGCGTGAACGCATTTGTCTATCAATATTATAAATACATTCTTGAATGACAACATGACCTATAGGTCAGAAAAGTTAATATATATAGCTGACGATCTTTCTGCTGGAACTATCTGTCCCAGAGAAAATGTTTTAATGAGGATTCCACTGGCCCAGGGTCTGGTTTCCCCCCGCGACATACATAGGACATCCCCGAACACCTGGTGATATAGCGTTAATGCAAATAATCGATATCAGTTTCACATTCCATTTTAATTGTCATTGTCAGTGTACAGTACAGCGACAATGAAATGCATTAATATCTGTTGCATCATATAGCTTAATAGTTTTGTTAACTTTATATGAAAACATCTAATTGATGTAGTCCTTAATATTATGTGACCTGGTGTCTGTCACTGTATTTTGCTTACCACCCAGGTAAGTTGTTGATAGTCAAATACATCTATGGATATACCATTGCCAAATTGGTTTGACCAACTTCTCATATGATACCGACTTTATGCTGCCATATGGTTAATATAGGCCACCTCCATAGTGTAGTCTATTTATACCCATACATGCAAGTGCTTTAAACTCATAAATTCACCCGAACATTTTTTAGATAATTAATGCCCAGTATAAGTGGTAACCCCACCACTGTCTTTCTGATATTACTTCAGTGGGTAACTTCATGAGATGCTCAATGACAACCTATATGTTGTTTTTGATACTAACATCTGAATGATGTAGACAGAAATGGTACCATTTTTTCCCAATTACTCTGTTATTTGTCGAGTAGTTGGTAGTTTGACCATTACTTTGTGCTTGTTTGTGCCAATTCAACTATGTTGTCTCTTGGCATCCTTATAGTTACGTGGACTGAATTAATATGAAAGCCAAGATAGTCCAAGAAAGCGCTCTATATGCTGGTAGGAACCAGACCCACCTACCTCCATGGTTATTGGCGGTTTTGTGTTTTCTGTTTTCTGAGTGCTTTTGTTCTGAGGATGTGCTGGCGACGTTGGGGGGGGGGCGCATTTTCCAGGGGGTCCGCGGCGGGCCCTGATCTAAAAGATCTTTGGGGATAGTGCGGCCCCAAGCTTTCACCAGTCCCATATTCTAGACATAGACTGGTAGATGCCGTGAGGTGCTGCTGTTAGGTTATCGAAAGTCGTGGTTTGCTCGTCCCTTGGCCTGCCCTCATGATGCCGAAGGTTTTTGATACCTCTTCGATCTCCTTCAGCTTTTTGTTCAGATCTCTCCCAAAATAGCAGTGAGTCTGCCTCCGCTGCTGGGCTTTGCTCAAGCCTGCATCTTTGAGATTGAGGGCAGGTGTTGTATTTCCCTTCAGAGATTATTTAGTTCGAATCGTGGTACACCTTAATACCAGCACTTTCTGGTGGCATGTGTTGATCTCGTTATCTCCACAGAACAAGCATAGGCTGTGATAGCTGACATCAGGAGCCTTCGGATCCGCTGTAGCTTGAGTTTTTATGCCCGCATAAGGGCCCCCACAACTTCCAGATTTTGCTGTTTTAGGCTTATTCCCCTTAAGGGCCTCATAGTTCTCTGGTGCTGTATATTCTTGCTGGCTGCCATTGTTTTGGCTCCGGCGGTGCTCCAGCCCGTGGGGTTGCTACGAAGCGGTCCACGACACCCAACAGCTGTTCCTGATCCTGCACCTCATGCATACTCCCGATTTTGTCCGCCTGCCCCATTTGCAGACCAGCCCTGCCCTGGTCACCAATGCTAGCCTCCTGCTCCAACCCGTGGTATGAGGGTAGCAAAGGGCAGTGCCTGAACGACACTATGGAGGAGGTGCCTGTCCTGTCTCGCCGGGAGCGCTGCTGTTCCCGGTGGACCTTCTCCTCCAGGAGCTGCTAAGTGCAGCTCAGGCGGCTGTCTCTCTCTGCTTTGGTAGAGACATGTCCCCCTCCGACGAATCGGAGACGACCGGCCGTTTGGCTTCCTGGCCGCTTTCCCAGTCCGCCGTGTAGGCTCTGGCGAGACTGGCTTGGCTCGGTCTCAGGGATAGCGAAAACGCTCTGCGAGCGACGCTGCCGCCGGTTGCTGCCCCGCTGGTAGAGTTGGAGCGGGGCAGTTTCTCTTTGCGAGTTTTTTGCGTTGAGTTCCTGAAATCTGTAATAAAACACAACTGCAAACTCACCTTTCCAATGCCCAAGAGCCGCTCCTGCAGCTCAGGCGGCTGTCTCTCCCCCTCCTGGGTGGAGAGACGTCCCAGTCCGATGTCGGCTCCACCGCCCGGTTTTACACACATCCAGCCCGCTGCTCAGGCGCTAGCGGGCTGGCTCGGTCGCGGTGTCGGGTTTGCGGACCGCCCGCTAAGCGGTCCACCCCTGTTTGCTGCCCAACGACGTCCTTTCGTCCAGCGGGCAGGTGCAGCATTTCCCCCCCCCCCCCAAGCCCGCAGCTGATGCTGACGGCTTGGTGCAGTGTCGGGAGCGGGGCGCTGATTAGCGGTCCTCGCTCTATCTAGCAATTCTGGCTGCCTCTGCACTCGGGCTGCTGCTCACCTGCACTCGGGCTGCAGCGCACTCCACGCCAGCACTGTACAGTGGGTCCCCCTGACGGCTCCGCAAATGTCGGAAGCCTCCTCCCGCCCGCCTGCCTGCCTCACCTGGACAGTACTCGCGAGCGAGCGAGGACTGAGGGGACCCCAACACAGTGCTAGCGCCGTCTCCTGCGCTCTTGATGTCGCCCCTGTGGAGAGTTTACCGGCACCGGCACAGCTCCCATTCATGGTCCGCCGGCGCTCTCTCTCCCTAGTAGCGTCTTTCCTCCCCTCCCTCGAACGGAAAACTCCTCCCGGAGTCCAAGGGGGCCGCTTGCACGCCCTGCGGGAAACAAGCAGACGCAAAGGGGCTGTAACAGTAAAGGTAAGTACTTACCTAAACTTAGATTTTTTCTCGTTTCTTCGGGAGCCCTGACTCCCGGCTGCCGCTTTGCATGCTGAAACGTAAAATGCCGCAATGCGTCCTGGGGCGGGCTTCTTCACGAAGTCACTCACGTGACTCCGAAGTAAAATTGATCATGTACGTTTGGTTACCATCTCATTTCTGTCATCAATCTCCTATTGTTGTAGTGGAGTATCTGAAATCTCTGGTACGGCTAATTGTCCGCTTAGTAAAAAACAAAATACACAATTGCTTCCAACTAAAACAAGTTACACAAAACAACAAGGCGAACGACCCTCAATAAAATGAAAACCTATGAGGGGGAAATGAAAGATCTTGACCTTGATAAAAGAGATCAAACCGAAGGAGTTTGAAGAGGCATGAATGGGGATTAAAGAGGACAGCGCTCCAGAACAGAACAAAACACAGAAGAAGGTACACAAAAACATGCTGGAGAAACTCAGCGGGTGCAGCAGCATCAATGAAGCGAAGGAAATATGCAACGTTTCGGGCCGAAACCCTTCTTCAGACTGATGGGGAGGGGGCGGGTAGAAGAAAGGAAAAAAGAGGAGGAGGAGCCCGAGGGCTGAGGAAGGGGAGGAGACAGCAAGGGCAAACACAATTGGGAGAATTCAATGTTCATGCCCGCAGGATGCAGACTCCCCAAGCGGAATATGAGGTGCTGTTCCTCCAACTTCCGGCGTTGCTCGCTCTGTCCATGGAGGAGACCCAGGACAGAGAGGTCGGATGCGGAGTGGGAGTGGGAGTGGAAGTGCTGAGTCCCCGGGAGGTCAGCTTGGTTAATGCGGTCCGAGCGGAGGTGTTCGGCGAAACGATCGCCCAGCCTCCGCTTGGTCTCCAGAGCAGCGGATGCAATAGATGAGGTTGGAGGAGATGTAGGTGAACCTCTGTCGCAACTGGAACGACTGCTTGGGCCCTCGAATGGAGTCGAGGGGGGAGGTAAAGAGACAAGTGTTGCATCTTTTGCAGTTGCAACGGAAAGTGCCCGGAGAGGGGGTGGAACGGGAGGGAAGGGAATAATTGACAAGGGAGTTACGGAGGGAGCGGTCTTTGTGGAAGGCAGACATGGTGGGAGATGGGAAGATGTGGCGAGTGGTGGAGTCACGTTGGAGGCGGCGAAACTGACGGAGATTACATGTTGTATGTGACGGCTGGCGGGGTGAAAGGTGAGGACCATGGGGACTAGAGGGACTCTGCCCTTGTTGCGAGTGCGGGGATGGGGAGAGAGAGCAGTGTTGCGGGGTATGGAAGAGACCCTGGTGCGAGCCTCATCAATGGTGGAGGTTTCCCTAACGGAGGTTACCCTCCTCCACCATAGATTAGGCTAACACCAGGACAGGCAGAATCTCTGGAGCGAATGAATGCGTGACGATTCGGATCGGAATCATTCTTCAGAATGACATTCACAATGCCTCTCGATTTCGACAATTGACAATAGGTGCGGGCGTAGGCCATGTGGCACTTCTAGCCAGCATCTCCATGCAATGTGATAATGGCTGATCATCCACAATAAGTCCACAGTTCCTGCCTTCTCAGCTTATCCATTGACTCCGCTATCGTTAAGAGCTATATCTAACTCTCTCTTGAAAGTATCCACATAATCGGCATCCACTGCCTTCCAAGGCAAAGAATTTCACAGATTCACAACACTGGGTGAAATCGTTTTTTCTCCTGCCATTTGTAAATGGCCTCCCCCTTACACTTTAACTGTGGCCGCTGGTTCTGGACTTACCCAACTTCGAGAACATATTTCCTGCCCTTAGCACATCCAATCATTTAATAATCTTATATGTTTGAATAAGATCCCTCTCATCCTTCCAATTTCCAATGGAAACAAGCCCAGTCGCTCCATTCTTTTCGAAATATGACCGTCCCGCCACCCTGGGAATTAACCTCGTGAACCTAAGCTGCACTCGCTCAATAACAATAGTCCTTCCTCAGATTTGGAGACGAAAGCAGCACACAATACGCCAGCTGCGGCTTTACTAGCGCCCTGTACAACTGCAGAAGGACCTATTTGCGTCGAACTCAATTCCTGTTGTTATGAAGGCCCAAATGCCATTAGATGTCTTCATTGCTTGCGGTTGCTGCATCCTTACTTTCAGTGACTGATGAACAAGGAGACACAGATCTCGTTGTACTTCCTGTTTTCCTAATTTGCCATCATTTAGATAATAATCTGCCTTCCTGTTCTTGCCACCAAAGTGGAAAACCTCCACCGGGTGGCGCCGTCAATGATGGCAGCCTCGCAAACGGTCTGTCTGTTTATTCTCCCTGTTTGTTATTTTTGGTGTGTTTTAAAAAGGTTGTGTAAATTTCCTCTGTATTTTTGTGTGTATGTGTGTGTGTGTGTGTGTGGGGGGGGGGGGGGGGGGGTGGGGGGGGGGGGGGTGGGGGGGGGCGAGCGGATCGGGTAAACTGGAATCTATCTCATATCTTGCGGCAGCTGCGATTGTTTTGGAAATAGTGCTGGCGTCCTTGCTCGAGACTAACTTTGAGCCCCACCGCGGGGATATCCCATCGGAACCTGCGATCCATTACATGGGATCAATGTTACAACAGCGCCCTGCGTATTTCAACATCAATTGGCTCACAGTCTCGGGTACCGGCATATGTCGGGAAGCTCCAAATCGCAGGAGGTTCGGCTAGCCCCGACGTAGGGTGGTGACCATTTTGCCTAATCACCCAACCTGCCGAAATCTCTCTGCATCCTTAATGCATCCTCCCCAAAGGTCACCCCCCCCCCCCCCCCCCGTTATTGTTGTTCCACTGTCATCCCCGCTAGTGTGTCATTCCAATCAACTTTGGCCAGCTCCTCCCTTATGCCTCAACTGTAATACTGACACTTGCGATTTTCCCTTCTCCCTCTCAAATTCTAGATTACAACGTATCGTAGTATGGTCACGCCATCCTAATGGCTCCTTTACCTTTTCTTCCCCAATCAAATGCACTAAATTCAGAATCGCCTTCTTCCTGGTTGGCTCCAGCACAAGCTGTTCTAAGAATCCATGTCAGAAGCACACCACAAACTCCCTTTCTTCGTTACCAGGAACAGCGGATTTTCCCAGTCTACCTGCATGTTGAAATCTCCAATAACCACCATAGCAATAGATTTTCGACATGCTAATTTTCTCTTGATTCAACATGCACCTTCTTTCAACGCTATTGTTTGGGGAGCTGTAGATAAATCCCATTAGGATATTTTTACCCTTATAATTCGTCAGTCCTATCCATATTGACTCTATATCACCTGATTCAATGGCACCCCTCGCAAGGGAGTGAAGTCCATTCCTTATGAACAGAGCTACCCCACCCCCATTGCCCACCTGTCTGTCTATTCGTTAAGATGTATAGCCCTGCATATTCATTTCACAGCCCTGGTCCTCTAGCAGCCATGTATCTGTAATGTCACCAATATCAAATTTGCCAATGTCGAACTGAGCCTCAAGCACAACAATTTTATTTCTTATAATTCGCGCTTTCATAAAGAACATTTTAACTCCAATATTCACCTCACCTCTCACACCAGTCACTATTGCCTCTGCCCTTACTCTCTTATCCATTCTCGAACTTTTCAAACCATTAAGCCGACAGTCTTTTGTAAGATTTCCTGTACTCACTTCCCCTTTAACTCAATTCAATTCAATTCAATTCAAGTTTATTGGTCACATACTCAATTATACAGGTATAACCAGTAGTGAAATGCTAAGTGCCTGTCCAGTTGTGCATGGTTCCCCACTTACACATAACCCACATAAATCAATACCCACATATAACATATAATAAATATGTACCCGATAGATACCACATAACCCACATAAATCAATACCCACATATAACACATAATAAATATGTACCCGATAGATACCACATAACCCACATAAAACAATACCCACATATAACACATACCCATAATTATACCACATAACAAGTAGTGCTGTTACAAGCAAAGTGACAAGTGCCGTGGTTACCTGTGATGACAGCATGTTCCATCCAGTTCAGTCCCATGTGTGTGTGTGTTTGATGGTGGCGAGGCCGGGCGGGGCGGGGGGTTTGGGCGGGGGTGCAGGTGCCGGTGAGGTGCTGGTGAGGAGGGTGGGGAGGGTTTGGGCGTTGGGGGGCTGGGGGGGGGGGGGGGGGGGGGGGGGGTGGGGGGCGGCGGCAGTCACTCCTCGTTCAGCAGTCTCATGGCCTGGGGAAAGAAACTACCCCTGATTCTCTCCATGTTGGCCCTGAGCAGCCGGTGCCGTTTCCCTGAGGGCAGCAGGGAAAACAGTCTGTTGTTGGGGTGAGTGTGGTCCTGGATAATCCTCCTGGCTCTTGACCTGCAGCGCTTGGTGTAGATGTCCTGCAGGTTGGGAAGGGTGGTTTTGATGGTCCGCTCAGCTGAGCGAACCACCCTCCTCAGAGCCAGTTGGTCCATCTTCATGCTCCCAATTTGTCACCCACATCCCTCCTCGATTTAGTTTAAACCCACCCAGCAAATCTGTCTAGAAGAACGCTGGTGCCCCTACAGAAAGGTGTAGCCCGTCCTTTTCTTACAGGTCACCCCGAACCGAGAAGAGGTCCTAGTGGTCAAAAAGTCTAATTCCTGATTTCCTGCACCAGCACTCCAGCCACCCGTTCAGAACCCCGATATATATGTTCATGCCCGCACCAACACGAGGTACAGGATTCAAACCAGAAATAATCATTCTAGAAGTCCTGCTTTTCAGACTTCTTCTTAACTCTCTAAACACTCGTTGCGGAACCCCAATCCTCTTCTTCCCGAAGTCGCTTGTGCCTGTAGGCATAACTACTTTCTGCTGCTCACCTTCCCTCTCGAGGATGATCTGAAGTCGGTCAGAGACATCTTGAACCATGGCATCAGGGAGGCAACAGACCATCCTTGAGACTCGCCCGCCGCCACAGAATCTCAAGTATGTACCGCAGGCAATGGAGTCATCGATCACTATAGGATGTCGGTCTCGCTGGTCGAGTTTCATTACTAGGATTGGAACCACTGATCTGTCCGCCGCTCGGACTGAACGCGTCGTCTGCCCCGACAGCTCCCAAGGGCGTGTACCTGTTTTTATTATGTACCGGTTCTGCTGCACTCCAGGTTTAGTCCCCTTCCTCACAGTCACCCACCTTCGCTCTGCCTGTATCCTTGGCGTGACAAATTATCTGTAGGTCTTGTCCAGGAAACTCTAATTTCCCCGGATATCCCTGAGATCATCTAGCTGCTTCTCCAATTCCCCAACACGTCCATTCAGGACCAGCACCTCAAAACCAATTACTGCAGTCTTATTCTTATTCAAATGTCATTAGATACGGGAATAGTGCCGGAGGATTGGCGTACTGCGCATGTTGTTCCATTGTTTAAAAAGGGGTCTAAGAGTAAACCTAGCAATTATAGACCTGTTAGTTTGACGTCAGTGGTGGGCAAATTAATGGAAAGAATACTTAGAGATAATATATATAAGCATCTGGATAAACAGGGTCTGATTAGGAACAGTCAACATGGATTTGTGTCTGGAAGGTCTTGTTTAACTAATCTTCTTGAATTTTTTGAAGATGTTACACGGGAAATTGATGAGGGTAACGCAGTGGATGTTGTGTATATGGACTTCAGTAAGGCCTTTGACAAGGTTCCTCATGGAAGGTTGGTTAAGAAGGTTCAATGGTTGGGTATTAATGGTGGATTAGCAAGATGGATTCAGCAGTGGCTGAATGGGGGATGCCAGAGAGTAATGGTGGATGGTTGTTTGTCAGGTTGGAGGCCAGTGACGAGTGGGGTGCCACAGGGATCTGTGTTGGGTCCACTGTTGTTTGTCATGTACGTCAATGATCTGGATGATGGTGTGGTAAATTGGATTAGTAAGTATGCAGATGATACTAAGATAGGTGGGGTTGCGGGTTATGAAGTAGAGTTTCAAAGTCTACAGAGAGATTTATGCCAGTTGGAAGAGTGGGCTGAAAGATGGCAGATGGAGTTTAATGCTGATAAGTGTGAGGTGCTACATCTTGGCAGGACAAATCAAAATAGGACGTACATGGTAAATGGTAGGGAATTGAAGAATGTAGGTGAACAGATGGATCTGGGAATAACTGTGCACAGTTCCCTGAAAGTGGAATCTCATGTAGATAGGGTGGTAAAGAAAGCTTTCGGTGTGCTGGCCTTTATAAATCAGAGCATTGAGTACAGAAGTTGGGATGTGATGTTAAAATTGTACAAGGCATTGGTGAGGCCAATTCTGGAGTATGGTGTACAATTTTGGTCGCCTAATTATAGGAAGGATGTCAACAAAATAGAGAGAGTACAGAGGAGATTTACTAGAATGTTGCCTGGGTTTCAGCAACTAAGTTACAGAGAAAGGTTGAACAAGTTAGGGCTTTATTCTTTGGAGCGCAGAAGGTTAAGGGGGGACTTGATAGAGGGTTTTAAAATGATGAGAGGGATAGACAGAGTTGACGTGGAAAAGCTTTTCCCACTGAGAGTAGGGAAGATTCAAACAAGGGGACATGACATGAGAATTAAGGGACTGAAGTTTAGGGGTAAAATGAGGGGGAACTTCTTTACTCACAGAGTGACAGCTGTGTGGAATGAGCTTCCAGTGAAGGTGGTGGAGGCAGGTTCGTTTTTATCATTTAAAAATAAATTGGATAGTTATATGGATGGGAAGGGAATGGAGGGTTATGGTCTGAGCGCAGGTATATGGGACTAGGGGAGATTATGTGTTCGGCACGGACTAGAAGGGTCGAGATGGCCTGTTTCCGTGCTGTAATTGTTATATGGTTATATGGTTATTTTCATGAACATCCAACGTTGTCCCTGCCTTCCCACATCCAGCATGACACACAATGTAACAAGTTGCCTGCCATTTCCTAAGTGGCCAAACATAACAAATCACACATTTCGATCAAGTGTGGTCTCCTTGCCTCAGCGTCCTTGCCGCAGACTCTTGAGCACCTCAACAAGGCCGCTCCCAACATGAAAGTTCCACTGTGGTTGCACTTATTTTTCTGTTAACCAACAAGTTATCACTTGTTAATCGCTAAGGGCTAACGTAAATTATTCGAACCTGGGCCTTTGGCGCTCTTTTTAAATGGTGTTTCCCTCGCACTCACCTACTTCCAGCCAATGCTCACTCTCGTTGCTTATGCATGCTGTTTCTCTCCGATCTTCACGGATCTGGGTCGGAGCAATGGAGCAGGTGGACGATTACGTCCACAACTCCCATCTTTGTTTGGTAAGTGAACTGTAGGGGGTCCAGGTAGGGTTGAACCAGGGGTCGCAGGTGAGTGGGCACCAGCCTCTCGAGGAACCCCTCAACGTTACTTCAACAACACTATAATTGTATTTACAAACGCAGCAAGAATTTGGGAGAGCGTCGAGTAACATATTGCGTTAAATGCGTCGGACATGACTTGTGGTGACTAATAGCAACTTCACAACCCTGCACCACGTTACCGATTAGAACCGAATAAACAAAGTAACTGCAAAATATTTGCTAGTAACATAGCTAGTAACTGCAAAATATTTTCACGTCTTTAATAATCGAAGGAAAGGACGGCGGCATTCAGCAAAGTGATGTTGCAGATTGACATGCTGAGTTAAATAGAGAATGTGATTAGAGATAGGTTCGTTAGATGATGTGTTCATTCTAAAGATTAATACGTGGGTGTAGAACTGAATGAGGCTCATACACTCTGGCCTCATCCGTCTGTAATGCACGTAAATTTCTGCTAACATTTGCAATATCATTGGAAGAGTTGCCTTCTGCACAGGGCCACATAGATGTGAACATAGTCAGCAGATTGCCAGTGCCCTGTGGAATAATATCATGTTCATAATTGATAGGAGCAGAATTATGTCATTTGGCCCATCTGGACAGACCAAAAAAGCTGGCGTAAGTCAACGGGACATGCATCATCTCCGGAGAGAATTTTGTGACGTTTAAGGTCAAGACTCTTCTTCAGTGAACTCCGCTATTTAATCATGTCTGATCTATCTATACCGCCGACCCTAATTCTCCTGCCTTCTACTCATAACCAAGAACACGCACTAATCAAAATATATCTATGTATAAAAAATATGAAATTACGGCTTCCACGGCGTTCTATGATTTTATAAAATCCACAGATTCACCGCCCTCTGACTTAAGAAATCTCTCCTCGTCTCCATCCAAAAGGAACGTCCTTTAACACCGAGGTTATGATATATAGCCCGAGGCTCTCCCATTGATGTGAGAAATTCGGCATTTGTGAGAACACGCGAAGCACCGCGCATTGGTCGGCATGGCATACACAATATGAGACTCCGGACTCACTACATAGGCAAGAGAAGCAATCGGCTGTCTTCCATGAGTAACTGCGTGCTACCCTCTTAGTATACAGACTTAACAAAAACGTTATGTGTGATCAATACAAAAGGACTGCTGGAACTCTGGAAGTCGGAGGACGGGATCAGGCAGATGAATGTTTGAGTCAGGGTTCTTCCTCACATTACCTGCAGAAGAGGGGATACAACTGACAAATAGAGATAGTGACGGGAGCAAGCCTGGTAATAGAAACATAGAAACATAGAAATTAGGTGCAGGAGTAGGCCATTCGGCCCTTCGAGCCTGCACCGCCATTTAATATGATCATGGCTGATCATCCAACTCAGTATCCCGTACCTGCCTTCTCTCCATACCCTCTGATCCCCTTGGCCACAAGGGCCACATCTAACTCCCTCTTAAATATAGCCAATGAACTGGCCTCAACTACCCTCTGTGGCAGAGAGTTCCAGAGATTCACCACTCTCTGTGTGAAAAAAAAGTTCTCCTCATCTCGGTTTTAAAGGATTTCCCCCTTATCCTTAAGCTGTGACCCCTTGTCCTGGACTTCCCCAACATCGGAGCAATCTTCCTGCATCTAGCCTGTCCAACCCCTTAAGAATTTTGTAAGTTTCTATAAGATCCCCTCTCAATCTCCTAAATTCTAGAGAGTATAAACCAAGTCTATCCAGTCTTTCTTCATAAGACAGTCCTGACATCCCAGGAATCAGTCTGGTGAACCTTCTCTGCACTCCCTCTATGGCAATAATGTCCTTCCTCAGATTTGGAGACCAAAACTGCACGCAAAACTCCAGGTGTGGTCTCACCAAGACCCTGTACAACTGCAGTAGAACCTCCCTGCTCCTATACTCAAATCCTCTTGCTATGAAAGCCAACATACCATTCGCTTTCTTTACTGCCTGCTGCACCTGCATGCCTACCTTCAATGACTGGTGTACCATGACACCCAGGGCTCGCTGCATCTCCCCCTTTCCCAATCGGCCACCGTTTAGATAATAATCTGCTTTCCCGTTTTTGCCACCAAAATGGATAACCTCACATTTATCCACATTAAACTGCATCTGCCAAACATTTGCCCACTCACCCAGCCTTTCCAAGTAATGAGTGGTGGATACGTTTAAGGGGTTCATTTGCCTGAGGAATGGAATAAGCGACAAAGAAAACAAAAGGGTTTCAGATAAGAGAGAACATGACTGAAATATGAAGGTAGAGGGAAGGAAATTAATGGAAGAGGAAAGTGTAGCGAGGAGGGAGGAGAGAATAGGATTGGAGATGCGCTGCTGAACAATGGAAAGACATAGCATTACTGGCAGGGGTGGGAAGATAGTCTGGAAAACAGACATGCATCAGAGTGGGAAAGGAGGAAAAGAGAGAGAGCTCGGAGTTCGTCGTTGAAAGTGGAACGTTCGATTTCCAGACGGTAAACTTTAAACTACGCAAGCGGAATGTGAGCTGTTGACCCTCAAATGTGACCGTGAGCTAATTCTGGCAATTAACATGGTCAAGGATAGAAGGTTGGTATTTGAATAAAGAGGGTGATTAAAATGGTTAGAAACCTAGCGATCCAGGAGTCGTTAGAAAACACAGCGCTGCTATTTGGCGAAACCATCAACTTTCAGTCCGGTTGATGTATAGGCCACATCTGGAGAAAGCAAACGCAGTAGATGACGCTATGTGGGCTACATGAGAACCTCGGAATAGCAAGGAAGACCTCCTGTGGTGTCTCCATGGAGAAGAAAGTGCACGTGTAGCTGCAGGTGTGGCATCTTCAACGTTTGAAATGGAAAATACCTGGACAGAGGATGGTTTGTGGAGTAAGGGATGTGAACCAAGGAGTTGCAGGAGTATGGCCTCTAAAAGGTGCAAGGAGTGGGGAGTGGTGGTGAGATCGCGTCAGATTTATCGGAAATGTTGGATAATGACATATTGGATTCGAAGACAGTTGGAGTGAAGGCTGGCCGGGGGAATACGATTAAAATCGAGTTATTTATAGCCTATACACACAATGACGTAATAGCGTTTAATGTTGGTTACAGCCAGCAAGATCCGATCAAAGATGCGCCTTGGGTCTCCAATGAGGTAGATAGTATTTCATCCCTGCTTCCTGTCTGTTGTAGGATGATTCAGTTGCCTGATAACAACTGGAATGAAACTGTCGCACTCCGTCACAGTGTGCGCCAGGTGTGTTTCACCACTGCTCATTGCTGCACGCACAGTTAACAATCATTCTATTCACTTTCTGCACACTTTAATGATCTCTGTTATGGTGTGACTTCACGATAAAATCCAGACAAACAGATTAATAGCAAACACGTTCATCATAATGTGGACGTATGTTGAGACACAGGCACATGGCACAGGAGAGTATGATATATATTAACTGACCAACAGAATATTATGTTCAGTTTATGGAACGTCTTCTCCAGCACAAAGTACCACAAATCTACCTTAACTATCACCGCACGAATATTGAAATATTCCAAGTGGCGAGTAAATGTTTACCCTTTAGCTACAATATTACAACAAAATGAACTGCCGAGGAATTCGAAACATGCAGGGGAATAACACTTTCGATTGTGCACACTCACGATCGATGGTGAACACGAATTGCAGAAATATTACATGCATTCGTTGTTTCCACATTCACACGAGATGAGATGCAAATATGACATTAATGTATCGGAACGTGGGATGTGGGGAGAGGACAACCTAAATTCAGTATTAGCCACAAAATAAGGCACAGCACAATGATGGTGTCGGTGAACAATGAACTACTGTGAGCGAGATATCCCTGCAGCCTAGTTGCCCGCCTGATACAGCAACTATTTATTATCTGTTTTTTAATTATTTATTTCCGTGGCAGACATATTAATCAAGTGTTTTATATCTGACCCCAAATCTTCAATATGAACGACAAATATCAATGGGGCCTGAACTGATCTCCGAGGCACCTCACTGAAAAAAGAAAAGCATCTGAACAATATTCTTTGTACCATTTGCTTCTTCGACGGCGCCAATTCTCAGCCATTGCGCTCAATAATCGTTGTTGTTACTTTGTCACACAAATCTATAAAATTCACGACACACGACCTCTCACGTAATGCCTCCGACTACCCTAAATGCACATATATTATTTGATTCTCCTGTAACATATCTACCAATCCGCGAGGCTCACCTATCGAGAAATCCCAAGCTATCCTCAACCCACTCTTTGTGTAAGTTGTTGCAGGACACAGGGACACGAGGTGGTAAAATGTCAATCAAATGAAGTACTGCATTTCACACCAAATGCTCAATGATCTCCATTGATCACTGGATGGTGTCCGTCCACAGGACTGTCGTCATTCCATCTACAATTAGCAGATATCATCACTCATTACACCTCCCTATCTGGTGACAAGCTGAGCCCAAAATATTACAAGGAAAAAGGAGACAAGATGTATCCTGTGGAGAGAAATGGAGTACATTTAAAGGTGACATGTTAAGAGTACAGAATCTCTATATCCATGTTCGGTTGAAAGGAAATAGTAAAAATTGGAAAGAGCCTTGGATTTCAAGGGAAATTGGACACTTGGTTCGGAAAAAGAGTGAGATCTACAATAATTATAGGCAGCATGGAGTAAATGAGGTGCTTGAGGAGTATGAAGAATGTAAAAAAGAATCTTAGGAAATAAATTAGAAAAGCTAAAAGAAGATATGAGGTTGCTTTGGCAAGTAAGGTGAAAGTAAATCCAAAGGGTTTCTACAGCTATATTAATAGCAAAAGGATAACGAGGGATAGAATTGGTCCATTAGAGAGTCAGAGTGGACAGCTATCTGCAGAGCCAAAAGAGATGGGGGAGATATTGAACAATGTATTTTCTTCGGTATTCAACAAGGAGAAGGATATTGAATTACATGAGGTAAGGGAAACAAGTAGAGTAGCTATGGAAACTATGAGATTCAAAGAACCATATAACCATATAACCATATAACAATTACAGCACGGAAACAGGCCATCTCGGCCCTACAATCCATGCCGAACACATTTTTTCCCCTTAGTCCCACCTGCCTGCACTCGTACCATAACCCTCCATTCCCTTCTCATCCATATGCCTATCCAATTTATTTTTAAATGATACCAATGAACCTGCCTCCACCACTTCCACTGGGAGCTCATTCCACACCACCGCCACTCTCTGCGTAAAGAAGTTCCCCCTCATATTACCCCTAAACTTCTGTCCCTTAATTCTGAAGTCATGTCCTCTTGTTTGAATCTTCCCTATTCTCAAAGGGAAAAGCTTGTCCACATCAACTCTGTCTATCCCTCTCATCATTTTAAAGACCTCTGTCCCCCTTAACCTTCTGCGCTCCAGAGAATAAAGACCAAACTTATTCAACCTATCTCTGTAACTTAGTTGTTGAAACCCAGGCAACATTCTAGTAAATCTCCTCTGTACTCTCTCTATTTTGTTGACATCCTTCCTATAATTTGGCGACCAAAATTGTACACCATACTCCAGATTTGGTCTCACCAATGCCTTGTACAATTTTAACATTACATCCCAGCTTCTATACTCAATGCTCTGATTTATAAAGGCTAGCATACCAAAAGCTTTCTTTACCACCCTATCTATATGAGATTCCACATTCAAGGAACTATGCACGGTTATACCCAGATCCCTCTGTTCAACTGTATTCTTCAATTCCCTACCCATTTACCATGTACGTCCTATTTTGATTTGTCCTGCCAAGGTGTAGCACCTCACATTTATCAGCATTAAACTCCATCTGCCATCTTTCAGCCCATTTTTCCAAATGGCCTAAATCACTCTGTAGACTTTGGAAATCCTCTTCATTATCCACAACACCCCCTATCTTGGTATCATCTGCATACTTACTAATCCAATTTACCACACCTTCATCCAGATCATTGATGTACATGACAAACAACAAAGGACCCAACACAGATCCCTGAGGCACCCCACTAGTCACCTGCCTCCAACCCGATAAACAGCCATCCACCATTACCCTCTGGCTTCTCCCATTCAGCCACTGTTGAATCCATCTAGCTATTCCTGCATTTATACCCAACAGTTGAACCTTCTTAACCAACCTTCCATGAGGAACCTTGTCAAAGGCCTTACTAAAGTCCATATAGACAACATCCACTGCTTTACCCTCGTCAATTTCCCTAGTAACCTCTTCAAAAAATTCAAGAAGATTAGTCAAACATGACCTTCCAGGCACAAATCCATGTTGACTGTTCCTAAGCAGACCCTGTTTATCTAGATGCTTATATATATTGTCTCTAAGTATCTTTTCCATTAATTTGCCCACCACTGAAGTCAAACTAACAGGTTTACAATTGCTAGGTTTACTCTTAGAACCCTTTTTAAACAATGGAACAACATGCGCAGTACGCCAATCCTCGGGGACTATTCCCGTATCTAATGACATTTGAAATATTTCTGTCATAGCCCCGGCTATTTCTACACTAACTTCCCTCAATGTCCTAGGGAATATCCTGTCAGGACCTGGAGACTTATCCACTTTTATATTTTTCAAAAGTGTCAGTAGTTATTTTACTTTGAACCTCATAGTATCCATAAAGAAGAGGAAGTACTGACACTTTTGAGAAATATAAAAGTGGATAAGCCTCCAGGTCCGGACAGGATATTCCCTAGGTCATTGAGGGAAGTTAGTGTAGAAATAACAGGGGCTAGGACAGAAATATTTTAAATGTCATTAGAAACGGGAATAGTGCCGGAGGATTGGCGTACTGCGCATGTCGTTCCATTTTTTAAAAAGGGGTCTAAGATTAAACCTAGCACTTATAGACCTGTTAGGTTGACGTCAGTGCTGGGCAAATTAATGGAAACGATACTTAGAGATAATATATATATAAGCATCTGGATAAACAGGGTCTGAGTAGGAACAGTCAACATGGATTTGTGCCTGGAAGGTCATGTTTGACTAATCTTCTTGAATTTTTTGAAGAGGTTACTCGGGAAATTCATGAGGGTAAAGCAGAGGATGTTGTATATGTGGACTTCAGTAAGGCCTTTGACAAGGTTCCCCATGGATGGTTCGTTAAGAAGGTTCTATGGTTGGGTATTAATGGTGGAGTAGCAAGATGGATTCAACAGTGGCTGAATGGGAGATGCCAGAGAGTAATGGTGGGTGGTTGTTTGTCAGATTGGAGGCCAGTGACTAGTGGGGTACCACAGGGATTTGTGCTGGGTCCACTGTTGTTTGTGATGTACATCAATTATCTGGATGATTGTGTGGTAAATTGGATTAGTAAGTATGCAGGTTATACTAAGATAGGTGGGGTTGTGGATAATGAAGTAGATTTTCAAAGTCTACAGATAGATTTATGCCAGTTGGAAGAGTGGGCTGAAATATGGCAGATGGAGTTTAATGCTCATAAGTGTGAGGTGCTACATCTTGGCAGGACAAATCAAAATAGGACGTACAAGGTAAATGGTAGGGAATTGAAGAATGCAGGTGAACAGGGGGATCTTGGAATAACTGTGCACAGTTCCCTGAAAGTGGAATCTCATGTAGATAGGGTGGTAAAGAAAGCTTTTGGTGTGCTGGCTTTTAGAAATCAGAGCATTGAGTATAGAAGTTGGGATGTAATGTTAAAATTGTACAAGGCATTGTCCAAGATGTCCAATCGGAATGGATTCATTTGCATGTACGGCTGCCGGCTGCATGTCTTCCTTTGATTCATTGCCACGCCCAATCCAGACGCTCAATCTCCGAGATATTTTCCATTTCGGTAGAGATTTCGCTTTCCTTTCTAAGTATCCGCTCCTCATTTCATTTAATTGAAGTACACGTTTTTAATCAAATCCTTCTTCCCCCCCCCCCCCTCCACACCCAAATATTTCAGAATTAACAGGCTTCTCCATTTACATGTCAGCTTCCAACACACTTCGAAACAAAGTTTCAAGACAGGAACACTGAACTTTTCACTGCTGCAGCAGGCAGGGGAGGTGCCATTGGATTTTTTTTTTAATCCACTGCTGAGGGAGGCAGGGCACTGCTGCAATCTTACTTTTGGGAACGGCTTTAGTTGCATTGGAGGAGACGGGTGCATGGTGGAATATTGGGTTGGGGATCACACCATTGGGGGAGCAGACCCAACGGGTCTGCACTTGGTCTAGTTAATATATAAAACTCTCGTGCCATCCGACCGGCTGCCGTCCGGCTGCCTTTCTGCCTTTTGATTCGTTTCCATCGTGTGATGTCATAATGCCCAATGCTCGCAGTTGTCCAATCACAATGCCCGACGCTCGCAGATGTCCAATCGGAATGGATCAATTTACATGGACGGCTGTCGACTGCCTTTCTTCCTTTGATTCCCTGCAACTCCGAAACCAGACGCAGAATCGCCGAAATCTTTTCCATTTCGGTAGAGATTTCACTTTTCTTTCTAAGTATCCGCTCCTCATTACATTTCGTCGTGTTTAAGTACACGTTTTTAATCAAATCCTCCCCCCACCCCCCAATATTTCAAAAATAAACTGGCTTCTCACCCATAGAAGCAGCCCCAGCCCCAGCCCCTGGTGAAGGTTTCCATTGTGTGATGTCACAATGCCCAATGTTCACAGATGTCCAATCGGAATGGATTCATTTACATATGCCTTTGCAGGAGCCCCAGCACCTGGTCAACGTTCCATCGTGTGATGTCACAATGCCCACTGCTCAAAGACATTGTTGTCACAGAGGGAGTACAGAGAAGGTTCACCAGACTAATTCCTGGGATGTCAGGACTTTCATATGAAGAAAGACTGGATAGACTCGGCTTGTACACGCTAGAATTTAGAAGATTGAGGGCGGATCTTATAGAAACGTACAACATTCTTAAGGGGTTGGACAAGCTAGATGCAGGAAGATTGTTCCCGATGTTAGGGAAGTCCAGGACAAGGGGTCACAGCTTAAGGATAAGGCGGAAATCCTTTAAAACCGAGATGAGAAGAACTTTTTTCACACAGAGAGTGGTGAATCTCTGGAACTCTCTGCCCCAGAGGGTAGTTGAGGCCAGTTCATTGGCTATATTTAAGAGGGAGTTAGATGTGGCTCTTGTGGCTAAGGGGATCAGGGGGTATTGAGAGAAGGCAGGTACGGGATACTGAGTTGGATGATCAGCCATGATCATATTGAATGGCGGTGCAGGCTCGAAGGGCCGAATGGCCTACTCCTGCACCTAATTTATATGTTTCTATGTTTCTATGTTTCTAAATATGGGGACATGCAGATATGATGTTAGTTCACCGGAACACAGAATGTAGGGAGAGTGCGGACATAATGAATTCAGCATTAGTAAGGGCATCTGGAATATTATGTATACTTTTGGTCTCCTAATTTGAGGAAGGATATCCTTGTGATCGAGGCAATGCAGCGAGATTAATCTCCGGGAAGGCGGGACTGAAATATGAGGACAGGTTTACAAGACTAGGCCTGTATTCACTGGAGTTTAGAAGGATGAAGGGGTTTCTTATAGAAACATATAAAATTATAAAAGGACTAGATAAGCTAGATGCAGGAAAAATGTTCCACATGTTGGACGAGTCCAGAACACAATAAATTGGAGGCCATATAAGACTGAGGTGAGAAAACAACGTTTCCATTCAGAAAGTTGTAATTTGTGGAATTCCCTTCCACAATGCGAAGTAGAGGCCAAATCACTGGATGGATTTAAGAGAGAGTTAGATATAACTCTAGGGGCTAGTGGAATCAATGGATATGGGGAGAAGGTTATTGATTGGGAACGATCAGCCATGATCACAAAGAATGGCGGTGCTTGATCGAAGGGCAGAATGGTCTCCTCCTGTACCTATTTTCTATGTTTCTATGTTTGCATCGGGATGTTAAACTAAATATTGGGGGCTGGGTTTGGGGTGGTTGGAGCTGCTGGGCTTAACAGAAAGGGAAAGTGTGGAAAAATTTAAAGGGAAGGAGGAGGTCGAGAGTTTATCGCGGTTTCCAGCATAGAAAAATGGATCGGACATTTAAGAAGGGATACAACTATAACGGCAGGCAACCTGGATAACAATTTGAAAGAAGGGTGGTGATTACAGATCTGAAGGTGTAGGATCACATGCGCGCTTTGTACGAAACAAAGCCTAAAGTGCACTTACAGTAGGCAGATACGAAATTGCGCTCTCTCAGAGTCATTGCTGAAACAGGATCACATTAGCGACCTGAACATGCCTGCACACACATCCTCTCGAAAACAGAGACATGTGGTTAGAGGACACCGGGTGGCCCAGATGCAAAGAAATGAAAAACAATTTCGAGTAAAAAATGACAAAAGGTCGGAAGATGTAGATTCCAAGTGGGTAGAATAAGGACATGCAATGATTGAAAAGAACCTAGCAGGAGTTAAAACATGTTTCCAAGCAGTATGCATAGTTTGGGTACAAATTTCATCTGAAGCTGGAAAAGGCATTTAAACAAGGTAAAGGTTGGTACGATGAATTTCACTGGCAGCTAGACCGGGAAACAATAGACAATATACAAAAATTAAAATATTTGCAGGAGTAGGCCATTTGGCCCTTCGAGCCAGCACCGCCATTCACTGTGATCATGGCTGATCATCCACAATCAGTACGCCGTTCCTGCCTTGTCCCCATATCCCCTGAGTCCGCTATCTTTCTGAGGTCTATCGAACTCTCTCTTGAACGCATCCAGAGAGTTGGCCTCCACTGCCTTCTGAGGGAGAGAATTCCACATTCACAACCGTCCGCGGGAAAAAAAGGTCTTGCCTCATCTCCGTTCCAAATAGATCACATTTATTCGTAATATATGGCCCCCGATTCTGCACTCCTCCAACATCGGGAACATGTATCCTGTCCCTCGCATGTCCAACCCTTAATAACCTGATATGTTTCAATAAGATCCTCTCCCATCCTTCCAAATTCCAGAGTATACAAGCCCATCAGCTCCATTCTATCAGCATGTGATAGTCCAGTAATCGCGGGAATTAACCGCATGAACCAAGGCTGCACACCCTCAAATCAAGAATGTCCTTCCTCAAATTTGCAGACAAAAATTGTACACTATACTGCTCGTGTGGTCACCATAACGTCCTGTACGATTGCATAAGAATCCATCTCTTTGCTCCTATATCAACTCCTCTTGTTATGAAGGTGAACATACCATTCGGTTTCGTACTCGCATGCTTACTCATGGCGACTAATGAACAATGACTCCCAGATCTCGTTGTACTTCCTATTTTTCAAAATTGACAGAATTCAGAAAATAATCTGCCTTCCTGTTTTTGCTACCGATGTGAATAATCTCACATTAACCTGCATTAAACTGCATCTGCGAAGCATCTGCCAACTCACGCAACCTGTCTAATGCACCATGCATCCGCATTACATCCTCCTCATAGTTCACACTATGAACTATGTTCTAACCATCCGCATAACTATCCTCCTCATAGTTCACACTACCACCTAGCTTTATGTCATCTGCAAATTTGCTAGTTACCTTTAATCCCTTCATCTAAATCATCAATGTATATTGTAAATAACGGCGGTCCCAGCACCAAGCCCCGCGGAACCCCACTACTCACTGCCTGCCATTTTGAAAGGGACACGTTAGTCCCCACTCTGTTTCCTGTCTGCCAACGAATTTGCTATCCATATCAGCACTCTACCCCCAAAGGCATGTGCTCCAATTTCACCCACTAATCTCCTACGTGGGGCCTTTGTGAAAGTCCAGGTACACTACATCCACTTGCCCTTCGTTGTCAATTTTCTGAGTTACATCCTCAAAAAAATCCGGAAGATTGGCAGGACAAATCAAAAGAGGACGTACATGGTAAATGGTAGGGAATTGAAGAATACAGTTGAACAGAGGGAGCCATTCCAGAAGGACTTTGACAGGTTTGCGGAGTGGGCAGAGAAGTTTCAGATGAATTTCAGTATAGCGGAGTCATGCATTTTGGTAATAAGAATGAAGGTGTAGATTATTTTCATGATGGAGAGATAATCGTAAAATCGGAGGCACAAGGGGAAAGTTAATTTGCAAATCAAATTGTTGGTTAGGAAGGCAAATTCAATGGTAGCATTTATATCTAGAAGATAGGAATACAAACACAGAGATGTCAACTGAGAATCTATGAGGCGCTGGTCAGGCCGCATTTACAGTACAATGAGCAAATGTGGGCCCCATTTTTGAGGACTAATGTGGTGGCACTGGATAGGAGGTTTAAAAGAATGATACAAGGGATGGGTGGGTTGGGATATGATGAGAGTTTGACAGCAGTGGGTCACAACTCGCTGGAGTTTAGAATGTTGAGCGCCACCTTATTGAAACTCCGTCTATGCTTTTCCTTATTTTGATCAGGAAAAGCATAGACGGAGTGGATGTTGAAAGGATGACTCCTGTGGTTGGAGAGTCCAAGACGAGAGAGTGTAGCCTCAGAATTAAAGGACGTTCTTTTAGAATGGAGTGACGAGGAACTACTTTCGTTAGAGGGTAGTTTATCCTAATGAATGGTGCGACGCGCTGCTGGTAAATTTGCCAACGACATGAAATTGAAGAGTTCTTATATTCTTGTCGAAAAACTGATTCATTAGGGCTGGGCACGGTGCAATAATCACATAGACAACATCATGGCTGCCGCTCCAACGGTAAGTCTTGCTCGTTTACTTCGTTGTGTTTATAGTTTGTGGTAAAATATATGTTGTACTTTACCTTTAGTTTGTTTTGTGTTGGAGTTCTTGGGGGATTTTTTTTTATTTCTTACCTCGATGGATATGGGGAAAACTCTTGTATCTCTTATCTCGAAGGAAACGTGACTTTTCTGTGCCATAACTCCGTACGCACTGTGGTCTAACATCGTGTAGTTGGCGGCCTCTTGTCTGGGTCTTGTAGAGCACCACCGCGGAGTCTGTAGAATTTTTACATCTGGGCTCTGGCGACCCCTATGCCAGGTGGTCGGACTTTATTGATCCAATATACAGGAGCTGCGGACTTTAACATCGTGAGCATGCAGTGTCATTTTAGAGACCAGTTTCAGGTACTCCAAGCGACTGGAGTTTCGAACGTTCCGATGCGGGTGAGCTCAGACCTCCACGACTTGCGAGCTGACTTTGTGGATTGACGAGTTTATTGCCGCACTGTAGTGACATGGGTCATGGAAACATTCGACTCTCATCATAATCATGAACCGAATCAAACTTTATTAGCCATGTATGTTTTGCCAATACGAGAAATTTCATTTGCCAAATAGTCATTCCAATAATAAGCAACAGGACGCACACAATACATTTTAACATGACCATCTCCGCATTCGTCACTGTGATGGAAGGAGAAAACAGTTCAATTTCTCCTTCCTTTGCCCTCCAACGGTCGGGGACCGCTAACCTTCCATTGACGGGATGATCATACTCCCTAGGCTGTGGGTGGGTATTCCTCTTCGGGGAGATTGAAATCCTTAATAGTCGGGGGGGGTCAGGGACATATGAGAATAACGCACTCTTCTATTGACTCTTGGTGTTAGGGATGTGACTGGAAACTGGATCACCCGGTATAAAACCAGCCCGTCTGTTTTCACCGCTGTTTACTGATGCGGTCTTATGGGACTATCTGATGGGCTCTGTTATCGATTAACCCTGACGATGAATAACCCTCTGGGTTTGCAGCGACTCCTGCGTTTTAAATAGGCCTGACGAATTCTCCTATGATAACAACCCATGTTCTGAATCAAGGACTCCTGCCCCCCCCCTGAGTTTACAATTTCCATGACTAACCTTTAAAGGGGGGGGGTGCTGTCGGGGGAAGTTGGCTCCGTTCCTAGCGACTCGTGAGGCGAATGGTGGTACTTGGGGAGTGTTGGAATAAGGCATTGGCTGCAGTGTCTTCTGTATGTAAATACGGTAGACCGTTTAGATGTGAACCATTATTGTATTCGTTTAAGTCAAAGCGTGATCCAGCGTGACAAAGACTCTTCGGCCCTTCGGCAGTGAGCACTCCACGGATTTATCTCACAACCCGTGGCGCAGGAAATCGTCTCGTAGTCTTCAAGTCAATGACTTGGTGTATCATGCAGACGCTGGTGTAGACGCATATCAGTCAGGCAGATCGAGGCCTGAAGCGGTGTAATGCTGGATAAATTGCAAAACCCCACTGATGAGGCAGAATGCAGAAACACACATCCAACAATCCAGAAAGTGGCGATAATATATATTTTGTCACAGTATGCCACGTGTTTTGTAACTGGTAAATAAGCCCGTATATAAATATATCGATATTCAATGTTCCATCGAGCCAAAATGACATTAAATACTTTGTAGTCCAACATCCATCCTGTGTTTCATAGATTTCACCTGAGATAGTAGTTTAAAAATAAGATTAGGTAAATATCACAGGATATTTCAACTTCATAGCACCCATGTGACTAACATATGCCACCCCCATAGTGTATCAACTTAGAGTATGTCGTACGTTGATCGAGCATTTATGCACATATAGTAAGTGTTTATCCCAACTCTCTTTTGAATTTTGCATAGCTAGTTCTTGTTCCCAGTCTCTTCTAATACCATCGGTTGTATGTGTTTCTATATTTAAAATAATGTTGTATAAGTATGATATTAGATTTGCTGATTCAGCCATTGTCTTCATCCAATAAGTCTGGGGGCATGTTATGATAGTATTTTGTGTATTTTTTCAGATAGTCGCGGATTTGAAGATATTTAAAATATTAATTATTTTTCAAATTATATTTCAGTTGTAATTGTTGAAATGATAATAATTTTCCTAATTCATACAAGTCTCCGAGCGTTTTGATTCCCATCCTTTCCCATTGTGTAAATGATGTATCAAAAATTGAGGGCTTAAACGACGGGTTATTGACTATTGGCATTAAAAGAAATAGATTTCTTAATTTTAGATTCTGTTTTATTTGTTTCCAAGTTCTAATTGTGCTATGTATCATTGAATTTTTATTATAATTTTTGTTATTCAGATTCATTGGTGAGAGGAGAGTCGCTCCTGTATTACACGGAGAGCTGATAGTTCAGTTGTCACAACGCAACCCAATGGTCCAAATATGGCGTCGTCGTGTTCTTCTTCAACTATAACACAACATCCCAACTTCTACACTCAATATCCTGACTGATGAAGGACAATGTACCAAAGCCTTCTCTATCATCAGATCTCAACGTTACTGCTCTCCAAAACACCCTCTAAAATAGGACAGTGAGTTTGAGAAAGGTATGAGTGTGTAACGGCAGGCAACACATTGGCCGATTTTAAAGGAAGGATGCTCTCTCGATGTCAGGACAGTTTCAGTGACAACAAAGTCGAATATTTTGCAGATCAATCCCGGAGAGCAGAGCACAAAACCCGGGTTTCAATCATGTACGCCCAGTGTATGTAGGTGCTGCACTTCAAGGCTATACTGACTATTGTTCGGAATCCTCAGCTTTCTCTTGATAAACTATATTCCGAGTGGCTATTGCAAAATAATTTTAAGGAAAGATTAAGCTGTGATCGTGCAATTATTATTTATTAATTTAGCTTCTCACACTGTTGCTCATGACAATCAGTTGATCTCAGACCCAATGGAAACTTAATTCCATGGTTAAAGATTCATTTCCCATAACATGCGCAACACTTCTCTGCATGTTCCGATTTCCGTCCAACCACGGGGGCAAGATGGCAGACATGTTCCTTTCACGTCGAAACACTTGTATGTATGACACAAAATACAAGATGAATTACCAGTTGGTAGACCATTTGATTTACTGATGTAGAGAAAAACTAGAGCAGATCAAAAATTAACTCTACTGGGTATAGTTCTGAAACCAGGTGACAAAAAGTCATTCCTAACACTAGGTCCACACAAAATGCTGGAGAATATCAGCGGGTGAGGCAGCATCTATGGAGCGAAGGAAGGGTCGAAACCATATACTTGTTCGCAGTTCGAACCGATAGTGTAGGTGCCAGCAATGGTAGAATGTTTGCACTTCCTAAACATAAAAGCATAGACAATGGTTGCAGGAATATGCCATTCGGCCCCACGGCCTAGCACCGCCATTCCATATGATCATGACTGGTCATCCAAAATCAGTATCCCTTTCCTGCTTTCCTGCTTTCCCCATAGCTCTTGATTCAATTAGCCCGAAGAGTTAAATCTAACTCTCTTGAAAACAACCAAATGGCCTATCCCTTATTCTTAAACTGACACCTGGTGCGGACATTGGGAATAATGTTCCTGCTTCTAGCCTGTCCAATCCATTTAGAATGTTGTTTGCTTACTAGACCAAGTGGAACCAGTTGGTATCCTTTCCCCCAACGGAATACTCCACCACTCACCCATTCCCCCAACGCATCTCGTTTCAACCACTCACTCATTCCCCCTACGCGAAGATATCTGTTGAAATGTGTGGTGTTGTGTCTGTCTTGAAGCTGTTGTGGCACTGTAATTTCCTGTAAAGGATTATTAAAGGTTATTCTATTCTATTCTACGCACCCCCATTCCTCAACGCAATATTCCACCACGCACCGATGGACCCGGACCCATTTCCCCTCAACCCCCAACACTCCCTTCCCCTCTTCACGCTCCCTCTTCTAGCCCCACTCCTCCACCCCACCTCCATTCTCACTGGTACTGAGACGGGTTAGAGGGGATCTTATATAATAAAAGATCCCCTGGCACCATAAGACCAGTTGACCCATTCTCTCATCGTCTGTCAGTACTGCCTTCCCGGGAATTAACCAGGTGTACCTACGCTGCACGCCCTCGATATAAACAATGTAATTAAGCATCAAGCAAAGTGATGATGCAGATTGACATATGTACCTTAAAATAGAATTAGCTAATTATGGATGAAGATCATATGGGCATAAATGGCAAAGCGGCAAATCCAAAACGGCAAAGCCTCGTCACAGATCTGGATGATGGTCATGGGCTCATCTTTTTACATTACGTACAGAAGAACTGAAAAGATAATGCGGCATTTTAGATATAAATGAGAGAGCTTATCTTCTGAACAGGGCAATAGACAATTGTACATAGTCAGTAGAATATCACTGTACAGTGTGGGAAGATGTCCACTCTTTGTCTATGCCAATGTATCCGCGTATGCTTTTGGAGGGACGCCACGTAGTCACTGCGCAGGAGTCATTACACAGCCAGTGATTCGTGACGAAAGGGAAATGGACTTTACTTTTATCTCCACAGTATGAAGGTTTGAACATCTAGTTTTAATGCACAGGATGATCTTAAGGTCACGGTTGAATGGATGTTTGACAGCCTCAGCAAAGGAGGAAATACTTTGAGACAGTTCAGAGAACGTTGGTAGGGGTGGTAGATTATCTTCATTAATTTTATTTTTGCTCCCAGGCTACCTTTGAAACGAAAATATTCATAGTTTAGTTGAATTAATTATATGCTGAGCACCTGTCGGAAGCCAGCTAAAAGTCCGGATTTATTTATCCCCAATATACATTGCATCATCATTAAACCATAACACAGAGAAAATAAACATTTAGAATAGACTCTCGACGAAATATTGTGCCCGACCATAAGCTTCGTTTATTGTCTGCGTATAAGTGGGCAAATCTCAACGTGCTGCACAAACTCTGCGGGACAAGTAACAGCTGTGGTGCAATTGGATTGGCGATCTATTGGAGCGCGTCCTTCTTCAGGCTGCTGGTGCGGAGGGACAAGCTGGAAAAGAAAAAGTGTGGTTGTACGTCACAAGAGATACAGCTGAGGTTGCTTCGTGTGACAGATGGGTGGAGGAAGTGACAAAGTGAAGGTTTCAAGACCAAACAATGGGGTGCAGTTATGGAAGAAGATCAGGAGTAAAATGTAAAGGAGGGAGCGACATGCGCGGATACGCAGAGTCGTAGAGAAGGACAGGGGATACCCGTTAAGCTAGTTCCTGAGGTAGCCCTTAGAACGCCCCTTTCCTCCACTCTACCCGCCTCTCCCTCACACTCTCCTATCCATAGGCGACCCTCTGAAGCCCTGCCCCTTATCTGCCCCTCTCCCTCCTATGCGTTTTTCCCTCGGCTGATGCACTTCATCTCCAGCTGCTGTCGGGCGCGGGAAGCTGAGATCCGTCCAACCCCAGAGGAGATGGAGTGACAATGGAGGAAAGAGGGGAGTAGGGCTGAGCAATGTTTGGAGGAAAGAGGGGTTACGCAGGGAGTGACGGTTTGAGGATTAGCGGGAGTGAATTTGGTGGAGTGAAGTGCAGGTGAGTGCGGGGATGGGGACCGAGAAGTTCGCTGTAATTACCAAGTGGGGCCCGGAATGGGTTTGGCCTATAGCGGGGGCAGATTAGGGTACAGGTCATTGGGGGTGGGAGATCACGAGGAGGATATTCAACGTTTCACACCTTGCTAGGAAGATGGTGTTTACACTACAAAATGTTTACTTTAACATCGAAAATTGTTATGCCATGTCCTCGTCGGATGCATGACCAACATGCAATATACCAAAAATGAATAGAAGAATGTTACGCATTTTCTGCCTGCTTTTTATTCAACTAATGAATAGGAGGAGATCTCGTGTCTGATCGGAGAATTTGCTCCATATATACAATGCGAAGAGGTGCGTTGCGTTGGACGGCATGGTGTGGTGACGTGCTTGCGGGTGATCCATTGGGGACGATTTGTTCCAGGCGGCGCCCATCGGTCCGCCAATCCTACACAGATCAGTTACCAGCATGATTTAGCAAACCGACATGTTCTGGTCTGCAATGCGCATATGCGCTTGAGATCCATTCCAATTTAACTCGTTAAACTGGCGCCAGACGATTAAAGAAACCGCGTCAAACTTTCAGACATAACTCTTTGTCCGCGGTCTTCGGGTCCATCATAAACATAATAAGCATGATCGGGATTTAGTAGCCAAGTATATTTTGCGAGGAATTTGGTTTGACGAACAGTCATAACCGAACAAGCAACAGGACACATAACTACATAAATATGTACATAAACATCCAGCACATTGGATGCACCGCATTCCCCACTGTGATGGAAGGAAATAAAGTACTATCTTATTTACCCCTTTCCTCCCGATGGTCGGGGGAATCGAACCATCCGCAGCCGGCGAACTAGCTCGCAAGTCGTGGAGGTCTGAGCTCACCCGCATCGGAACTTTCTAAACTCTTGTGGCTTGGAGTTCCTGAAACCGGTCTCTAAAATGACACTGCCTGCTCACAATGCTAAGTTTGCAGCTGCCGGATGTTGGATCAATAAAGTCCGACCCACTGGCAAAGGGATCGCCAGCGCCGAGATGTTAAGTTCTGCAATCTCCGCGGTGGAGCTCCAGAAGATCCAGACAAGAGGCCGCAAACTCCACGATGTTAGACGGCAGTGCGTACGGAGTTATGACACAAAAAAGTCGCATTTCCTTCGTGGTCAGAGATAAAACAGTTTTCCCCATATCCGTCGAGGTAAGAAATAAAAAAAGTATCCCCCCAAGACTCCCACCACAAAACAAAAGATAAACTAAAACATACATTTTACTTCGGAGTCACGTGAGTGATTCCGTGAAGAACCCGCTCAGCACGCATGCGCGTATTACGTCCAGCAGAGCAACAGCGGCACAGCGGGAGTCACGCGCTCCCGCTATGGAGGTGAAAGAAGCAGGTAAGCTGACGTCGAGTTTTTCTTTCACAGGGAGCCTTCTGCTTTCAGGCAGAGAAGAAAGGCTCTAGAACAAACCTGTCCCCCGCTTGACTCCACGGAGGAGCGTTCCATCTGGGGGAGGGGGGGGGGCAGCAGCAACAGAACAAACCTGTCCCCCGCTCGACTCCACGGAGGAGCGTTCCATCTGGGGTGGAGGGGGGGGGGCAGCAACAAGTTGGTAGGATCACTTACCCGGCGCTCCGCTATCCCGACACAGTGCCGATCCCAGCCCGCTAGCGCTTGAGCAGCGGGCTGGAAGTAAAGCCACAGAACAGGCGTCCGGCCGGTGGCTCCGACTTGTCGGACGGGGACGTCATTCTACTCAGGTGGGGGAGCGACAGCCGCCTGAGCCGCATGGAGCGGCTCTTGGAGCAGGAGCTCCAGCGAGGTGCACCCCGGGAGGGGCGCTCTCACGGAGGGGGGTCAGGCACTCCCTCCGCAGTGCCTTGTGCACTGTTTATTGCTTCCTCCTTTCCAGAGGGTAGCTTTGGTGACCAGGACCGGGGCTGGTCAAGAACAGGGGCAATGTCTGAAGATCTCGGGAGTATGCAAGGGGTGCAGGAACAGGAAGAGCTGCTAGGTGTGGTGGACAGCTACGTGGAAACCCCACGTGCAGGAGGCCGTTAAGAGCCTGACGTCAGCCATCACATCGTTTTTCCTCGTTCCATGGACAAATACGGACATGGCCACAACCTTCGTAAACAAGTCATAAGACCTGCCATAAAATCCTACATTGCGGGGTTGTGCATACACCAGCCACTGAGCCAGACCCACTGCTCTTTGGTAAAAACCTCACAAAGCTTATGAAGGACATGCAAGAGGTTTTACAAAACTAACGGCTCATGAGGGCAGGGCCGGGACGAGCAAACCAAAAACAATAATTCCTACGCAGCAGCACCCCATCGCGTCCATCAGTCAACGTCTACCATATTGGACTGATGAAAGCTCGGGGTCCGCATTCTATCACCGAAAGTCTTCTTTAGACCAAGGCCCAGAGCGGACCTCATGGAAAATGTGCCACCCCCCAACGTCACCGCCACGCCAGACGACGTGCAACACTCGTTGGACCGGCAGGAAACAGAAGAATACCCATAACCATGGAGGTAGGTGGGTCTGGTTCCTACCAGTATTCAGAGTAATACTAACACATGGGCGTCTATCACGAGTGATCAGTATATACTCAATGGCAATAGTGGATACAAATACAATTCATACTAGAAAAAATGCCACCAGGTCAACATTAACACCAGAGGGTATTTTGCCCCTCTCCGTTAAAGAAACAAGAGGCACAAGCTGAAATGGTGAGAATAATTACAAAGGGTGTCATGGGAAAACCTGAACCCTTGCAATCCGTATCAAATATATTCACTGAACCCAAGTAAGATGGTGGATGTCGCATCATCATCGACTTAACTTCACTAAATATGTTTGTTAAGTATATACATTTCAAAATGGAACCGGTTGTTACTGCCAAACAACTAAATTCCAAAGGATACTTCATGGCAAGCATTCATCTTAAATATGTTTACTATTCAGTACCATTCACAAGGATCATCGCAGGTACCTGGAATTTACCTGGATGCGGCAGCTATAGCAGTTTAAAGCGTTATCCACTGGGTTCACATCAGCCCAAGAGTGTCACCAAGACACTAATACCAGCTCTGGCAACATTCAGAAGACAAAAACACATTGTCATGGCATATCTTGATGATATCCTAAATGGTAGGCAAGACCATGAAATTGACTATGTTAGCTGTTCAGCTACGAAACAGTTATTCGAAACCCTGGGGTTGTCTAACATCCAGATAAATCTAAGTTGAAGCATCCACTATCATGGACCACTTGGGCTTCACAATTAATGCAGTCTACGTGACTGTAACATTGCCAAGAGACAACATAGTTGAGTTGGCACAATCATGCAACAATTTAATGGTCAACAAACTACCAACTACTCGACAAGTAACAGAGTAATTGGGAAAATGGTAGCAGCATTTCCGGCTACATAATTCGGACCTTTGTACCAAAAACGACATACAGGTCATTATGATCGTTTCACGAAGTTTCCCACTGAAGTAATATCAGAACTACAGTGGTGGAAAAAAAACGTTTGACATGGTTTCAGCCTATTATCATCAGTAACCCTACGTTAGTTATCCAAACAGATGCCAGTGCTCAAGACTGGGGAGCAACTAACTCTATATCCAGCACAAGTAGTAGATGGACTAACCCAGAATCATCGTTGCCACTTACACTGGGCATTAATTATCTAGAGATGTTGGGTTACGTTTATGGTTTAAAAGCATATGCATAAATATGCATCACTTGCATGTACGGTTATAAATAGTTAATACTACGGTGGTGGCCTACATTAACCATATGGGCGGCATAAAATCGGTATCATGCGACAAGTTGGTCAACACAATTTGGCAATGGTGTGTCCAAAGACATATTTGGCTATCAGTAACTTGCCTGCCAGGTAAGCTAAATACAGTGGCAGACACCAGGTCACGTACATTTAATGACAACATCGAATAGACGTTAAAACCCCAAACTTTTTTTCACAAACGTTATCAAGCAATATGGCACGCCAGATATCGATGTATTTGCATCAAGGTTAAATCACCAGGTACCTATGCATGTCGCTTGGGATCCAGACCCTGAGGCAGCAGCGGTGGATGCGTTCGCGCTGGATTGGGGAAATTCTTCTTCTATGCATTTCCTCCCTTCTGCCTCATCATTCGGGGACTATGCACAGTACAAATAGACTATGCTTCAGGTATTTTGATAGTACCCGACTGGCCTACACAGCCATGGTTCCCAACACTCCATGACATGGTTATTGAAACTCCGATGGTATCCCCCAGTGACCCAGAGTTTTTAACACCCAGTGTCGGGCACAAGCCACCCGTGCCATGAGAAAATCAAACTACTGGGTTGCAGATTCTGCAGAAACCACTTCTGGGACTGGGATTATCATAACAAACCGTCGACACCATGTCAGCATCCCTCCGAACATCCACTAAAAAACAGCACTTGTCCAGCATCAAAAAATGGGAGAAGTACTGCTTGGATACAGGGACCACCTACTCAACCGCTACAGTTACCAACGTACTGGAATTCCTGGCGAACCTTCACCACGATGAAGGACTCAGCTACAGAGCCATCAACACAGCTAGAATTGCCCTGCCCGTCTGTTTAAAACCAGCTCCAGGACAACAGGACATGGGGTCCCACCAGCTGGTGGTCAAACCAATTAAGGGTATTTACAATTTTAACACCCTAGACCAAGGTACACCCATATATGGGATGTCAGTGTGATCCTGACATACCACAGGGGATGGCCACCAGCCAGATCCCTCAACCTGGAACCAACTATGCTCAAAACACTCATGTTGATGGCACTTGTATCTGCACAGAGGGTCCAGTCACTACACCTATTGCGACTGGACACCACGCTCACAGCTCCAGACCAGATCTCTGTCATTATCCAGGGAATCATCAAACAGAGCAGACCAGGAACACCTAATCCGGTCGTGGAATTCCGGGCTTACCCGCCAGAAACACTGTTATGTGCCATAACCCTACTATCCTACATAGACACAACCAAAATATTCGAGGGAGATGAAAAGCCTTGTGGGTCAGTCATAAAAAACCTTATGGTCGGGTGACGAGCCATTTCTAGATGGCTCAAGCTGCTGGGATAAAAACTAACATGTACAAATTTCATTCCACCAGGGCAGCATCCAAGTCGACGGCTAAAAGAATGGACGTACCTATAAACCACATCCTGGCTACAGCAGGATGGTGGGGGGGGGGGGGGGGGGGGGGGGGGAGACCGTTCATAAATGTTATAATAAGCCGTTGGCAAAAACCTGTTTTATTTGCAGGAAAGATTTTACAGACTGCACATATTTAATTTAAGCCCAGGGGAGCAATTTAATTTCTTTGTTGTTATTGTTAAAAAATACCATTGTGTTTTTCTACAAACAGATTAATTGGTTGGTTACGATAACACACTTCCTCCCTCAAGGACTTCGGCAGTGATGTAGTAATAACTGTTACACGGTTTGAAATCACAGAGATTTGAAATCTTCACGGAATCACTCACGTGAATCCGAAGTAAAATAGTAAGATTCAACGTGAACTTACCAATTTGAAGTTTGATCTGTATTTTATGAGGAGTTAAGATGAGGGATTACGTGCCCTCCGCTCCCACCCTCAATAATATGGGTCAAATTAATAAACTGATCTCTCCTTACCTTTACTATGTTTACTTCAATAACTGTGTCTATCTGTGATTCCACACCGTTGCTTTGAAGTATAACGCGCATGCGTGCTGAGCGGGTTCTTCACGTAATCCCTCATCGTAACTCCTCATAAACTACAGATCAAACTTCAAACTGGTAAGATCGCTTAATCTTTTTTCGTTTTTCGACAAGAGTAGTAGAACTCTTCAATGTCATGTCGTTGACAAATTTACCAGCAACGCGTCGCACCAGCCAATAGGAATCAACTGAACCCAGTACTCCACATGCAGAATCACAAACATCTCATACAACTGCAGCATAAGGTCTTAACTTCGGCCCACATTCGCAGTTGATCAAGGACCTGTTTTCCTTTCCTTCCACAATGCCATCGTATTTCAATTCATACATTTGTGGTATCACTGTGGAGTTCTGGCCCTAGTAATATGGGCACGACTGCACTTTAAACAAAATAATAACAGGCCACGAGCCGAGTGCTGATCAGTGGGAAAACAAAACGGGTTCATTGCCATTAATTCAATATGCCGATAAGCTATTTCTGCAGAGCAAGACGCGATCACGTTTTATTTCAGATTTCACTGCATATTGACTGCGGTATTCTGGTATTTGAGAATACGGGCGGGAGCCCCCCCCCCCCCCCCCCCCCCCCCGCCTGAGCATGGGCAGTAGGTAAGCAGTTTCATGTTTCCATTATGCGAAGCATAACCCACTTAGTCAACAGAACATAATGCCTTTTTCCTTCGCTCCATAGCTGCTGCTGCACCCGCTGAGTTTCTCGAGCTTTTTTGTGTACATAACGCAAACATTGTTTGTTGGGAAAACAGAATTGCTGGAGTAACTCAGCAAGTCATGGACGATCTGGGTATATTTCATTTCGGGGTCCTTCTTCGCGCTAATTGCAGAAGAAGGGATAAAGCTGTAAAAGAGAAATGGGAACGAGATAAAGTGACAAGTGAGTGGTATGTACGTGTGAGAGGGGAGATTAGCAGATGGATGGAAGAAGAGACAGACACAAAAGGGTGTCAGATAGGAAAGAATAAGAAGGAAAGGTTAAGCCAACGAGAGGGATATATTTGGAGAGGAATAAGGTCTCTGGGACTTGACAAATGCGTAAGCAGGAAAAGCCGCCGTATTAATGGGCGGAGGGAGGGGAGGAGTGTTGGGGGGGGGGGGGGGGGGGGGGGGTCAGTATTATAAATTGGTTTGTGCAATGTCAATACTGGAAGATGTCAACAAACTTAGAGAAAGTGTTGTTCCTGCTGTTTGCTGGTGATCTCATTCTCTTATTAAATAGTTTACTCCACCATTCAATCATGGCTGATCTCTGCCTCTTAATCCAAAATTTCTCACCTTCTCCCCATCATCCTACCCTGTCGTTCTAATTAAGAATTTGTCTGTCGCTGGATTAAAAAAACATCCACAGACTTAGCATCCAAAGCTCCCTGTGTTAATGTGTTCCGCAGATAAACTGCCCTCTAACGAAAGAAGTTCCTCATCACTCCATTCTTTAATCCTGAGGCTACGAGCACTCGTCTTAGAGTCTCCAACTACAGGAATCATCCTTTCAACATCCACTCTGTCTATGCCTTTCCTTATTATGTATGTTTCAATAAGGTGCCCCTCAACATTCTAAACTCCAGCGAGTGGTGACCCACTGCTGTCAAACTCTCATCATATCCTAACCCACTAATTCCTTGAATCATTCGTGTAAACCTCCTATCCAGTCCAACACATTAGTCCTTATATATAGGGCCCACATTTGCTCATTGTACTGTAAATGCGGCCCGACCAGCGCCTCATAGATTCTCAGTTGACATCCCTGTTTTTGTATTCCTGTCCTCCAGATATAAATGCTACCCTTGAATTTGCCTTCCTTACAAACGATTCTATTTGCAAAGTAACTGTCCATGTGTGCCTCCTATTTCAGGATTATTTCTCCATTGTGAAAATAATCGACACCTTTATTCTTATTACCAAAATGCATGACTTCGCCCTTCGCTATACTGAATTTCATCTGGAAAATCTCTGACACTCCCCAAACCTGTCAAAGTCTTTCTGTAGAGCCATTGGCTCCTCGACGCCTTTCTTTGCATCATATTAAAACTTGGCCATGAAGCCTTCAATACCCTTATCCAAATCATTAACATACAACGTGGCCACAGCACCGAACCATCCGGCGTTCCACTAGTCACCAGGATCCAACCTGAAAAGGCGCCTTTTATTGCAACTATTTGCCTTCTGACTTCCAACAAAACAGATAGCCATGCTACCATCATCTATTTCATACCATGGGCTCTGATCTTCCATCGCAGCGTGATGTGCGACACTTTATCGAAAGCCCCCACGCAAACGGAGGAGCCGCTGCAAGGAAAAGTTGGCTTCCAGCCCCTGGCAGACAACTTGGAACTTGGTAAGTATCTATGACCTCACGTCACATCATTACAGAGTGCCGGCAGTGAACAGCGCTATCTGGGGAGCGCGAGGCCAGCAATGTCCAGCCGCCGAATCTTCTCATTGGAGAAGACCTAGCCAGGCAAGAAACCTGGATGAGTCAGTGAAGCGGTCAGACCAGTCAAGGTACCTTCGACGAGCAAAAGCCTCGCCGTTTGCGGCGACTACAGTAGACGCCTCCATTAGGCAGTAAGTGGACATCTTAAGTCGGTGGCAGCTTGAGAGCTGATCCTCTGGGCAGATGTCTTTTAGGCCAATGCCCAAGCCGGGCCTGAGGGAAATGTGCAATCCACGTACCCCAGCAGTCCTATCCTCCATATTCAAGGATGGAATCAAAATCTAAGGACGGGAAATGAATTCACACGGGGTATGTGGACTAGTTACGTGTGGTAACAGATTACACTATTTTGCACGAATGTCGACATATTGGGTCACCCTTGATTAACTCACATTCACATGTGCATGAAGCAACGCCTGGTTCAGGGTTGTCATTCCTCCCACTCGGTTGAACGCAGTGATGGAGATGGTGCTAAAATACATACACACATGCCTGAGGCAGCTCTTGGTTCAGGTTGCATAAGTCCTCTCATTAAGATGTATGAAGGATGAAGATGGTGTCGCAACACATGCTTGGTACAGAGGCATGCACAGACACATTGAGGATACGGATGGTGAAACCTGGTTCAGGTGCAATTACTCTCACTCTAAAAAAGAGTGTCTAAGGTTAGTATGGATTAACTCTAAACAGGAATCCGAATATGACTATGTGCCGGGGTTCCATGCGTAATGCATAATGCACACCAATCGCATGAGGGAAAGTGGTGTGCCTTGCGTCTATAATTGCTGCTCTGTCAGAGACGGACTAGCTACCACACGAAAAGTTGGTCAGCAGCATGAGCGATCTAATGGAAATTACAACAGAGTATGCGAATAAAATTTTGCTGGAACTTCAGCAAAGGTAAGGGACCTGGAGTTAGAGACAATGGTAAGTAGGTCTCATTATTCACCTCCATGAACGTTGACTATGGTGAACGAACAGTATTCAGCATTGCTCCACTAACTTTCGTTAGAAAATCTTCAGTTATATTACAAACTGGTGCTTGTGCTCAAATATGGGAAATTACTAATACCATCTCTATTTACAGAGGTGATGGGATATGTATTTCACCACTCTCTGTGTGAAAAAAGTTCTTCTTATCTCAGTTTTAAAGGATTTCCCCCTTATCCTTAAGCTGTGACCCCTTGTCCTGGACTTCCCCAACATCGGGAGCAATCTTCCTGCATCTAGCCTGTCCAACCCCTTAAGAATTTTGTAAGTTTCTACAAGATCCCATCTCAGTCTCCTAAATTCTAGAGAGTATAAACCAAGTCTATCCAGTCTTTCTTCATAAGACAATCCTGACATCCCAGGAATCAGTCTGGTGAACCTTCTCTGCACTCCCTCTATGGCAAGAATGTCCTTCCTCAGATTTGGAGACCAAAACTGTACGCAATACTCCAGGTGTGTTCTCACCAAGACCCTGTACAACTGCAGTAGAACCTCCCTGCACCTATACTCAAATCCTTTTGCTATGAAAGCTAACATACCATTCGCTTTCTTCACTGCCTGCTGCACCTGCATGCCTACTTTCAATGACTGGTGTACCATGACACCCAGGTCTCGCTGCATCTCCCCTTTTCCTAGTCGGCCACCATTTAGATAATAGTCTGCTTTCCTGTTTTTGCCACCAAAATGCATAACCTCACACTTATCCACATTATACTGCAATCACGTAATATCAATGCCAAAAAAACGGATGTTGGATCACTAAGTATTAATGACTTGGTGGTTCCTGGAACACTAGGTCGAGTGTTTGCATCCAGGCTCAATCATCAGTTGCAGTAAGAGAAGAAATACAAATGTGGCATGGCAGTGGCAATAGACGCATTCTCGCTACACCGGGGCGGAATGCCTTCCTCCATTTTGCCTCATCAGTCGGGTAGCAAACAATTCTGCAACATCCCGCTTCAGTCATTTTTGTAGTGACTGGGCTATGCAGCCATGATTCCCGCTGATGTTGGGAATGATAATAGAACCTTGTATGGTTATTCTAACATAGAATTGTTGGTTCAGCCCGTGACTCGGGCAACCATCCAATGCATGATAAAAAATCAATTCATTGACTTACTGACCCTGACAAGACTGTTCCTGCGGCTCGGATTGTTAGGCCGAACGCTGGACGTGCTCACTGCAGATTTCAGGGAAGCTGCGACGAGACAGGATGGATACATCTGCAGAAAAAATAACAATTTATGTTCATGGCTTAGTCAAGCGGAGCAGACCAGGGGCATCAGGTCTCAAACCAGATTTTGGGCATACCCCATGGACCTTCAGTTGTGTGTGTTCACATCTACTACAATACGTGATGGTCACTAGAGCCTTGAGGGCACTGATCTCGCAATCCGTGTTAGTTACATAAAACATCATAAGAATATATAACAGTACAGACCATCTCCAGTTGGTTAGACGGGTTCTGGCTTGTGCAGGAGTGAACACTGACATTTTCAATTCTCACTCCACCAGGGCTGCAACTGTTTCAGCAGCAGGGCTATGGACGTTACGCTGTACCAGTAAATTAGGAACATTAAGCAAGAACTTACCAGTTCGAAGTTTGATCGTTATTTAATGAGGAGTTACGTTGAGTTTACGTGCCCTCCGCTCCCTACCCTCTCTCATGAAGATCAGCTGGTAGTTCTAGTTTATCGAATCTTACTATATTCAGTACATCATCTGCTATATGTGAAGGCTCCACTGTCCGTATTCTTTTAAATACTAGAATCACCGCAGTCACCAGCATGCAGTGAAATCTGATATAAAACGTGATCGCGTCTTGCTCTGCAGAAATAGATTATCGGCACATTGAATTAATGGCAATTAACCAGTTCTGTTTTCCCACTGATCAGCACTCGGCTCGTGACCTGTTATTAGTTTGTTTAAAATGCAGTCCTGCCCTTATTACTAGGGCCAGAACTCCACAGTGATACCAGAAATGTATGAAACAAAATAAGATAGCATTGAGGCAGGAAAGGAAGGCAGGTCCTTGATCAACTGCGAAGGTGGGCCGAAGTTCCGACCTTATGCTGCAGTTGTATGAGATGTTTGTGATTTTGCATGTGGAGTACTGGATTCAGTTGATTCGTATTGGATGGTGCAACGCGTTGCTGGTAAATTTGCCAACGACATGAGATTGGAGAGTTCTTCTATTCTCGTCGACAAACGGATTCATTAGCCTGGGCACGTTGCAATAATCACATGGACAACACGGTGGCTGCCGCTCCAACGGTCTGTCTTGCTCTTTTCCTTCTTTGGGTTTATAGTTTGTGTTAAAATGTATGTTTTATTTATCGTTAGTTTGTTTTGTGTTGTGGGTCTTGGGGGAAAACTGGTTTATCTGTTATCTCGTAGGAAATGCGACTTTTCTGTGCCATAACTCCGTACGCACTGCGGCCTAACATCTTGGAGTTTGCAGCCTCTTGTCTGGGTCTTCTAGAGCTCCACCGCGGAGTCTTCAGAATTTTAACATCTCGGCGCTGGCGATCCCTATGCCAGGTGATCGGACTTGATTGATCCAACATACGGGAGCTGCGGACTTTAACATCGTGAGCATGCAGTGTCATTTTAGAGACCGGTTTCAGGAACTCCAAGCCATTGGAGATTCGAACGTTCCGACGTCGGTGAGCTCAGACCTCCACGACTTGCGAGCTAGATCGCCGGCTGCGGATGGTTCGATTCCCCCGACCACGGGAGCAAAGGAGTAAATACGATAGTACTTTATTGCCTTCCATCACAGTAGGGAATGTGGAGCAGCCACTGTGCTGGATGTGTATGTACATATTTATGTAGTTATGTGTCCTGTTGCTTGTTCGGTTATGACTGTTTGTCAAACCAAATTCCTCGCAAAACATACATGGCTACTAAATCCCCATCATGCTTATTATGTTTATGATGGACACGAAGACCGCGGACAATGAGTTTTGTTTGAAAATTTGACGCGGTTTCTTTCAGCGTCTGGCGCCAGTTTAACGAGTTAAATTGGAATGGATCTCAAGCGCATATGCGCATTGCAGACCAGAACATGTTGGCTTGCTAAATCATGCTGGTAACTGCTCGGTGTAGAATTGCCGGACCGATGGGCGCCGTCTGGAACAAATCGTCCCCAATGACTCACCCGCAAGCACGTCACCACACCATGCCCTCCAACGCAACGCACCTCTTCGCATTATATATATGAGAGCAAATTCTCCGATCAGACACAAGATCTCCTCCTATTCATTGGTCCTGAATAAAAATCAAACAGAAAATGCGTATCATTCTTCTATTCATTTCTGGCGTGTTGCTCGTTGCTCATGCATCCGACGAGAACATAGACGAGGACATAGAACGTGTATCCAACGAGGAGATGACAGAATTATTTTCGATGTGTAAGTATACATATTTGTAGCGTAAGCACCATCTTCCAAGCACCGTGTGTAACATTGAATCTCATCCTCGTGATCTCCCTCCCTAATGACATGTGCCCTAATCTGCACCCGCTAGAGACCAACCCCATACCCGTCCCCACTTGGTTATTACAGCGAACTCCTCGGTCCCCATCCCCGCACTCACCTACATTTCATCTCCACCAACTTCACTGTTTATCTTCTCTATGTTATGGTTTAATGATGATGCAATGAACATTGGAGATAAATAAATCCGGACTTTTAGCTGGCTTCCGACAGGTGCTCGGCATATAATTAATTCAACTAAACTCTGAATATTTTCGTTTCAAAGGTACGCCAGGGAGCAAAAATAAAATGAATGAAGATAATCTACCACCCTTTCCAACGTTCACTGAACGGTCTCAAAGTGTTTCCTCCTTTGCTGAGGCTGTAAAACATCCACCAACCGTGGCCTTAAGATCAACCTGTGCATTAAAACTAGGTGTTCAAAACGTCATACTGTGGCGTCAACAGTAAAGTCCATTTCCTTTTCGAGATGAATCACAGGCTGTGAAGTGACTGCGTGGCGTCCCTCCAAAAGCATACGCGGATACATTGGCATATAATAAGAGTGAACATCTTCCCACATCTCTCTAGGTACAGTGATATTCTACTGATTATGTAGAATTGTATATTGCCCTGTTCAGAAGATGAGCTCTCTAATTTATATCTAAAATGCCGCATTATATTTTCAGTTCTTCTATACGTATCGTAAAAAGATGAGTCCATGACGTTCTTCCAGATCTGTGACTAGGCTTTGCCGTTTTAAATTGCCAAATGTATGCCCAGGTGATCTTCACCCACGATTAGCTAATTCTATTTTAATGTACATATCTCAATCTGCATCATCATTTTGCTTAATGCAGCAGACCGTTCATGAGGACCTTGGATTTGTATGCAGTTTTGGTCTTCTAATTTGAGTAATTACATTATTTCTACTGAGGTCGTGCAGCGTAGATTAATTCCCGGGATGGCAGTACTGACAGACGATGAAAGAATGGGTCAACTGGTCTTATACTTATTGGTATTTAGACGGGTAACAGGGGATATTTTGCTTATATAAGATCCCAGTTGATCCATTCTTTAATCAGGTAGTAGAGGTGGGTTGGAGGAGACGGGCGAAAAGAGGGAGGTGTAGAGGAGTGGGAGGGAGTGTTGGTGGTTGAGGGGAAATGAGTCCGGGTCCATCGGTCCTCGGCAGCTTCGACCGCCGCGGGCCGCCGAGTTTGAACTGGCCCGTTTGAAGAGCACGGATTCAGCCGCGGGACTTACCTACCATCACCCGGCGGGGTCACAACATCGGAGGCTTGGATTGCCTCAGCGCAGAGGGAGAGTAAGGAGGGAAGAGACAATGACTTTGGGACTTTAAACTGTGTTGAGTGTTTGTTATTTATTCTATATTATGACTGCAGGCTAAACCATGTCGTTGCAATGACAATACATTGAATCAAATCAAAAATCAAATCGGTGAGTGGAGGAATATTGCGTAGAGGGAACGGGGTGGGTAGGGGGAATGGGTGAGTGGTGGAATATTCCTTTGGGGAAACGGGGCCCAACGGGTACCAGCGGGTGCCAATTGGTCTGGTAAGCAAATACCATTCTTAATGGATTGGATAGGCTCGATGCAGGAAAATTGTTCCCAATGTTCGGTGAGGCCACAACCAGGGGTCAGTTTAAGAATAAGGGATAGGCCATTTAGGACTGATATGCGGAATTCTCTGCCACAGACGGCAGTGGTTGTTTTCATTAGAGTTAGATTTAGCTCTTCGGGCTAATGGAATCAAGAGATATGGGGGAAAGCAGGGGAGGGATACTGATTTTGGATGACCAGTCATGAACATATTGAATGGCGGTGCTAGGCCGAAGGGCCGAATGGCCTATTCTTGCACGTATTATCTATATGTTTATGTTTAGGAAGTGCAAACATTCTACAATTACTGTTACCTACCCTATCGGTTCGAACTGCCAACAAGCACAGGGTATCGACCGTTCCTTCGCTCCATAGATGCTGCCTCACCTGCTGAGTCTCTCCAGCATTTTGTGTGGACCTAGTGTTAGGATTGGTCTTTTGTCACCTGGTTTCAGGATTATACCCAGCAGAGTTAATATTTAATCTGTTCTAGTTTGCCCTACATCAGTAAATGTAATGGCCTACCAACTGGTAATTCGCCTTGTATTTTGTGTCGTACAGATAAGTGTTTCGACGACGACGCAACATGTCTGGCATCTTGCCCCCGTGGTTGGACGGAAATCGGAACGTGCTACCCCGATCATAAATGTTGCGTATTTAATGGGAAATGAATCTTTAACAATAGAATTCAGTTTCCATTGGGTCTGAGATCAACTGATTGTCATGGGCAACAGTGTGAGAAGCTGAAATAATAAATATTAATTGCACGATCACTGCGTCAATTTTCCTTCAAATTATTTTGCAATGGCCACTCGGAATATAGTTAACATGAGAAAACTGAGGATTACGAACAATAGCCTGCAGTGCAGCACCCACATACACTGGGCGTCCATGATTGAACCCCGGGTTTTGTGCTCTGCTCTCCGGGGTTGATCTGCAAAATCTTCGAATGTATTGTCACTGAAACTTTCCTGACATCGAGAGGGCATCCCTCCTTTAAAATCGGCCACTGCGTTGCCTACCGTTACACATTTTGACCTTTCTAAAATTCACGGTTCTATTTTGGAGGGTGTGTTGGAGAGCAGTGGGATTTGATCATAGATCTGCATACGTGGCGTAACGATGCGATCTGATGATAGAGTAGGCTTTGGTACATTGGCCTTCATCAGTCAGGATATTGAGTGTAGAAGTTGGGATGTTGTGCTATAGTTGAAGAAGAACACGACAACGCCATATTTGGACTATTGGGTTGCGTTGTTACCACTGTACTATCAGAAAGACGCCATGAAGCTGGAAAGAGTGCGGTGAAGATGTCCAATGATGCCTTAACGATTAATGGGCCGCATCTCTGTGGAGACAAGCTTGGACCTCACCTCTAGGAGAGCTAGTGTCTAAGAACTCAGCTAAAAGAGGCGTATACATAAATTAGGAGGATTGGTGGGATGAAGGCACCGTGTTTTACTCAAGATGTGGGACTTGGAAACCAAAGGACATAGATGTATGAGATTGGAAACTTTTATCAATGTGTGCATGGTGGCGCAGTTGTAGAGCTGATGACTGACATCGCCAGAATCGCTGGTTAGATCCTGATCACGGGTGCTGTCTGCACCGAGTTCATACGTTCAAGTGTAACCAAGTGTGTTTTCCACAGGTATTCCGTGTCCCCCCCCCCCCCCCCCCCCCCCCCCCCCCCACACACACAAAGACTTGCAGGATTGTGGTTAATTGATTTGGTAACAATAGTAAATTTTCCCTCATTTATTGGACAGTACGTATGTACAGGGATGAATTGTCAGAGTGGATATGGTGGGCCGAAGAGTCTGTTTCCACCCTGTACCTCTAAACTAAATATGATTGAGAGGCAACGTTTGTAGGAGAATGTGAGTACACGAAACGAGCTGCCAAATAATGTAGTTGAGTTATGTACTGTAACAGCATATAAAAGACTCACCCGCGCGGCCTATGTTTAGGAGTTCTTCATCACAATGGGAGCCTAATAGGCAGGAATGGCTGCTCTGTGGGGAGCCACGAAGAGTGCATGTGGGAGGGGGGGTTTGTGGGGAGATGCACTGAATGCGGGGGGGGGGGGGTGTGGGGGTGGGGAGGTAATGGTAAGGAACAGAGTGGGGGGGGGGGGTTAAGGGGGCAGGAGTGACTGAGGGAACTGCCAGCGTACCAGGCGTGAGTGACTACACTGCCAGCACACGAGTCGTAAGTGAACTAGCAGCCCACCAGCCGTAAGTGACTGAAGTGCCAGCCCAATAATCCATTCAGCCCACCCTCTCCCCCTTTTTTCTCACAGTCTGTCACCTGTTTTGGGCAGAATTTCTGGCAGTTTCTCAGATGCCAGCCTGCCAGATCCAAGTGACCGTTCTGCCAGGCCTCAGTGACTGAGCTGCATGGCCATCCCAAGAATACATTCGGCCCACAACCTCAATACTAGTCCTCTGGAATCCAGTACATTCGGCCCACGACACCCATACTAGCGCAACAGAAAGCCCCCCACTCCCACTGGCCAGCAATATTGGAATTGGTGGAGAGGTGGAATGTAGCGTTGGTTGACCAGCCCTCACATGTGATGCTGGGACCCAACAGGTCCCACTTAGTCTGGTACATATATATATATATATATATAGTGCAGACCCGTTGGGTCTTTTCCCCCAACGTGCGGTTTTTGGGGGTGGGGCGTGGAGGCGGCATGCAGCGTCACACACACTAACTACCCCCCCCCTCGCACTGACGCTAATTACTCCCCTTAATATTATATTAATATTTTTAATTTGTTCCTTTCCCCCGATAACCACCCTATCTACTGACGCATATCCCCCAACTGGCAGTCACATCTAGAGAGGGGGGGGGGGGGGGGGGGGAGTGAGGGCAGAGAGAGAAGGGGCAGAGACACAGAGAGAGGGGCAAGAGGGAGAGGGGGCGGCGAGGATGAGAAGAGGGAGGGTGGGTGAGATGGGAAAGGTGGGGGTGGAGGGGAGGAGAGAGAGAGGGTGAGAGTGAGGGGGAGAGAGGGGGAGAGGTGAGGGGGAGAGGGGAGGGGGAGGGGTGAGGGGAGGGGGAGAGGCGAAGGGAGGGGAAGGTGGGGAGCAGAGAGGGGGGAGGGAAGGGGTCGGGGGTGCGTGGAGGGGAAGGGGGATTAGGGGAGGGGACGGTGAGTGGAGAGGGTATGGAGGGGAGGAGTGGGAGAAAAAGAGGGGAGAAAGGACAGAGGGGGGGAGGAGGAGCGAGGGGATGGGGAGGGGGGAGGAGAGGAGAGGGGGGGGGGAGGGGGTTGAGGACAAGGGGGGAGGAGAGGGGGGAGAGAGGCGGGGGGCAGAGGAGAGGGGGGGAGAGGGGGGAGAGGGAGCGGAGGGGGCGAGAGAGGAGAAGGGGGGGAGTGCGGGAGTGTGGACTGAGAGGGGGTGAGGTGAGGGGACGAGGAGAGGTGGGGCAGGTGGAGGTGGAGGGAAGGGGGTTGGGGCCATGTGTGGAGGGAAGGGGGGTTTAGGGGAGAGCGACGGTGGGGGGGGGTTGGAGGGAAGGAGGGGGGAGAAAAGAGAGGGGAGCGAGAGGGGGAGGGAGAGAGAGGAGAGGGGGGGGAGGAGAGGGGGAGAGAGGAGGGGGGGTGGGAGAGAAGGGGGGAGAGAGGAAGAGGGAGAAGAGGAGGGGGCAGAGGAGGAGGGGGAGAGGAGAGGGGTGAGAGGGAGAGGGGGTGAGGAGAGTGGGGGAGAGGGAGAGGGGGAGAGGAGAAGAGGGGGAGGAGGCGAGGAGGGGTGGAGAGGAGAGGGGGAGGAGAGGGGGGCAGGGAGAGGGGGGAGGGCAGGACGGGGGGACGAAAGGGGGGGGAAGGGGAGATGGGAGTGGGAAGAAAATGGGGGAGAGGGGGGTGAGGAGGAGAGGAGGGGTGATTGGAGGAGAGGGGGGGATGGAGTAGAGGGGGAGAGGAGGAGAGAGGGGAGAAGAGGGGAGGAGGAGAGGGGGGAGGAGGGGGGAGGAGAGGGGAGGGAGTAGAGGAGGGTGGGGAGAGCGCCATTTGACTTCAACCCAAACCCAAACAACCATTTGCAGACAGTGCTTTTTTACCTCTAACCATATTTTCATTTTCAAACCAAATTAAGGGTGCTCACAGTGCTGTAGACATTTGTCAGAGTCATTCAAAGCTCTGATTGTGGCACACCACTTGCAGAGACCGATTGAGGCACACCACTTGCAGAGACTGATTCAGGCACACCACTTCCTGGTTTTATAGTCCCTCCCCCTCCCTCCAGCAGGGCCAGAAAAGAGAATGTGGCATGTTGTAAAAACATTAATATATCTGTCAATTTTCATCGACGGTAAAAATGCTCAGCACACATGCGGCGGAGGCGGGCTCTGAGCGAGATGGCCAAAAATGACGGCCGTAGGTGGCGGCGTACTCTCGGAAACCGCAGCACAGAAGGCCAAAACCGGTCAAGAACCGAGTTTTAGTAAAATAGATATATATACATATATGATGTTTTGCATGTTTAGTATTGAGCTTACGAGGCAAAAGCTTTAGCAGGAGTATGTAGATCAATCACTATTGCTGATTTGATCAATGCCTGTTTTACTATTGCCAACCCGATCCATAATACATGCCGGATTTCCACTATGCCCTGGTGGTTTTAATCTACGATGCTGTACCTTGCAGATGCCAATGCTATGGTCTCTGTACGTATTCTTACTAAAGAACCTTATATAAATTTGAACAACTTAGTGCTTACATACTTCTTACAATAGTTTCCAAGCAGCATATCCAGGTCCGTCTGTATTTTGTTCTGTTCTGGAGCGCTGTCCTCTTTAATCTTTTGATCTCTTTCATAAAGGTCAAAATCTTTCATTTTCCCCTCATAGGTTTTCATTTTATTGAGGTGTGTTCGCCGTGTTGTTTTGTATGACATGTTTTAGTTGGAAGCAATTGGGCATTTCGTTTATTACTAAGCGGACAATTAGTCGTTCCAGTGATTTCAGATCACTCAGATCACAGCTATAGGGGATTGATGACAAAACAAGGTGGTATTCAAACGTACATGACCAAATAGGCATAATATATTTAAATGCGCACATAATTGGTGAAATAATTGTTTATCATTTCATTTCAAATGAGCGACTGGAGCGCAAATGAGCGCATCCATCTCTTTTACTAGAGATATTGTATCATGCCAGTCAAATTTCCCAGAACTGTCTCAATATGTTTCATCCTTTGCTCAGGCTATCAATATTAAAAACCGATCGGGTTTTATTAGCACACTGTGTGTTGAACCGTTTCAATCAAATAAAAATAAAGATATTGTTTCATTCCTTTTCGTCATGATTCAAATGGCCTTTGGAGCGACTCCGCTTTATTTTGTGGCTACAATTCCTAAAATATGCGGCGCTTCTAGTATTGTTACAAAAGCCGAGGTTCTCGCTTATGTGGGAGAGAGTAGAAATAAGCGCAAGTGCCTCAAATTTAAGGACGTTCGTTTCGGAAGGAGATGAAGAGGAATTTCTTTGGTCAGTAGGTGGCGAATCTGATGAATTATTTGCCACAGAACGGTGTGGAAGCGAAGTCAGTTGACATTTTTGAGGCGGAGATAGATACATTCTTGATTAGTACCGATGTCAGATGTTACCGGGAGGGCAGGAGATTGCGGAGGGATTTCGGAGGGAGAGACCGACCAGCCATGATTGAATGTCGGAGTAGGTAAGATGGGCCAAATGGCCTAATTTTACTTCTGAGTCACGTGAGTGACTACGTGTAGAACCCCGCTAGGACGCATGCGTGTCATACCGCTTTCACGCTTGCGAAACGACAGGCGGGGTGGAGCGTTCCCCCGCAGCGGTAAGTTTAAAACCGCGACCTGCAGGTAAGAGATTTACTCTACGGTAGTGTTTGGCCCCGCGCTGTGTCCACAAGTGCTGCGAGTAAAGCTGGCTGGGGAGGACCGCAAAGTTGCGGGAGCCAGCAGCAGCTGAAGGCACAAGCCCCGTAAGTGGGATCAGCTGTGCCGACGTTTTGGTCCCGCGCCGGCCAAAACACCACGGCCGGGCGGGAGACTATCAGAATGGGGCCGTCGACTTTTGACAAGTCGAAAATGGCAGGAGGCGGGGTGGAACGACTTCCCCCGTAGCGACTATTTAAACCAGGACCTGCAGGTAAGAGTACTCTGCGGTCTTTTTGTGTTTTCCCATATGCTGATTACAGGAGCATGGAAAAGTCGAATAAACCAACGAGGGCTGCGACAAAGCTGGTGTGACAGCAGCGACCAGCGGCATTTGAATCGCCTATAATGGGATCAGCTGTGCCCGATGTTGCCTCCGCACCGGCCAGATCCACTCCGCGGCCGGGCGGTAAGGCAAAACAACAAACCATCAAAGTCGTGGACTCAGAGGAGTCCGACTTTAAGCACCCGCGGGCGGCCAGCCGATGGAGTCTGCAGTCTGTCCGCGTTTTATTATTTTCTGTCTGTGTTTTTATGTAGTTTTTGTTATTTTTGTTGGGGTGCGTGTGTGGGGGGGGGGGGGGGGGGAGCTTTTTAAATCTCTCCCTGCACGGGAGACCCGACCTTTTCTCGTCGGGTTTCCGTTGTCGTTGGGGCCGCAACGAGGAGCGGCCTCCAACAGGAAGAGACCGGGGACTCTGGTGCTACGACTCACCGTCGCCGTCGCGGGGCTGGCCGAGTCCGGAGCGGGTGGAGCGGTGGAGGAGCGCTGCTGCTGCTGCTGCTGCGGCCCCCGACCGGAGAGTCGGAAGTTCCAACGGAGGCTGTGGACGGCGGCCACCGGGAGCCCGCGGGGGACGGGCTCTCGCAACGGCACTTCCCCCGGAGTTGCGGGGTTGAAGAGCTCCTGGGCCTACATCACTGCCCCGCGCGGCTTGGAATGGCCGCGGGACTCTGCGAGCGCACGCCGGGGGCTCTAACACCAAGACCCGGTGTGCGACCTTGCATCACCCGGCGTGGCTTTAATGGCCGCGGGACAATCGCCATCGCCATCCGGGGGCTTTGACTTTGACTCTGACACGGGGGGGGGGAGTGCAGTGGAGAGATAAGTTTATTTGGCCTTCCATCACAGCGATGTGATGGATGTTTATGTAAATTATGTTGTGTCTCGGGTCTATGTGTTTGTAATGTATGGCTGCAGAAACGGCATTTCGTTTGGACCTCAAGGGGTCCAAATGACAATTAAATGTATCTTGTATCTTGTATCTTCTTGAGTGGTGTGTGGAGCATTTGCTCCAATGTGACAGGCTCTGGGAGTTGGAGTCGAGTCACTGTGGGCTCTATGTAAAACCCACAGCAGCACCTCTTGTAGGGCTGCACAGTGCTTCTTCCTCGTCGGAGAGGAGTACTGGGGGTCAGTTCTGGTCTGATCCTGAAGAGGGGTTTGCAGAACAGGAATCAAGTGTGCGGGGGCTGCAGGAACGTGAAAATCTACTGGACATGGTGTCCAACTTCATACAGCCAGACCAGACTGGACAAAACCTGGAGGACACCTGACACCGGGAAACAGTATATCCCTGAATGTTCCTGTAGTAAATAATTGTATATGGAAACATATTGGAGAAGGAGTTAGAGGCATGGATATCAAATTCCAAAAGGTATTAAAGTTCCTAACAGCGGGGATAACAGCATTTGCCCGAACAGTGGATGAGAAGGACATGTCGCAGGACCAACAGGATACACTGGCACTGCTTTGCAACACCCAGTTAAGTCTAAATTAACGCCTTCCACTACTATGGACTATTTGGGGTTCGCCGTTGACTCAGTTCACATGTCGGTGACTTTGCCAAAGGGAAAGGCTTTAGACTAAATAGAGTCTTGCAATAACCTCATTGACATCAGTAACCGTCCATCAGATCGGTAGCAAAAGTAATTGGCATGGTGGCTACTTTTCCCGCCACACAATTTGGGGACATTTACACTACCAAAATGCATTTACAGAGAGCAAAACCGATACTTCAATTTAAGCAGTAAGGGATATACAATAGAATTTATACACAAGTACAAAGTCAACATATACCGAACCGCTGTTCACTTTCCAGTAAAGACAGAAGCCAATGAAGCTACCAATCAAAGCTATAATGGAAAATCCCAACAATGGTGGATAGATACCAACATTTGGCTTGTGTTTCAATCCAATCATAGATCAGCAACCCTTCTATGGTGCTGCAGACTGATGTAAAGTGCACTTGGTTGGGGGTGCACCAATTCCATCTCCAGCTGTGGAGGTAGATGGACTGCTCAGGAGGCATCATTATACTAACACTGGGCCACAAATAACTGGAAATGTGAACTGTGCATTCTATGGCCTAAAGCGCTATAAATGGGTTAACACAAGCCCCAGGACTACAGATTCACATAATTTTTGTGGTAAACAGCCCTAGCGTTTGTCTACGGAAACAAAAAACACATGGTCATGGCAATCAACATACTTATTGGGGTAAATCTTTGACAATCTGGCCATACAATTTGGCAGTGGTGTATCCAGAGAGATATTTGGATATCAGGGGTTACCTACCAGTTAAACTAAATTAACGCCTTTGGCAGACACCAGGTCACGTAAATTTAATGAAAAACACCGAAGGGATGTTGAGATAAAAAAGTATTTGCTGATATTACAGCACGATATGGAACACCAGATATCGATCTATTCGCCACCAGGCTTAATCACCAGTTATTTACAAACAGCAAAAATCGTGGGAACCAGACCAATGGGGCAGCGGCGACAGAAGCTACATTTCGCTATAATGGAACAAAATGGGGGGGGGGGGGGGGCTTGTTTATTCATGCATTATCAGCAACCCTTCATTCTGCCTCATCATGTCGGGTATTAAGGAAAATACAGCAATTCCATCTGCGTCTGGTAGGTAGATGGTAGTACCTGATTGGCCTCATTCAACCATGGTTCCCAGTGATACTGAAACATGGTAATGTGGGTGTATCACCATCCCTAATAGACAGACGTACTGGTTCATCACAAGTAGACAAGGGATAGACACCACCGTGCCAAACTATTTGAATTGGGTAAACAAATTGTAGATTTTAACAATACCACTACTACAGCTGGGACTGACGGACCGAACAGTGAACATGATTTCGGCGGGCCACAGACAGTCCACCAAGAAACAGTATCTGGCCTATATCAGGAAGTGGGAGATGTATTGTCACAAAAACAGCATCACCTACAGAGATATGAACATCCCGTCTGTTCTGGAATACCTGGCATGCCTCCATTATGATGAGGGGCTCGGTTATAGTGCCATCAACTGCGCCAGAAGTGCCCTGTCAACTGATCAATGTTAGGAACAGAGCGTCACTCTGTTGGGACTCACCCACTCGTAACAAAACCTATGAGGGGAATTTTTAATACCAATCCCCTAAGAACCAGGTACTCCCAAATATGGGATGGGAGTATTGTCCTGAAGATGCACAGGAATTGGTATCCAGCAACAGCTCTGTCCCTACTTAGACTGACATTAATAACAGTCATGCTAATGGCTTCGGTCATGGCCCAAAGGGTACAGTCATTACATAAATTAAGACTGGGCAACATGACTTCTTCATCTGGAAATATTACGTTTCATAATTATGAATTAGTTAAACAGAACAGACAGGGATCCGCAGGCCTCAATATATAATTTAGGTCTTACCCAACAGATGATCGTATCTGTACAGTAAGACATTTGTTGTTATACATGGAGAACACAAACATCGTCAGAGGCTATGAGAAGGCACTTTTAATCAGCCAAAAGCAACCACACAAAAGAGTGACTGTCCAGACCATCTCAAGATGGCTGAAACAGGTGCTAATACAGGCTGGGGTGGATACTGATATTTTTAAATCTCATTCCACCAGGGCTGCAGCTACATCCGCAGCTATGCAGTTGGATGTACCAATGGACCAAATCCTCAAGTCAGCAGGATGGTCAGGGGGAAAACGCATTCCAACTATTTTTGTTTTTTTCATAAACCAGTCATTAAACCTGGAACGTTTGCAGAAACAATTTTAAGTCCTGTAATTTAATTTACCCCATAAATAGGGGCTATAATTTTGTGTTCATCAATTTCATGGATTTCAATGTCGGATTCATGTCTAAATTATGTTGACAAAATTCCTCCTACAGTTATTAAGGTATATGTGATGCATGGACTCGTTTCCACGGCATGAAATCACAGAGCTTTGAAATCTTCACGTAGTCACTCACGTGACTCCGGTAAAATAGTAAGATTAAACGAGAACTTACCAGTTCGAAGTTTGATCGTTATTTTATGAGGAGTACGTTGAGGGAATACGTGCCCTCCGCTTCCACCCATGATCATATACTCAACTGGTATTTCTTATCTAATCTTACTATCTTTAGTCATTACAGTTATCTGTGATTTCACACCGCTGCTTTGAAGAATGACACGCATGCGTCCTAGCGCGGTTCTTCACGTATTCCGTCAACGTACTCCTCATAAAATAACGATCAAACTTCGAACTGGTAAGTTCTCGTTTAATCTTACTATTTTGCTCCTATCACTTATAAACTTATCACATCATCCGATATTCCACTTTGTCCATTGGCAGTTTCCTGTCGATGTGTAACTCCCGGTTGCCCTGTGCAGAAAACGAGCTACCCCGTTGAAATCTAAGTTTTCAGCAGAGGGTTCCGCGCATTAGAGATGGATGAGGTCCGATTGCTTGATCTTAGTTCAGTTCTCTTTCCCGGGATTTGCCATTAGAATAGACACGCTGTCAACTAATGACCCAATCGCTTGCTTAGTTTATTCTTCATGAATCTCAAAATGTCAATTTGCAGCGGAGCATTGCCAAATCCAGCCGTCCTGTCATTCGGAAACTTATGACATGCAAACTTTCTACATTTAATATCTTGTGTTAACTCTATTTGAATCGTGGACAAGGAGAAGGGTTATGAAGATGCAATTAGTCACGAGGTGTCATGACCAACGCATTGCACACAATATTTTATTTAACGCTTTTCCAGTAGTGCAGCATCCATCCGCACAAGGTAATTGACTGGGATACATGTTTTGTGCTCCACTCTCTGGTGTTTATCTGCAAAATCTGTGATATGGGCGCTAGTGAGAAAGACATGACATCGAGACACCACATCAATGCAGAAAATCATTATCATCTCTATCAATGATTTGGCTGAGAACATATACGGCCGGATTCGCGAATTTGCAGATGATTCAAAAGTAAGTGATTTTGCAGATAGTGAATATGGTTGTGAAAGATTGCAGCAGGATCCTGCACCATTGGCCAGTTGGAAACCACAATGGTTGATGGAATTCAAAAATGTGAAGTGCTGCATACTGGAAAGTGTAACATGGGCGGGACTTATACAGTGAATGGTCAGGCTCTGGAGAATTATGTCGAGCAGAGAAAACTTGGAGTGCTGGTGCATGCTTCCTTGAAGGAGTCGCGGGTAAATAGGTTGGTCAGAAAGGTATTTGAAAAATTGGCCTTCAATGCTCAGAATAGTGTGTATTGTTGGGAGGTCACGCACAGTTGTGTAAGTAGTTGCAAGTCGCCCTTCAGAGTATTGTGTGGAGTCTTGGGTGGCATGTTATAGGAAATATGCTGTCATGCTGGAAAGCGTTTAGAGAAGATTTAGTGCATGCCAGTATTCGAGAGATTGAGCTATATGGAGAGGTTGAGTAGGCTGGGACTATTCATTGGAGTGCAGGAGGATGGGGAACTATCTTAGAGAGGTGCATAAAATCATGAGAGGAATAGATCGGGTAAATGTGCAGTCCTTTTCCCACAGTAGTTGAATTAATGTCCGGTGGAGATAGTTTTCAGGTGGAGTGGAAAATATTTCATTGGAGTCTGAGGGGTTCCCTTTTTCATTGAAAGGCCGGTGCGGGTGGGGTGGCGGGTGGACAAGCTGCCAGAAAAAGAACTAGAGGCAGGCACTTTCCGAACGCTTCAGAAACAGTTAGACTGGTACATGAAGACAAACATCGGGTTTTGAGCGATATGGGCGCAATGCGGAAGGTGCGGACAATGGAGCTGTGACGAATTGTCCGGTGTGGGCAAGTTGGGCCGAAGAGTATTTTTCACGCTGGATCACGCTATGACTTGAATGAATACAATAATGGTTCATATCTTAACTGCCTAATATATTTACATACAGAACACACTGTTCCAATGCCCTGTTCCAACACTCCCCAAGTACCATCCCCAACCTCAGTCCTGAGTCCGTGTTTCAGATCATGTCGTTATCACAGGGAACTTCACTTCGGTGTCACGTGAGTGACTACGTGAAGAACCCCGTACACCCGCACGTACGTGCTTACGTTTGGCGCATTGGTGCAGGCGACCGGTTGGAGCCGCAGAGCTCCACCAACGGGTACGTTTAAACTTCAGGTAAGTTTGTGTTTCTTACCTGTTTTGTTTCTTTGCAGGAACCTTTTGTCCCAGAGCCTTCCTGCCGGATGATTCGCGAGGACCGACGAGGGAACCAGCTATGGATTGAGGGGTAACCCCGGTTCCCGCCGCGGAAGCGGATAGCTGGGGAATGTCGGGTTTCGTGAGGTCGGTCGCTGACTTTCAGGCGCTCCGGGTGCCGGCAGAGTTTCCCTGCGAGAGGCATGTAGACGCTGGGGTTCCCGGGGTGGGGTCCGCCAGCAGACGGAATGCCGGGAGGGTTTCACTCCAATATGAATTCCCCCCCGATATGAATATAGATGCTGGGGTTCCCGGGGAGGGGACAGCCAGCAGACCGGGTGCCGGGAGGGTTTTCCCCGATATACATATAGATGCTGCGGTTTCCGGGTACGGGGATCCAGTAGTAATGCGGCTCTCAGACCGTAGGGGTCCCCAGGATAGGGGTTAAACGGACCGGAACGGTCAGCCCTGGTGCCGGTAGGGTTTTTTTCCCTCGGGTAATATATATGGACGCTGGGATTCCCGGGAGGGGAATCCAGCACCATTGCGGTGCCCGGACCGCAGAGGTCCCCAAGATATGGGGTAAACCGACCAAAGTGGTCAGCCCTGGTGCCGGGAGGGTTCCCTTCCGGTAAGGAGAATAACATTGGGGGTTGGCCAGGGTGGAGCCCCTAATGGAGAGGAGGCTCCATCTAGATACACTGTAACAGCAGGAGTTGTGTCAGTGCGGGACTATGGAGAGTCCGCGCCAGCAGCGCCTTGGACAGGACTGCTTAAAGGGGATGCCGAATCTATGGCAATGCCGGCCTATGGGAAAGGCCGCTCCAGCAGCGCCTTGTAATAGGGCTGCTTAATGTATGGCAGCAGCACCTGTAGAAGGGCTGCATAATTTCTCCCTTGTGGAGGAGGTGAGCTTACCGGGTCATTTTTGATCTGACCCTGAAGTTGAAGGTATTGCAGAACAGCATACCCCAAGGGGTGGAAGCCGCCGGGTCAGTATGTAATCTGACGCCGAGTCTATGGCAGCGCTGGCCTATTGCTGAAGGCCGCGAGAGCAGCGCCTTGTAACAGGGCTGCTTAATCCCTGAGGAGAGCATGCCGGGTCAGTGTAAATCTGACGCCGAGGCTTCGTGTATAGCCGTGGAGCACACACCAAGGGATGAAGGGCACATGTCAGAGGTACCATTCCTGGCAGCAAGATTGGCATCCCAACACAATGCAGTGAACACCCCTATCAGTGGACGTTAGAGCCACCGGCCGAATCTTCTATTTAGGTAATATCTATTCCACAGGCAAAACCTGGTGGACGAAGCATAAACTGTTGGACCAATTAGGCCAACAACGAGGTAGGCTTCATTGTTTCGGTGACAACGCACCCCACGGCTTCATCGGCAGTAAGCGGTTCACTGAAGCTGGTAGCAGCATGAAAGCTGGCCAGAGGAGACACGCACTCTACCAGAATTACTCTCCAACTAAGTGACCACGTACAAGTTGATAAGATTTACACTAGGTTGTACAATACACAAATGATTAAGACATTGTCATCTATTCAGAGACATTTAACCAGGTAAAACTAGAAAATTACTAGTATTCCAAGCAGGTTGGCATTGTGTTGAACCAGGTTCAGCATTTTAGCCAGGTTTGCCTTCGAAACAGGCTCGGAGATATGTGCAGAATTGTCTTTCAAGGCATGGTCAGAATTGTGGCAAGAGTTGGCTTGGGACATGTTAGAATTATTGGTAACCGGGCCAGAGTTGCCGTTCAGGGCAGACGAAATGATGGCAGACGTGGCCTGTTCATTATGAAAGACGGGTGATTAAACTGATATCATCGGGTGTTTCCATTTACAGTGATCATCAGAGATATTTGGAAGCATTGCTATGATGAGGCAATTTAACAGTCAAAGGACTACTCAAAAGTTCAAAAACATTTGTTATGTATTGTCTGGACGATATGTAGACGCTGAAATCAACTGTTTCAGTCTCAAGTTGCTTGAGTAATAGCTCTTCTCTATCCAGTTAAATTAAGTTGTTATCAAATGGATAGTTGGCCTGTGACGCCGCCCTGGGCAACAGATTGGAGTCAATAGAAACATGGAACAGCCTTGTTCTTATAAAGCAGCTTTCTATTCATTAGACTAATTGGCAATGTAATAGATGTGATGCAGCTGTGAAAGTGGGAGAACTGACAGCATGCTTAATGGAAAACTACAAGGGCCATGAAGGTAATTGATAACACACCTTTGCTATTACCAGCTGAAGCTACTATAGTCACTATGATGGACAAGCAGCATTCAGCATTGCTCCAGTAGTTGATCAATAAATATTTATTGCAAAATGATGCTAATGGCCTAAGCTGGAAATTGCGAATGTCATCTCTAGTTGGAGGTGGAGGAGATTTGCATGAGTTATTACCTCTTCAGTTATTGGTATCAACTATATATAGACACTACGTATATTTAATGGGTTAAAGAGTGATTGAGCGAATATGCATATCTGCATGCTCAACTTCATGTTGATACACCATGATGGTGGCATATGATAATCACGGGGGTGTAATCAAGTAAAATAATCCTGTAATATGTACATAATATCATTTGCCACTGGAGTATCATCAAGTACAGATCAATGACAACACAGAATGGGTGTTAGACCACACCGTATTTATGAAATTCTGATTCAATGCAACACCGAATGTAAATATGTTGTTTTCATGCTAATTCACAGGTTTCAAAAATGTGCGACATAACAGTGGCGAAAGATACATTCTCGCTCCAAGAAGGAGGAATGGTCGATTATGTCTTCCTCCAGTTTGTTTCATCAGTCGGGTTTTTAAATAAAGTCATCAAGAGCCCGCTTTAGGTTCCAGGTGTGTGATTGGCCTATGAAGTTTGATTCTCGATTTGTCGGGAATAATAATAATGCAACCTTATATGGTTATTTTAAACGTAACTTGTTGGTTCTGCCTGTGGCTCGGGAAATCAGCTGCTGGATGATAAAATCAATTTATGTTCTACAGGTTCTCAATAGACTGCCTACGGCTTGGGTTGTCACACCTATTCTTGTATCTATTCAGAGTGCTGTTTTGATACCATCCCTGATTTACCTTGTTATCCACGGATGCACTACCTTCCCTGATTTATTTTTTTGCCAAAACGGGATACTTGTTAGCCAAACTTGTGATTGAGGCGTATGTTCACGAGATTAATCCCTGGGAATGGCGGGACTGCCATATGAGGACAGATTGAAAACACTAGGCTTCTATTCACTGAAGTTTAGAAGGATGAGAGGGATCTTATAGAAACATATAAGATTATAATATAATTACAAGCTAGATGAAGGGAAAATGTTCCCAATGTTGGGCGAGTCCAGAACACAGTCTTAGAATAAATAGGAGGCCATTTAAGACTGAGGTGAGAAAAAAAAGTTTCCATCCAGAGAGTTGTGCATTTGTGGAATTCCCTTCCACAAAGCGAAGTTGAGGCCAAATCACTGTATGGGTTTAAGAGAGAGTTAGATAGAGCTCCAGGGGCTAGTGGAATCAATGGATATGGGGAGAAGACATGCACCGGTTATTGATTGGGAACGATCAGCCATGATCACGAAGAATGGCGGTGCTTGATCGAAGGGCCGAATGGTCTCCTCCTGCACATATTTTCTATATGTCTATGTTGCATCGGGATGTTAAACTAAATATTGGGGGCTGGATTTGGGGTGGTTGGTGTTGTTGGGCTACAGAAATGGAAAGTATGGTAAAAGGTAAAGGGAAGGTCGAGAGTTTATCGCGGTTTCCAGCATAGAAAAATGGATCGCACATTGATGCAGGGATACGACTATAACGGCACGCAACCTGGATAACAATTTGAAAGAAGGTGGTGAATACAGAACTGGAGGTGTTAGAACATATGCACGCTTTGTACGAAACAGAAACTAAAGTAAACTTAGAAAAGGCAGATACGAAATTGTGCTCTCTCAGAGTCATTTCTGAAACAGGATCACATTAGCGACCTGAACATGCCTGCACACACATCCTCTCGAAAACAGCGACATGTGGTTAGAGATGACCGGGTGGCCTAGATGCAAAGAAATGAAAAATAATTTCGAGTAAAAAATGACAAATGGTCAGTAGATATAGATTCCAAGTGGGTAGAATAAGGACAGGAACCTAGAAAATAACTTAGCAGGAGTGAAAACATGTTTCCAACTAGTATGCATAGTATAGGGTACAACCTACATCTGGAGATCGAAAAGGCATTTAACCAAGGTAAAGGTGGTTACGAGGAATTTCAATATGCAGATAGACCGGGAGACAATAGACAATATACAAGATAACATATTTCCAGAAGTAGGCCATTTGGCCCGAGCCAGCACCGCCATTCACTGTGAATCTTGGCTGATCATCCACAATCAGTACGCCGTTCCTGCCTTGTCCCCATATCCCCTGACTCCGTTATCTTTCCGAGGTCTATCGAACTCTCTCTTGAAAGCATCCAGTGATTTGGGCTCCACTGCTTTCTGAGGGAGAGAATTCCACAAATTCACAACCGTCCGTGGAAAACGGGTTTTTCTTCATCTCCGTTCTAAATAGCTTCCCGTTATTCGTAATCTATGGTCCCTGGTTCTGCACTCCTGTCAAACATCCATCCAACCGTGGCCTTAAAAGATCACCCTGTGCATTAAAACTAGATGTTCAAACCTTCATACTGTGGCGTCAAAAGTAAAGTCCATTTCCCTTTCGGCATGAAACACTGAACTCCCGTTGTGTAATGACTCCTGCGTTGTGACTGTGTGGCGCCCCTCCAAAAGCATACGCGGATACATTGTCATAGACAAAGAGTGGACATCTTCCCACATCTCGCTATGCACAGTGACATTTTACTGACGATGTACATTTGTCCATTGCCCTGTTCAGAAGATGAGCTCTCTCATTTATATCTAAAATGTCGCATTATATTTTAAGTTCTTCTATACGCACCGTAAAAAGATGAGCCCATGACAATCATCCAGATCTGTGACGAGGCTTTGTTGTTTTGAATTGACAAATTTATGCCCATATGATCTTCACACACGATTAGCTAATTCTATTTAATGTACATATGTTAATATGCATCATCACTTTGCTTAATACAGCAGACCGTTCATGAGGACCTTGGAAATGTATGAAGTTTTGTTCTTCTAATTTGAGTAATTAAATTTCATTATATTGAGGTCGTGCAGCGTAGGTTCACCAGGTTAATTCCCGTGATGGCAGTACTGACAGGCGATGAAAGAATGGGTCAACTGGACCTATACTCACTGGTATTTAGACGGGTAACAGGGAATCTTTTGCTTATAAAAGATCCCCGCTCACCCGTCTCAATACCAGTGAGTGTAAGCCCAGTTGATCACTTCTTTCATCAGGGAGTGGAGGCGGGGTGGAGGAGAGGGGCGAGAAGAGGGAGGGGGTATAGTAGGGGAAGGGAGTGTTGGGGGTTGAGGGGAAATTAGTTCAGGTCCATCGGTGAGTGGTGGAATATTGCGTCGAGGAAACGGGGAGCGTAAGTGGAATGGGTGAGTGGTTGAAACGAATTGCGTTGGGGGAATGGGTGAGTGGTGGAATATTCCTTTGGGGAACGGTCCCAACGGGTACCAGCGGGTTTCAATTGGTCTGGTAAGCAAATACCATTCTTAATGGATTGGACAGGCTAGAAGCAGGAAAATTGTTCCCAATGCTCGGTGAGTCCACAACCAGGGGGTCAGTTTAAAAATAAGCGATAGGCCGTTTAGGACTGAGATGCGGAATTCTCTGCCACATAAAGCAGGGGGTGTTTCCAAGAGTGTTAGATTTAGCTCTTCGGGCTAATGGAATCGAGAGATATGGGGAAAGCAGGAAAGGGATACTGATTTTGGATAATCAGACATGATCATATTGAATGGCAGTGCTCGGCCGAAGGGCCGAATTACCTATTCCTGCACCCATTTTCTATGTTTATGTGTTTAGCAAGTGCAAACATTCTACAATTACTGGCACCTACACTATCGGTTTGAACTGCGAACAAGCACGGGGTCTCGACCCTTCCTTCGCTCCATAGATGCTGCCTCACCCGCTGAGTTTCTCTAGCATTTTGGCTGGACCTAGTGTTAGGAATGGTCTTTTGTTACCTGGTTTCAGGACTATACCCAGTATAGTTAATATTTAATCTGTTCTAGTTTTTCTCTACGTCAATAAATAAATGGTCTACCAACTGATAACTCATCTTGTATTTTGTGTCGTACAGTGGTCTGTTTCATGGGGTACGGAGCCTGTCTGACATCTTGCCCCAGGGCTTGGACGGAAGCCGGAACGTGCCTCCCCGCGGCGAAATGTTGCAGAGTTAATATGTAATGAATCTTTAACCAAGGAATTCAGTTTCCATTGGGTCTGAGATTAACTGATTGTCATGAGCAATAGAGTGAGAAGCTGAATTAATAAATATGAAGTGCACGAACACTGCTTCACTTTTCCTTAAAATTATTTTGCAATGGCCACCCGGAATATAGTTAACAGGAGAAAACTGAGGATTCCGAACAATAGCCTGCAGTGCAGCACCCACATACACTGGGCGTCCATGATTGAAACCCGGGTTTTGTGCTCTGCTCTCCGGGGTTGATCTGCAAAATCTTTGACTTTGTTGTCACTGAAACTGTCCTGCCATCGATAGAGCATCCCTGCTTTAAAATCGGCCACTGCGTTGCCTGCCGTTACACACTTCTCCATTTCACAAACTCACTGCCCTATTTTGGAGGTGTGTTGGAGAGCAACGTGATTTGATCAGATCCGCAAAAGTGGCGTAACGATGAGATCTGATAATAGAAAATACTTTGGTAAATTGGCCTTCATCAGTCAGGATATTGAGTGTAGAAGTTGGGATGTTGTGTTATAGTTGAAGAAGAACACGACGACGCCATATTTGGTCTATTGGGTTGCGTTGTGACCACTGTACTATCAGAAAGACGCCATGAAGCTGGAAAGAGTGCGGTGAAGATGTCCAATGATGCCTTAACGATTAATGGGCCGCATCTCTGTGGAGACAAGCTTGGACCTCACTTCTAGGAGAGCTAGTGTCTAAGAACTCAGCTAAAGAAGCGTATACATAAATTAGGGGGATCGGTGGGATGATGGCACCGTGTTTTACCCAAGATGTGGGATTGGGAACCAAAGGACATAGATGTATGAGATTGGAAACTTTTAATAATGTGAGCATGGTGGCGCAGTTGTAGAGCTAATGACTGACATCGCCATAATCGCTGGTTAGATCCTGATCACGGGTGCTGTCTGCACCGAGTTCATACGTTCAAGTGTAACCAAGTGTGTTTTCCACAGGTATTCCGGGTTCCCCCCCACACCACAAAGACTTGCAGGATTGTGGTTAATTGATTTGGTAACAATAGTAAATTTTCCCTAATTTATTGGACAGTACGTATGTACAGGGATGAATTGTCAGAGTGGATATGGTGGGCCGAGAGTCTGTTTCCACCCTATACCTCTAAACTAAATATAATTGAGAGGCAATGTGTGAAGGAGAATGTGAGTACACGAAACGAGCTGCCAAAGAATGTAATTGACTTATGTACTGTAACAGCATATAAAAGACTCACCGCGCGGCCTATGTTTTGGAGTGGTTTAAAGAGATATGGTCGAAATGCCAGAAAATATGATAAGTCTATATAAAGCAAATAGGTCGGCATGTTCGACCATAGTAAACTGTTATGTGCATACCATAGTAAACTGCAGATCCACGCCACAGATGAATACAGGGGAAAGGGGTGGTCCTTTCATTATAAAGTACGCCACAAACTCGCTAATCTTGGCGGCATTGAGTTGTAGATGATTCATTCTCACCACTCAGCAAATTGGTTGATTACAACCATGTATTCTGCTTCACTTATCATCCCACAATTGCCGAGTCATCTGAAACCTTCTGCAGGTGTAAGGAGACGGATTTATATCTAATGTCCCAGGTGTAGATGATGAACAAGAATGTAGAGAGGACCGCCCCTTGACCGCCCTATTTTGTTCACCAACGTGTCGGAGGCACAGTTCTGTAGCCTGAAATGTTGTGCTTGTCTCGTCAGGTAGTTGGTGATCCAGGATACCAATGAAGCATCCAATCGCGTCTTCGTCAGTTTGCTCACGATCCGTGCTGGCCGGATTGTGTTAAAAGCACTGGGGTATTCAAAAACATGACCCTCATACTAATGTAGGAAGGGACTGTGCACTCTGCATTATACCGGACAGACACAATAAAGCTGGAAAAGCTCAGCAGGACGGGTAGCACCTCTGGAGAGAAGGAATGCGTGATCGAAACCATTCTTCAGATAGACATTCACAATGTCTGTCGATTTCGACAATTGACAATAGATACGGGAGTAGGCCATTTCGCCATTCGAGCCATTATCGCCATTCAATATGATCATGGCTGATCATCCACAATAACTTCACAGTCCCTGCCTTCTCCCCATATCCCATGACCCCGCTATCGATAAGAGCTATATCTGACTCTCTCTTGAAAGCATCCACACAATCGGCATCCACTGCCGTCTGAGGCAGAGAATTTCACAGAATCACAACACTTTGGGTGAAATTGTCTTTCCTCCTCTCCCTTGTAAATAGCCTCCTTCTTATACTTTAACTGTGGCCCCTGGCTCTGGACTTCCTTTACTTCGAGAACATATTTCCTGCCTTTAGCGTATTTAATCCCTTAATATGACAGTCCCGCCATTTTGAGAATTAACCTCGTGATCCTACACTGCACTCCCTCAATACCAATAATGTCCTTCCTCAGATTTGGAGACCAAAACAGCACACAGTACGCCAGCTGTGGGTTCACTAGGGCCCTATACAACTGCAGAAGCACCTATTTGCACCAAACCCCTCTTGTTATGAAGGCCCAAATGCCATTAGATGTCTTCATTGCTTGTGGTTCCTGCATCCTTACTTTCAGTGACTGATGAACAAGGAAACACAGATCTCGTTGTACTTCCCGTTTTCCTAATGTGCCACCATTTAGGTAACAATCTGCCTTCCTGTTCTTGCCAACAATGTGGAAAACCTCCACCGGGTGGCGCCGTCAATGATGGCAGTCTCGACCAAAGATCCTAGAGGACAAGATAGACCACTCCTCGAAAAACGCGTAGTATGACGTGTGTGACCGTCGACGCCATATTGTTAAGCATTTATTGGGCTGTAATGGCGTCCTCAGCTAAATCTTCATCTCACTGCTCCGCTATCAACTGTTCTAATCGTAAATCTAAACGACCAGAGCTGTCATTCTTAGGTTCCCCAATAAAAAAGAAAGGTAAGAATATATTATTATAATTTTTTGTCGATATTCTGTCGTGAAAATGTTATTTTCTGTTCTCCCATCAACGGCCACGGGGTTTGTCGGTACATTAGAAAGTTATTAGACTTATTTTATTACATCTTTACTTACCACAATAATAAAGACAAGTTTAACACTTCTATACGTTTTTTGTTTTGTTCTTGTAAGGGTTTGGTCTCCAAAATATGGCCCGCGGGACACATTGGGCCCAGTGACCACGAGATTGTTCGAGCTCAGACTCGAGTCCGAGAACGCGGCGGCTGTTACCCCGTTATATCCCCCCCTCGAATTGTCGTGAAGAAGGGTACAATCAAAGATTATACAACTCAGCTCTATCATCTTTGGGTGCAATGGTGGGCCGGGGATTCGGTGGCGGCGGTTGCAATGAAAGATAGTAGAGTAGCTCTGCACTATAATCTTTGGTCGGAATGGGACGGCTGAACGTTATAACATGCTATCGTTCCACCCTCCCTCTCCCCCCCCCCTTCTCCCCTCTCTCTCCCTCTCCCCCCCCCCCCCTCTCCCTCTCCCCCCCTTCTCCCTTCTCCCCCTCTCTCCCTTCTCCCTCCTCCCGCCTTCTCCCTCTCCCCCTCTCCCCTCCCCCTCTCCCTCCCCCTCCCCCCTCCTCTCCCCCCTCCCCCTCTCCTTCTCCCTCTCCCCTTCTTCTCCTTCTCCCCCCCCCTTCTCCCTCTCCCTTCTGTCGATCCCTCTCCCTTCTCTCGATCCCTCTCCCTTCTCTCGATCCCTCTCTCCCCTCTCTAATAAACTCTTCTACATTTAAGGTGAAATGACATATAAGAGACAAAAAGCATCGTCAATATACAGGTCTCTCCACACAACTGAAAACAATTGCACTTAAGTGATATGTCATCCATTGTGCAGGCATCTAGTTATGATCATTTTTTTTTATTATTAGTTAATCATAAATGATATCTCCTGTAATTTCAGATGTCAACGGTGGGTCCAGAATACTCGTCGACAAGATTTCCTACACCGAAGTACGGAGTACTTGTCAGCCAACTGTTGTCTTTGTTCTGTACACTTTGAACTTGACCAGTTTTCCAACAAGCAGACTAAGAACAGGCTAAATTGGAATGCTGTTCCAACGCTCTTCGACGTTCCTAACCCGCCGAAACGTCTGTCTTCCCAACGGAGGTTACTCAAGAGGACGAATGAGAACCTCCCATCCTCACCAACGCCTTTAAAACAGCAACGAGGCAAGTAATTTTCTCCTTTTTAAAATCAATTATATTCTCTCACTTTTGCTAAAAATGAGAAAAAAATTGTATCCAACCTGATATGATTGCTAATGGTCAATATGTAATGGCATGTATGGTACTTTGATTTTCATTTGTGAAATGTTCACAAAACTATAATCACATATAAGACTGCACAGTGTGGGTGGTGGAATGCGTACTAGTATTTAATTCAAGTAAGAACATCCATTTAAAACTTCCTCAAGCCTAATTATTAGAACATTTGAATTGATTAAATTTATAAAAAACCTACAAAAATATATAGGTCATGATTTTATTCTGGTAGATTGAAATTGGTGCATCACATATATATTTAATTATAACTAGACCAAGTGCAGACCCGTTGTGTGATCCCCCAACGTGCGGTTGTGGGAGGTGGGCGGCACGCAGCGTCACGCACACTAACTATCCCCCCCCTCGCATTCACGCTAATTACCCCCTTGATATAAAAATTAATATGATTAATTTGCTCCTTTTACCCCATACCACCACCCTATCTACTGAAGCATAGCCCCCAACTTGCAGTCACATCAAGAGCGGGGGCGGGGGGCGGGCGGGGGGGGAGAGAGAAGGGAGAGAGCAGAGAGAGAGACAGAGACACAGAGAGAGGGGCAAGTGGGATAGGGGTGGAGAGGAGGATAAGAGGGAGGGTGGGTGTGGGCGGAAAGGTGGGGGAGATGGGGAGGAGAGAGAGAGAGTGAGGGGGGAGAGAGAGGGTTAATTGGGGGATGGGTGAGTGGTGGAGGTGGAATATTGTGTTGTGGGGGATGGGGGGAGGGGGGGAGGGGGGGGTGGAGAGGAAAGGGGGGGATAGAGGAAAGGGGGGGAGAGCCTCGGCACACATGCGGCGGAGGGGGGCTCTGAGCGAAACGGCCGTAGGTGGCGGCATTCTCTCGGAAATCGCAGCACAGATGGCAAAAAACGGTCAAGAACAGACTTTCAGTAGTAGATGATTATTTTTTTAATTAGTATGCTTGCCATTTCATTCCCCCTTTTTCTTTTTTCTTGTATTGGCAGTGCCATACAACATACAGACAGAACATTCTTACTGCTCAGCTGCAGACAAAGTTCCGCGGGAAGAACCCAGCAGTGTCTCTACAACTCCTGAAACACCTGATCTTCAAATCACACCAAATGTAAATGACAGCAGAGCTCTGAAGAAGGATTTTCTTTGTTAAAAGTCTGACCGCTGAATCTCTGTCTATTGAAATTGTCTCTTTTTTTTATCAACAACAAAGAGACATAAAGATGCAGTGAGCAGCAACAAGAGGCACAGCAAGAAAGAATTATACTCATCTTTGACATTTAAAATGTTGTTATATTTTAAGAGATGTTAAACTTTAATAAATCATTTTTCCACTTTTCATGCCTGCGTGTTCTTCATCACAATGGGAACCTAATGGGCAGGAATGGATACTCTGTGGGAGTATCTTGCTTCTGCCCAAAGATAGGATCTTCCCTTCGGCCTCTGCACAGATCCTATAGTGGAGCAAACATAGAAACATAGAAAATAGATGCAGGAGGAGTCAATTTGGCCCTTCAAGCTAGCACCGCCATTCATTGTGATCGTGGGTGATCGTCCCCTATCAATAACCCGTGCCTGCCTTCTCCCCCTATTCCTTGACTTCACTAGCCGCTAGAGCTCTATCTAACTCTCTCTTAAATCCATCCAGTGACTAGGCTTCCACTGCCCTCTGTGGCAGGGAATTCCATAAATTCACACATTTCTCTGGGTGAAAAAGTTTCTTCTCACCTTAGTCTTAAATTACCTGCCCTTTATTCTAGGACTGGCACCTGGTTCTGGACTCACCCCAACATTGGGAACATTTCTCCTGCATCTAGCTTGCCCAGTCCTTTAATAATTTAATATGTTTCTATAAGATTCCCCCTCATCCTTCTAAACTCCAGTGAATACAAGCCTAGTCTTTTCAATCTTTACTCATATACAGTCCCACCAACCCAGGGATCAATCTCGTAAACCTACGCTGCAGAAGAACCTCTTCACTCTATACTGAAATCCTCTTGTTATGAAGGCCAACATTCCATAGCTTTCTTTACTGCCTGCTGTACCTCTAAGCCAACTTTCAGTGGCCGGTGTACAAGGACGCCCAGGTCTCGCTGCACATCCCCCTTACCTAACCTAAATCTATTGAGATAATAATCAGCCCCCTTTTTTTTGCCTTCAAAGTGGATAACCTCACATTTATCTATAGTATACTGCACATGCCATGCATCTGCCCACTCACTCAACCTGTCCAGGTCACCCTGCAACCTCCTAACATCCTCTTCACAGTTCACACTGCCACCCAGCTTTGTGTCATTTGCAAACTTGCGAGTGTTGCTCCTAATTCACTCTTCCAAATCATTAATATATATGGTAAACAGTTGCGGCCCCAATAACAAACCTTACGGCACTCCACTCGACACTGCCTGCCATTCTGAAAAGGACCCGTTCACTCCTACTCTTTGCTTCCTGTCTACCAATCAATTTTCTATCCATGTGATCACCCTACCACCAATACCATGTGCTCAAGATGGACCACTCCTGCAAAAACACAATCGGCAATGTGGGCAATACGACTTGTCTTTCTTCAGGTTCCCCATTAAGGAGGAAAGGTAAGAAAACATTTATTACTTCTGGTTAGTTCATTGAGCTCAGATAGTTGAGTCCTCATGGCAACATCCTTGTAGAAATCTTCTCAAGAGCATTTTCTTTCTACATCTCTGTTATTTAATGCAGAATAAGAGCATATTGACTGCAGATATTTTCTGTAATTTCAGATGTCGACATTGGACATGATCTACACCGAACTGCGGAGTATTTGTGAAATAACTGCCCTCTTATGTACATTGTGTGAAATTGTGATTTGCTAACTGCACAAATATAATGCGAATGGCGATTTATTTATTATTGTATCTATGTTGGACATTTTGCTGTTTGGTGAAGCAGGTGTGGGGCTATCATTGTGTTACATACGTTAAATTGTACATCACTTTCACTGGTTAGCTGATATGCTGAACTGCAACCCTGTATAACTCGCGCACAGAATAATGTGAATTGTGTAAATCTTATCCCAACGGGTCCCACTTAGTCTATTGATTGTGTATAAGCTGCAAATTTTGTCCTTTGTTTGAAATGTGTAGAATGTGACATCACTTTTATTGATTATCTGATATTCTAAATTCTGCAAATTCTGCAAGCCTGTATATGTCGTGCACAAAATGATGTAAATAAAAATTGTTTTCCTGTTTAAGAAGTTCAATTGAGAATTATTTGAAATTGTGGGGGTTGATACAAAATACTGTTGACCCACAAATGTGTTGATATGAGACATTCACATTTAAAAAATCCATGTCGCAAAAAAAGCAAGAAGGTGCCCATGTTATTTGACCAACTTGCCAGATTAATTTAAATATACACAATACACAATACAATTTATTTGTCACTTGAACCTCATAGAGGTTGTTGGAGCCCCCGGCGTGCGCTAGAAAAGTGCCGCAGCCATTTAAGCCACGCCGGGCGATGATGTAAGGCCCCGCTCCAGGTCATCCTCGACCCCCGCTACTCGGGCGGAATAATTTGCCGTTGCGGAAGCCCCGAAAAGCGGTCTCCCAGCAGGGACCCGCAGGCTCCGATATTACTGTCTGCCAGGCCTGCGGTTGGAGCCTCCGAATCTCCGGGGCTCGGGTCACAGCAGCGCATGGGTACATATGTAGGTATGTATGCATTAGTTTTGCTCCTAATTCCCTTTTCAAAATCATTAATATATATGGTAAACAGTTGCAGCCCCAACACCAAGCCTTGTGGCAAAAAAATCCAGAAGATTAGTCAAACATGATTTTCCTTTCATAAATCCATGTTGACTTGGACAGATCCTTTTACTGCTATCCAAATGCCCCATTATTGCATCTTTAATAATTGACTCCAGCATCTTTCACACCACCAAAGTCGGGCTAACTGGTCTGTAATTTTCCGTTTTCTCTCACGCTCCTTTCTTGAAAAGTGGGATAGCATTAGCTATCCTCCAATCCACAGGAGCTGATCGTAAATCTATTGATCGTTGGAAAATGATAATATATATAAATATATATGTATGTGTATATATGCATGTATGTGTATATATGCATGTATATGTGTGTATATACGTATGTGTATATATATATATATATATATATGTTTATATATGTGTATATATGTATGCATATAAATGTATCAATATGTATGTGTGTGTATATATGTGTGTATAAATATATATATATGCATATATTTATTATTACTATATAATTATATATATAATTGCCTTTATGGTTTATGTATATCATCTTACAAGACAAATAAATTAATAGTGATGATTTAAATCAAAGTTGCTTCTGATACATGAGAATAAACTATTATCTCTAACTTGCCTCTCACACACAGACACACATTCATATAAATATATTAAATATATATACGTTAAATTTATTTTTTTGCAGTGTGTGTTAAAGCAATACAATGCAAGGGAAACTACACAAAGGAGGGGTCTGTTCCCGCTACAAGATACTTGAGGATCTTTGCTTTGGATCAAAGATTATAGCGGAGCTCTATAATCTTTGCTTTGAATCACAGCGGGTGGAATACCGGAAGTCGAGTGTCGCTGTAACAAATGGCGGCCGTGACGTTCCGTTGCGTACTACACGTCAGCCCATTGAATTTCGAAGGAGTGGTCTATCTTGTCCCTCTAGGATCTATTATATCTCATATCTTGCGGCAGCTGCGAGTGTTTTGGGAATAGAGCTGGCGGCCTTGCCCGAGACTGATTTTGAGCCCCACCGCGGGGCCGTGGGCTAACCATCGGAACCTGCGACCCATTACCTGGGATCAATACTACAACAGCGCCCTGCGTATTTCAGCATCAATGGGCTCACAGTCTCGGGTACCGGCTTATGTCGGAAAGCTCCAAAGTCGCAGGAAGTTCGGCTAGCCCCGACCGGGTTCCGATCTCCGATCGCCCAGCGCAGGGAGCTGAACGACCCCCGCCCCCGCCCCCTCCCCGATGCGGGAATTTGATTGCCCCGATGCGGAGGGCCGACCGCCGGCTGCAGGAGCCAAGATAGTCCCGTCAACGGATGACCCGAGGCCCCGGAAGGCTGGAGGAGAAAGAAGGGAAGAGATTGAATGTTGATTTCTTTCCATCTCAGTGTTGAATGCGGAGGTCACTGTGGTGGAAGATTATGTTGAGGTCTTGTTGATTTTTATTGGCGTGACTGTATGGCAAATCAATTACTCGTATGTGGCAAAACATACTTGGCGAATGATGAATGAAAATGATTATGATCTGTCATACATTTTCCCACTCACCCAACCTGCCAAATCACCCTGCATCCTTAAAGCATCCTCCCGAAAGGTCACATACCAATCCAGGTTTGTGCCATCTGCAAATCTGCCTCATCAGTCGTTTAGTCCCATCAGTCTACAAAATACCTTGATTTGCCTAATTTGAATTTCCTTCAGTTCTTCCTTCACCCTCGGTCATTTGGACACTAGTACATATGTGAGATTGTTTGTGTCTTCCGAAGTGAAGACAGATCCAAAGTACCTGTTTAACTCATCTGCCATTTCCTTGTTCCCCATAATAAATTAATCTGTTTCTGTCTTCAAGGGACCCACATTTGTCTTAACTATAGTTTTCTTCTTCAAATACCTATTGAAGATTTTGCATTTTCCTTTATATTCCTGGCTAGCTTACCTTTGCACTCCACTTACACAGTTCCCGCTGCACCAAAAAATCCCAGAGTATCATAAAGGACATTTCCCACCCCGGACACTCCGTGTTTGAACCGTTGCCGTCAGGCAGACGGTACAGATCTACAAGGACAAGGACGAACAGACTAAAAAACAGTTTTTACCCCACTGCTATAAAAGCACTAAATGTAGCCGCCAAGGAACGCAGGGGCGATACATACTAAGGGACTGTGGTACACTGTGAAATCGACAGAAGGATGGAGGGTTGGGTGTTTATGCGTGCTATTTTCATGATATTTATTTAGTTGTTTATCTTTTAATATTTTACCTTGTATGTATCGTTAGCTTTAGAAATGTTTGAATGGTGCACTGACTGGCTGACATTTTAAAATTTCGTTGTACATGGCTCATGTTACAATGACAATAAAGAAACTATTCTATTCTATTCTATATTTTCTCTCCTCATTGCTTTTTTAGTTTTCTTCCGGTGCTCTTTAAAATGTACTAATCCTCTGGCTACCCGCTCATCTTTGCTTCGGCATACGTACCTTCTATTCTTATACCGCCCTTGAGTTCAATTGGTCCTGCACCTTCTGTATTATTCCCAGAAATACCTGATATTGTTCCACTGTCATCCATGCTAGGATATCACTCCGGTCAACTTTGGCCTGCTCCTCCCCTATGCCTTAACTGTAATACTGGCACGTGATTTTCCCTTCTCCCTCTCAAATTGTAGATTACAACATCGTAGTATGGTCACTACCTCCCAATGGCTCCGTCATCTTTACTTCCCTAATCAAATACACTCAATTCTGAATTGCCTTCTACCTGGTTGGCTCCAGCACAAGCTGCTCTAAGAATCCATTTCAGAAGCACTCCACAAACTCAATTTCTTGGGAATCAGTAACAGCCTGATTTTCCCAGTCTATCTGCATGGTGAAATCTCCCATTACCACCATAGCAATACACTTGCGACATGCTAATTTTAACTTGATTCGACATGCACCTTCTATCAACGCTACTGATTGGGAAGCTGTGGATAACTCCCATTAGGATATTTTTACCCTTATAGTTCAAAGTAAACTTTATTGTCAATTCAAATAATGCAACAAGTAGTTACACAGAGAATTGAAATTGCGTTTCCCCATACTCCAAATGTGCAAGTAATATTTATAACACAGACAGACAATATACCAATAAAGGTAGACAATGGGCATATACATTATATAAAATATTCACAGTGTGCCAGAGTGTAGTAAAATTTTGAGGTATGTTATTAAGGTGCAATAATAAAAGGTGCAATATAGAAAAGTGCGAATAGCATACTGCAGACATTGAGTTAAAGTTAATTTGACAGTCAGCTGGTCTTTGTTTGTGTAATGTTCATGGCATTTTCTTGAGTGTTGAGTAGTCTGATGGCCTGACGGTAAAAGCTGTTTTTGAATCTGGTGGTTTTGCTCCGCATGCAGCGGTAGCGCTTGCCGGATGGTAGGAGGGTGAACAGTTTGTGTGCTGGGTGGGTGGTGTCTTTGATGATATTGGTTGCTCTCTTGCGACAGCGAGATGGGTGTGTCCTGGATTGCTGGTTGGGGTGATCTAGTGATCTTCTCCGCTGTCCTCACCACTCTCTGTAGGGCCTTCTGGTCAGCAGCAGAGCAACTGCCATACCAGACTGAGGGACTGCTGGTAAGAATGCTCTCAATGACACCCCTGTAAAAAGTGGTGAGGGCAGAAGGGGGGAGGTTGGCTCTCCTCATCCGTCGAAGGAAGTGCTGTGCTTTCTTGACTAGGGAGATGGTGTTGGTGGACCATGTCTGATCATCTGTGAAGTGCACTCCCAGGAACTTGGTGCTTTTCACAGACTCCACTGCACTGCCATTGATGGTGAGTGGGGTGTGTGCTGTCTGTTTCTTCGAGCCTGCACCGCCATTCAATATGACCGTGGCTGATCATCCAACTCAGTATCCTGTACCTGCCTTCTCTCCATACCCCCTGATCCCTTTAGCCACAAGGGCCACATCTAACTCCCTCTTAAATATAGTCAATGAACTGGCCTCAACTACCTTCTGTGGGAGAGAATTCCAGAGATTCACCACTGTCTGTGTTAAAACGGTTTTCCTCATCTCGGTCCTAAAAGATATCCCCCTTATCCTTAAACTGTGACCCCTTGCTCTGGACTTCCCCAACATCGGGAACAATCTTCCTGCATCTAGCCTGTCCAACACCTTAAGAATTTTGTAAGTTTCTATAAGATCCCCCCTCAATCTTCTAAATTCTAGCGAGTACAAACCGAGTATATCCAGTCTTTCTTCATATGAAATGCGAAGAGGTGCGTTGCTTTGGAGGGCATGGTGTGGTGACGTGCTTGCGGGTGCGTCATTGGGGACGATTTGTTCCAGGCCAACATGTTCTGGTCTGCAATGCGCATATGCGCTTGAGATCCATTCCAATTTAACTCGTTAAACTGGCGCCAGACGCTAACAGAAACCGCGTCAAACTTTCAAACAAAACTCCTTGTCCGCGGTCTACGTGTCCATCATAAACATAATAAGCATGATCGGGATTTAGTAGCCATGTATGTTTTGCGAGGAATTTGGTTTGACAAACAGTCATAACCGAACAATCAACAGGACACATAACTACATAAATATGTACATAAACATCCAGCACAGTGGCTGCTCCACATTCCCCACTATGATGGAAGGCAATAAAGTACTATCTTATTTACTGATTTGCTCCCGAGGTCGGGGGAATCGAACCATCCGCAGCCGGCGATCGAGCTCGCAAGTCGTGGAGGTCTGAGCTCACCCGCATCGGAACGTTCGAAACTCCAGTGGCTTGGAGTTCCTGAAACCAGTCTCTAAAATGACACTGCATGCTCACGATGTTAAAGTCCGCAGCTCCCGTATGTTGGATCAATAAAGTCCGACCCCCTGGCATAGGGATCGGCAGCGCCGAGATGTTAAAATTCTGCAGGCTCCGCGGTGGAGCTCTAGAAGACCCAGACAAGAGGCTGCAAACTCCAAGATGCTAGACCGCAGTGCGTACGGAGTTATGGCACAGAAATGTCGCATTTCATTCGAGATAAGAGATAAAACAATTTTCTCCATATCCGTCGAGGTTAGAAATAAAAAAAGGTTTTCCCCCAAGACCCCCAACACAAAACAAACTAAAGATAAACTAAAACAAACATTTCACCATAAACTATAAACCCAAAGAAGGAAAAGAGCAAGACAGACCGTTGGAGCGGCAGCCACCGTGTTGTCCATGTGATTATTGCAACGTGCCCTGGCGTAATGAAACCGTTTGTCGACAAGAATATAAGAACTCTTCAATTTCATGTCGTTGGCAAATTTACCAGCAACTTGTTGCACCATCCAATACGAATCAACTGAATCCAGTACTCCACATACAGAATCACAAACATCTCATACAACTGCAGCATAAGGTCCGAACTTCGGCCCACCTTCGCAGTTGATCAAGGCCCTGCCTTCCTTTCCTGCCCAGATGCTATCTTATTTTATTTCATACATTTGTGGTATCACTGTGGAGTTCTGGCCCTAGTAATATGGGCACGACTGCATTTGAAACAAAATAATAACAGGCCACGAGCCAAGTGCTGTTCAGCGGGAACATACAATGGGTTCATTGCCATTAATTTAATGTGCCGATAAGCTATTTCGCAACACGCGGTCACGTTTTATTTCTGATTTGACTGCATGTTGACTGCGGTATTGTAGTATTTAAGAATACGGACAGTGGAGCCTCCCGCCCCCCCCCCCCCCCCCCCCCCATTTCATGGTTGGCGATTAGGCGAAGCACACGGCTCGCTTAGTCAACAGAACATAACACAAACATTGTTGTTGGCAAAACAGATTTGCTGGAGTAACTCAGCGAGTCAGGGACGATCTGGAAATTTTCATTTCGGGGTCCTTCTTCGCGCTAATTGCAGAAAAAGGGATAGCGCTGGAAAAGAGAAATGGGAACGAGGTAAGTGACATGTGAGGGGCCCATACGTGTGAGGGGGTAGATTAGCAGATGGATGGAGGTAGAGACAGACACAAACGGGTGTCAGATAGGAAAGAAGAGGAAGGAAAGATTAAGCAAAGGAGAGGGATATATTTGGAAGGGAATAAGGTCTCTGGGGCGGAGAAACTGCGTAAGCAGGAATAGCCGCGGTATTATGGACGGTGGGGGTGGGGGGTGGCGGGGGGGGGGGTTGTTTGTGTTGCACCTATTTCTATGGGGGGGGGTTCTACAATGGGGGGGGGGGAGATAGTGGAAGAAATTGATGTGCAAGATTGTTCGGAAGAGAGTTTGTTTGGAGTCATTCGTGTAAATTGGGTTGTGCAATGTCAATGCTGGAAGATGTCAATAAACCAAGAGAAAGTATTGTTCCTGCTGTTTGCTGGTGCTCTCGTTCTCGTTCCAGATGGCTTACTCCGCCATTCAATCCTAGCTGATCTCTGCCTCTTAATCCAATATTCCAGCATTCTCCCCATCATTCTACACTGTCGTTCTATTTACGAATTTGTCAGTCGCTGCATTAAAAACTTCCTCAGACTTGGCATCCACAGCCCCTGTGGTAATGTGTTCTGCAGATGAACTACCATCTAACGAAAGTAGTTCCTCATCACTCCATTCTAAAAGAGCGCACTTTCATTCTGAGGCTACGAGCACTCGTCTTAGACTCTCCAACTACAGGAATCATCCTTTCAACATCCACTCTGTCTACGCCTTTCCTTATTATGTATGTTTCAATAAGGTGGCCCTCAAAATTCTAAATTACAGTGAGTGGTGACCCACTGCTGTCAAACTCTCATCATATCCTAACCCACTCATTCCTGGAATCATTCTTGTAAACCTCCTATCCAGTGCCAACACATTAGTCCTCAGAAATGGGGTCTGACCAGCGCCTCATAGATTCTCAGGGCACTGCCGCAGATGCCCACTAACTGCTGTAGCCGAGATAATAAGGTATTGCCATTAATTCAATGTGCCGATAAGCTATTTTGCAACACGCGGTCACGTTTTATTTCTGATTTTACTGCATGTTGACTGCGGTATTCTAGTATTTAAGAATACGGACAGTGGAGCATATCCCTTCCCCCCCCCCCCCCCCCCCCCCCCCCCCCCCCCCCCCCCCCCCCCCCCCCCCCCCCCCTCGAGCCATGGGCAGTAGGTAATGCAGTTTCATGGTCCCATTAGGCGAAGCACACGGCCCACTTAGTCATCAGAACTTAACGCAAACATTATTTGTTGGCAAAACAGAATTGCTGGAGGCACTCAGCGAGTCAGGGACGATCTGGGAATATTTCGTTTCGGTGTAGTGGGAGAAATTGGTAGAGATAGTGGGAGAAATTGATGTGCAACATTGTGGGGAAGAGAGTTTGTTATGAGTCATTCGTGTAAATTGCGTTGTGCAATGTCAATGCTGGAAGATGTCTATACACCAAGAGAAAGTGTTGTTCCTGCTGTTTGCCGGTGCTCTCGTTCTCTTTCTAAATAGCTTACTCCGCCATTCTATCATGGCTGACCGCTGCCTCTTAATCCAATATTCCTGCCTTCTCCCCATCATTCTACACTGTCGTTCTAATTACGAATTTGTCTGTCGCTGCATTAAAAACATCCACATACTTGGCATCCACAGCCCCTGTGATAATATGTTCTGCAGATAAACTACCCTCTAACCAAAGTAGTTCCTCATCACTCCATTTTAAAAGAGAGCCCTTTAATTCTGAGGCTATGAGCTCTCGTCCTAGACTCTCCAACTACAGGAATCATCCTTTCAACATCCACTCTGTCTATGCCTTTCCTTATTATGTATGTTTCAATAAGGTGGCTCTCAAAATTCTAAACTCCAGCGAGTGGTGACCCACTGCTGTTAAACTCTCATCATATCCTAACCCACTCATTCCTGGAATCATTCTTGTAAACCTCCTATCCAGTGCCAACACATTAGTCCTCAGAAATGGGGCGCACATTTACTTATTGTAATGTAAATGCGGCCTGACCAGCGCCTCATAGATTCTCAGTTGACATCTCTGTTTTTGTATTCCTGTCTAGATATAAATGCTACCATTGAATTTGATTTCCTTACCAACGATTCGATTTGCAAATTAACTTTCACTTTGTGCCTCCGATTTCAGGATTATCTCTCAATTATGAAAATAATCGACACCTTTATTCTTATTACCAAAATGCATGACTCTGCCCTTCGCTATACTGAATTTCATTTGGTACTTCCCTGCCCACTCCCCAAATCCGTCAAAGTCTTTCTGCAGAGCCATTGGCTGCCCGACACTGTCATCCCCTTCACCTTTCTTTGCATCATATTTAAACTTGACCATGAAGCCTTCAGTTCCCTTACCAAGTAATTAATATACAAAGTGGCCACAACACCGAACCTTCCGGCGTTCCACTAGTCACCAGGAGCCAACCTGAAAAAGCGCCTTTTATTGCAACTATTTGCCTTCTTTCTTCCAGCAAAACCGATAGCCATGCTACCATCTTTTATCTCATACTTATATGGCTCTGATCTTCCATCGCAGCGTGGCATGCGACACTTTATCGAAAGCTCCCTGAAAGGCTAGCCAAACAACATCTTCAAAATCCATTCGGCCGGTCCTAGTATTAACTTCCTCAAATTCAATGGATTCGTCCGGCAATATCTCCCCGTCACAAAACCATGCTGACGTCGGCCTATTTTAAGATGAACATCCAAGTACTGCGGAACCTGCGGCTTTATAATTGACTCCAAATTCTTATAAACCACCGAGGTCAGGCTAACCGACCTATAGCTTCAACTCTTTTGCTCTGCTATCTTCTTGTGCAGCGGGGTGATATTCGCAATGTTCCAATCTTCAGGACCCACTCTTAACACTGCCGATTCAAAAAATATCACAACTAATGCCTCCACAATCTCTGAGACCACATTCTTCAGGTCCCTGGGCTGCATGCATTCCCTTCCAGGTGACGTATCCACGTTGAGAATTCGGTTTCCCCAGCACATTTTCCTCAGTAATCGACACTCCGCCAACATCCAACACCTGACTGTCCAGGATTGCAGAGACACCGCTGGTGTCATCCAATATGAAGCCTAATGCTAAAAAGTTATAAAATTCTCTGCAATATCTTGATTTCCCGGTATCATTTCTCCTGCATCATTGTCCAGTTGGCCGACGTCCACAACTGTCAACTTTTTGCTCTTTATATATTTGCAGGAACACTTGCTCTCCTCTTTTATATTATTGATTTAATTGTCAGACAGTTTCCTTATTTTCCCTTTAGTATATTTCTTCCAGCTGGGATGAAAATATGCTGCATCTTTTAAATTACTCAAAGACAACTCTTCCATTCCAGCAGAACTGTGATTCCTTCTCGAGATCCTATCAGTTAACTTTAGATATATCCTCTCTCATGTGTCCCTAGTTACCTTTGCTGAACAGTAAAACCCATACCTCCAATTTTGCATTTTGACTTTCAAATTGCAGGGTTGACATCTATCAAATCCTGGTCACTGCCACCTCGGGGATCCTTCACTTTAAGTTCCCAAGTCACATCTGATTCACCGCGCAAATCCGAATGCAAAATTGCTTGTTTTTTACTGTGTGCGACCAGGAGCTGCTCGTGGAAGTGATCGCAGACATTTTTGAAACACCTGATTTCTCCAAGAATATAAAGGTGGACACTAAAAATTATTTAGGTTTGTGAAGAGGTAAAATATAGTTATGACCAAAGTTGGACCCTTGTAGACTCAAACAGGTGAATTTATTATGGGGATCAAGGAAATGGCAGACGAGGTGAACATGCACTTTAGACCAGTCTGCACTAAGGACACAAAAACAATCTCCCTGATGTATTCGTGGACAGAGCAGCTAGGCTAACGGAGCAACTGATGGAAATTCACATTAGGCAGGAAATTGTGTTGGGTGGACCGATGGTACTGAAGTCTGTTACATCCCCAGGGACTGATGGTCTGCTTCCCAGGGTACATAAGTAGCGGGGAATATGGTGGAGTCAATTATCGAAGGTGACATAGCGGCACATTTGGATAGCAGTAACACGATCTCTCCCAGTTAGCATGGATTTACGATGGGGAAATCATGCTTGACTAATCTTCCGGAATTTTTTGAGGATGTAACTCGGAAAATTGACGACGAAGAGCCAGTGGATGTAATGTACATGGACTTTCATAAAGGCCCCACATAGGAGATTAGTGGGTAAAACTGGAGCACATGGCATTGGGGGTGGAGTGCTGACATGGATAGAAAATTGGTTGGCAGACAGGAAACAGAGAGTGGGGATTAACTGGTCCCTATCAAATTGGCAGGCAGTGAGTAGTGGGGTTCCGCACGGCTTGGTGCTGGGACCGCCGCTATTTACAATATACATTGATGATTTAGATGAAGGGATTAAAAGTAACAGTAGCACATTTGCAGATGACACAAAGCTAGGTGGTAGTGTGAACTGTGAGGAGGTTGCTATGCGGATGCATGGTGAATTGGGCAGGTTGCGTGAGTGGGCAGATGCTTCGCAGATGCGGTTTCATGCAGATAAATGTGAGATTATCCACATTGGTGACAACAACAGGAAGGCACATTATTTTCTGAACTGTGTCAATTTGGAAAAAAATGGAAGTACAACGAGGCCTGGGAGTCATTGTTCATTAGTCGCTATGAGTAAACATGCAGGTACGAAACCGAATGGTATGTTCACCTTCATAACAAGAGGAGTTGAGTATAGGAGCAAAGAGGTTCTTCTGCAATTGTACAGGACACTATTGAGACCACACCAGCAGCATTGTGTACAATTTGTGTCTGCAAATTTGAGGATGGTCATTCTTGATTTGAAAGGGTGCAGCGTAGGTTCATGAGGTTAATTCCTACGATGACGGGACTATCATATGATGATAGAATGGAGCTGCTGGACTTTGATACTCTGGAATTTGGAAGGATGGGAGAGGATCTTATTGAAACATATAAGAATATTAAGGGTTTGGAACGCTAGAGAGAGGATACATGTTCCCGATGTTGGAGGAGTGCAGAATCAGGGGCCATATATTACGAATAACGGGGAGCTATTTAGAACGGAGATGAGGAAAAACCCTTTTTCACACGGACGTTTGTGAATCTGTGGAATTTTCTCCCTCAGAATGCAGTGGAGGCCAAATCACTGGATGCTTTCAAGAGAGAGTTCGATATAGCTCTGAAAGATAGCGTAGTCAGGGGATATGGGGACAAGGCAAAACGGCGTACTGATTGTGGATGATCAGCCATGATCACAGTGAACGGCGGTGCTGGCTCGAAGGGCCAAATGGCCTACTCCTGCAAATATTTTCTTTTGTATATTGTCTATTGTCTCCCGGTCTAGTTACACATTGAAATTCCTCGTAACCACCTTTACCTTGGTTAAATGCCTTTTCGATCTCCAGATGTGGTTTGTACCCTATACTATGCATACTAGTTGGAAACATGTTTTAACTCCTGCTAAGTTCTTTTCTAGGTTCATGTCCTTATTCTACCCACTTGGAATCTACATCTTCTGACCATTTGTCATTTTTTACTCGAAATTGTTTTTCATTTCTTTGCATCTAGGCCACCCGGTCACCTCTAACCACATATCGCTGTTTTCGAGAGGATGCGTGTGCAGGCATGTTCAGGTCGCTAATGTAATCCTGATTCAGCAATGACTGTGAGAGAGCGCAATTTCGTATCTGCCTATTTTAAGTGTGCTTTAGGGTTTGTTTCGCTCACAGCGTGCATATGTTCTAACAACTTCAGTTCTGTATTCACCACCCTTCTTTCAAATTGTTATCCAGGTTGCGTGCCGTTATAGTCGTATCCCTGCATAAATGTGCGATCCATTTTTCTATGCTGGAAACCGCGATAAACTCTCGACCTCCTCCTTCCCTTTACCTTTATCCATACTTTCCCTTTCTGCAGCCCAACAACCCCAACCACCCCAAATCCAGCCCCCATTATTTAGTTTAACACCCCGATGCAACATAGAAACATCGAAAATATGTGCAGGAGGAGACCATTCGGCCCTTCGATCAAGCACCGACATTCTTTGTGATCATGGCTGATCGTTCCCAATCAATAACGGGTGCCTGCCTTCTCCCCATTTCCATTGATTCCACTAGCCCCTGGAGCTCTATCTAACTCTCTCTTAAATCCATTCAGTGATTTGGCCTCTACTTCTCTATGTGAAAGGGAATTCCACAAATTCACATCTCTCTGGATGGAAACGTTTTATTCTCACCTCAGTCTTAAATGGCCTCCCATTTATTCCAAGACTGTGTTCTGGACTCGCCCCACATTGGGAACATTTTTCCTTCATCTAGCTTGTCCAGATCTATTATAATTTTATACGTTTCTATAAGAGCCCCCTCATCCTTCTAAACTCCAGTGAACAGAAGCCTAGTATTTTCAATCTGTCCTCATATGACAGTCCCGCCTTCCCAGGGATTAATCTCATGAACCTACGCTGCATTGCCTCAATCACAAGTTTTGCAAACAAGTATCCCAGTTTGGCAAAAAAAAATCAGGGAAGGTAGTGCATCCGTGGATAACAAGGTAAATCAGGGATAGTAACAAAACAAAAGATGAAGCATACACACTAACCAGAAAAACCAGCCGGGAGAAATTCAGAGACCAGCAGAGGAGGACAAATGGCTTAATTGGGAAGAGAACATAGATTATGAAAGAAAATTGGGAGGGAACATAAAAACTGACTGCAAAAGCATTTACAGATATGTGAAGAGAAAATGATTAGTTAAAACAAATGTGCGTCCCTTGCAGTCAGAAACAGGTAAATTGATCATGGGAAACAATGATATGGCAGACCAATTGAATAACTATTTTGGTTATGTCTTCACTAAGGAAGACATAAATAATCTGCCGGGGGTCAAATGAGATGGAAGAAGTGAGTGAAATGAAGGTTAGCCGGGAAGTGGTGTTAGGGAAATTGAATGGATTAAAGGCCGATAAATCCCCAGGGCCAGATAGGCTGTATCCCAGAGTACTTAATGAAGTAGCCCTAGAAATAGTGGATGCATTAGTGATAATTGTTCAAACTTCTTTAGATTCTGGAGATGTTCCTGAGGATTGGAGGGTAGCTAATGTAACCCCACTTTGTAAAAAGGGAGGGAGATAGGAAACGGGGAATTACAGACCAGTTAGTCTAACGTCGGTAGTGGGGAACTGCTAGAATTAGTTATTAAAGAAGGGATAGCAGCACATTTGGAAAGTGGTGAAATCATTGGACAAGGTCAGCATCGATTTATGAAAGATAAATAATGTCTGACGAATCTTGTAGAATGTTTCGAGGATGTAACTAGTAGAGTGGCTAAGGGAGAACCAGTGGATGTGTATACCTGGACTTTCAGAAGGCTTTCGACAAGGTCCCACATGAGAGATTGTTATACAAACTTAAAGCACAAGGTATTGGGGGTTCAGTATTGATGTGGATGGAGAGCTGGCTGGCAGACAGGAAGCAAAGAGTAGGAGTAAACGTGTCATTTTCACAATGGCAGGCAGTGACTAGTGGGGTACCGCAAGGCTCAATGCTGGTACCCCAGTTATTTACGATATATATTAATGATTTGGACGAGGGAATTGAATGTAGCAGATGCAGTATAATGTGGATAAATGTGAGGTTATCCACTTTGGTGGCAAAAACAGGAAAGTGGACTATTATCTGAATGGTGGCCGATTAGGAAAAAGGGAGATGCAACGAGACCTGGGTGTCATGGTACACCAGTCATTGAAAGTAGGCATGCAGATGCGGCAGGCAGTGAAGAAGACGAATGGTATGTTAGCATTCATAGCAAAAGGATTTGAGTATAGGAGCAGGGAGGTTCTACTGCAGTTGTACAGGGTCTTGGTGAGACCACGCCTGGAGTATTGCGTACAGTTTTGGTCTCCTAATCTGAGGAAAGACATTATCCCCTTAGAGGGAGTACAGAAAAGGTTCATCAGACTGATCCCTGGGATGTCAGGACTTTCATATGAAGAAAGATTGGATAGATTCGGGTTGTACTCGCTAGAATTTAGAAGATTGAGGGTGGATTTTATAGAAACTTACAAAATGCTTATGGGATTCGACAGGCTAGATGCAGGAAGATTGTTCCCGATGTTGGGGAAGTCCAGAACAAGGAGTCATGATTTAAGGATAAGGGGGAACTCTTTTAGGACCGAGATGAGAAAAACATTTTTCACACAGAGAGTGGTGAATCTCTGGAATTCTCTGCCACAGAAGGAAGTTGAGGCCAGTTCGTTGGCTATATTTAAGAGGGAGTTAGATGTGGCCCTTGTGGCTAAAGAGATCAGGGGGTATGGAGAGAAGACAGGTACAGGATACTGAGTTGGACGATCAGCCATGATCATATTGTATGGCGGTGCAGGCTCGATGGGCCGAATGGCCTACTCCTGCACCTATTTCTATGTTTCTGTCTTTTTATGTTTCTACAAGGATATCCTTCCTCAGATTAGGAGACTAAAACTGTACACAATACTCCAGATGTCGCCTGGCCAGATGTCCATCGAGAGTCTCAGTGCGCCTTGTGTTATTTCCTTACTAATGCTACATTCACTTTGTCTTCACTCTCTCTAGATTCTGTGTTCCGGTGCATTAACATCATATCTGCATGTCCTCATATTTAAATGCAGAAACAACAAATTAGTCAAATTGTGTGCAATATCCGCTCCCCACTCGTCGTGAGTGAGGGCCATGAAACGTGTTATTCCCGTGCATGTATCCTCAGCAGTTCACGTTGTTGTTATATTGCTGCATAGGGGTCGCCACTTGGAACATTTCAATATTCGTTGGCTAATAGTAATGGTAGATTTATGGACCGTGTGTGCTAGAGGAGATGTTCCAGAAAGATTACAGAATGTTCTGTGAATCTGCTAATATAAATCGTGCTCTGCTATCCTTTCGACAAAGCTGCCAAGTGTCTGTGCCTCAACAGGCGTTAACATTATGGTGAACGTGTTGACTATCGCCAGAGCTCATTAAAGAGGGTAGAAGAAGAATAGAAGAATTGTACACTGTGCTTGCATCAGCGTTGACGAAACACAACTGTCGAGATGGACTGTACAGTTTCATCTCAGTTGTTATCGGGCAGCTAAGTCATCCCACAATCAGAGAGCAATTCTGAGCTACTATCTACTGGCTTTGATTACATTAAAAGTTATTGCGTTATCGTGTATGTCCGCGCAATAAATGGCTCGATTTTAATCATGTCTTGTGCTTCCGCTGACTGGAGAGCACGCAACAAAATATTTCACTGCATCTTGGTACACGTGGCAATAAGCTCAAATTGCCTCGAGAAACCCACTGAAGCGCATGGTGTAGATAAATTGGACCCCATCTCTTGTCAGGATGATTTACATCGTCTGTTGAGGAGGTATCCCTCAACAAATTTTCCTCCATGCTCCACAATTGAAATCTCGTTTCCTCTCTCCCCAGACCGAATGAGTTGCCTTGGCCCTCAGCATTCACCCCGACAGCCTTCGTATCCAAACCTTATTATCCGACACCTATCCCGTAATCCCACCACATCTCATATCTTTCCACTTTTCGAGGGAACACCTCTCTGCAGCTCATTGGGTCACTCATCTCTGTCTCCCAAAACCATTCCCGTTTTCCCGGGTGTTACCCTTTCAAACTTTGGAGATGTAGCACATGCAGCTGCGCCGCTCCATCGAGTCACGACATGAGATCGTCCCTGTAATTCCGAGTTTCTCATGTAACCCCGGTAACTCCATCTATTGTGATTGGTGCTGTCGATGTGGCCTCAACAACCAGACTCAACGTTCACAAAGCGACGGTTCCGCCACATACCAGCGCTGTGTCACATTTGAGGACAACAGCTCATATTCCGATTGGGTAGTTTAAAGCTTACCGTATGGATATTGAATGTTCCACTGCCTTTCCCTCAATTCCACACTCTAATATACGTCAATTTATTCCACTACCTCTACCCTCAATCTGCCCGTTCACTACTTCATCTACAAAGCCATGGACCGAAATTTCCCTTTTCTCACTTTCGTCCTCTCTGCGTTGTACCCTTCAACTATTGTTCTCCCGTCTGCCTTCACATTTCATTCACACTCTCCCTGATCTCACAGTATTTTGTGTTCTATGTCGCTTATTCCATTTCTCTGGCAATTTACTCCTTTCACCAATCTGTGTCGGGCTTACTTATGTTCCACCTCTATTTACCAGCTTACATGTCTCTTCTACAATTAGCGTGAAGAAGGACCCCGAATGGAAACATCATCTCTCTGCTCCCTTCTCAGTCTCTAAGTTCCAGAAACCCCTTGTGTTTCGTTCGCACATAACGTTTGTGTAAGAGGGTCGCACGCAGTGCATCACGGAAGACAGCGGGCTGGTCACTGATTTCCAACGGGAATCTCGGAGCTTAGGCCTCAATTGCACAGGAATATTTGGAAGGGTGTCAGGATTGTTGCAAGAACCACACGCACACATACACGTTTTGCGCGCGCAAAATGAATGGGTTTAGCTGAAAGTACAGTCAAAGAATGGGCGTTCCATGTTCGGGACCCTTCTTCACACGAGGTTCAATACTTAACTGTTTTCTTATCGCTGCTCTCTGTTTTCGTGACGATGCAATCAAAGTGTGATGAAGTCCGTGGACTTTAGCAGAGAGGATGCAAATGAATAAATCACGATTTTACAGCTGGCTTCCGACAGTAGCTGAGATAGTCGGTTGTGCTGAGCACCGTAAACCAATCATGAAATATCACAGTATTATGAGGCACAAATTGTGTTTGCCCACAATCGCGGGTGATCAATGAGAAATTAGAAAATATGCTGATTCCCTGACTTCTGTTCGTTAAACGGATGCAAATTTGATTCAGAGTGGAGAGTGAAAGGATTTATTGATTTCAGATCACTCTACTACAACAATGACATTTATTGATGACAGAAAAGAGGAAGTAGTCAAACGTGCAAGTGACCAAATAAGGATTGTATATTATAATGCGCGTATAATAGTGACACAGGATTGTTTATCTTTTCATTTCAAGTGAGCGAATGGAGCGCAAATGAACGCCGCAATCTCGCTTACGACATATTGCATTTTACCAGTTGAATTTACCTCAACTGACGCAAAATATTCCTTCCTTTATTAAAGCTATCAAAATGAAGACTAGCCGGGTTTTAAGAGCTTACTCTGTATTGAACTGTTTTTATCAAACCATCACATTCTGACCTGAAAAATAAAGGTAATCCATTATTTTAGTAATGATTATACTAGCCTATGTGGCGACTCCTGTGCCTCATGTTGTAGCTGCCGTTCCGAACAATACTTGGCCGTTCTCGTGTTGTTACAAAGGCCGAAGTACTCACATCAGTGGGAGCGTCCAGGTCTAAACGTTCTAGCTTTCGAATTAAGGATGTTCCTTTCTGTAGATATGAGGAGGAAGAGGGTGGCAAATCTGAGGAAATATTTGCCACAGAAGGTTGTGGAGGCCCAGACAATTGATAACTTTAAGGAGGAGATAGATAAATTCTTGATCCGTACAGATTCCGGGGTTTATGGGGATACGTGTGCGGCCGGGACGTCCAAATATGAGATACCGAAGCCAAGATGTGAGAGCCAAGATACCGAACGGACACGACGCCGAAAATCCAAAAAATAAGTGGAGCAGTCACGACGACGAGAAGCTAACTAACCGAACGGGCGTGACGCTGATAGACAAAACGACCCAACGGACGATACAGCTAAAAGCCAAATAACCGAACCGGCTCATCGACGAAACGGCAAATACGTTACCGCGAAAAGCCAAATAAAGTGACAGACAGACAGACAGACAGACAGACAGACAGACAGACAGACAGACAGACAGACAGACAGACAGACAGACAGACAGACAGAGATAGACAGATATAGACAGATAGACAGATAGACAGATAGACAGATAGATAGATAGATAGATAGATAGATAGATAGATAGATAGATAGATAGATAGATAGATAGATAGATAGATAGATAGATAGATAGATAGATAGATAGATAGATAGATAGATAGATAGATAGATAGATAGATAGATAGATAGATAGATAGATGGTTATGGGCGAAAATCGCTTTTAAAGAAATGGGTGGGACACAAATTTCCTGGCGGCCCAATGACAAATGTTCAGGAGAACTAACTATTTCATCTGCTCCTACTTCCCCCACCCCCTGACAACACGATCACGACGTATTTATTGTCTGTACCTTGTAATACCATCTGATTGCCTGCGTAACGCACACAACAAGCTGCCACGCAAGAAGCACCAAATAATCAGTATTTTTTCAGTTTATTTGCAGTTCATTTGCTTTTTTCTTAATTTGCGCATGTGTACTAGCGGTGTCGAGTATGTCATACCACCACCACCCCCCCCCCCCCCCCCCCCCCCCCCCCCCCCCCCCCCCCCCCCCGCAGGCGATATATTACTCTCAAATCCCATACCCTACCTCTACCCCTCAACATGACAACAACGTGTCAATGCCTCTTCAAGATCTACCAATCCACCCACAACTTCAGTTGCATGCACATCTGAAGGGATTGGGAACAATGACCGCATTAGAACATAATCTGAACATATTGAAATCAATCTCATGAGCATGAGACAATAGTGAAAGTTAGCCGGGCGACGCGGTATCGAATTGCCGACGTCGCACACAGTGGAAAAGAAGGAATGGAATTTGCAAGTTTCCCCCTTTCCCTACAAAAAAGCAGGAATAAAATATTTGACACACGTTTAATATTTTTCCCCAATATGCATAAAAGAGGCAATATTTATAACCTCCCCCTTCCTCTCTCCATGTCTTATGCAATATTTAGTCAGTCAACCTGGAGAATGTGTTTGTCGTGACAGTTGTGTAGGAAAGAAATACAAATGCTGGTTGAAACCGAAAGTGGACACAAAAAGCTGGATTAACTGCGGAATTGGCAGCATCTCTGGTGAGGAATGGGAGACGTTTCGGGTCGAGACCCTTCTTCAGAACTGAAGACAGAGTCTGAAGGGTCTTGAACCGAATCGTCACCCATTCATTCTCCCCCGAGACGTTGCCCGTCCCACTAAGTCACTACAGCATTTTGTGTTTATCTTTGGTATGATTGTTGTCTCAATTCATCGGCTTCATTCATTGCGCGCATGGAAGAGAAGCTAAACGTTTACATGTTTACAAGCTACTTGCACATATCCAACTGCAACCGTTTTTTGTTTACTAATACCGTGTAAAGGGCGCTCGGTAACTGGTTTCATAGTGCCTTCATTCTTGGTAGGTGCTGATCACGCTGTAAGTGCCAATTTTCCCAACTTCCATAACCGCTCTGCATTAGTGGAGTCAGATGTGAAAGTGTCTCTTGTCAGTGGCGCTGGTGATTTGCAGCATGGAGGCATCTATAAACATGGCAGGTCATAGACTGATACAGTGTGGAAACAGGCCCTTCGACCGTACTGGCCCATCACAACCAACATATCCCAGCTACACTAGAGCCACGTGCCAACAATGCGGGATGTAAAATGAATTTTAAAAATCTGATACCTGTTTAAATCTTTCACTAGTTACAACCGCAACGGGATAAATAACACTAAATAAAACTGTAGCTAGCAAAGTCAAACAGAGGAACTAACCTCTGAGGACAGAGAGGGACAAATAGAAACACGACACATATAAACGTTTCAAAAACATACATAAACAAACTTTTGATAAACATAATATACGGCCCAATCGCTGACAAGGTCTTTCTAACTATCTTTCGGCGTCGCATATTTGGCTTTTCGGCGTTGCGCCCGATCGGATATTTGGGTTTTTGACGTTGCGCTGGTTCGGACATTTGGCTTTGAAGAGTCACGTGCGTTTGGTTATTTGGCTTTTCTGCGTCGCGCCCGTTCGGTTATTTGGCATATCGGCGTCGCGCCCGTTCGGTTATTTGACATTTCGGCGTCGCGTACGTGGGATATTTGGCTGTTTGTCGTCGCCTCTTTTCGGTTATATGGCTTTTCGGCGTTGTGTCCATTCGGTTATTTGCCTTTTCGTCGTCGTTTCCGTTCGGTATCTTAGTCTCCACTTCTTGTCTTCCGCTCCTCGTCCTTCGACGCCCCGTCCGGTTTACCAGGGGCACTGATTGTGGATGATCACATTGAATGCCGCTGCAGAAAAGTACGGCCGTATGGCCTACACCTGCACCTATTGTCTATCGTCTATTTTCTATTGAATGTCTCAAATGCAAATATGCAACAAATACTGAATGACAATTTTCACATTTCCCTATTAATTCACCGTCACTGCGACTTGGTTTTTTTCAGCGGTGTCATCTTTATGCATTGTGATACATCTTGTCTCCTTTCTCCTGGTAATATTTTGGACTCAGCGTGTCACCAAATAGGGAGGTGTAATGTGTGATGATATGTGCTAATTGTACATGGGATGCCGACAGACCTGTGGACAGAGACCTTTCAGTGATCAATGGAGATCATGGAGCATTTGTTGTGGAATGCAGTACTTCATTTGATTGAAATTTTACCACCTCGTTTCCCTGTGTCCTGCAACAACTTACACAAAGGGGGTATTGAGGAAAGCCTGGGATTTCTGGATAAGTGAGCCTCGCGTATTGGTAGATATGTTACTGGAAAATCAAATAATATATATGCATTTAGGGTAGTCGGAGGCATTACTTGGGAGGTCGTGTGTCATGAATTTGATAGATGTGTGCGACAAAGTAACAACAACGATTATTGAGCGCAATGGCTGAGAATTGACGCCGTGGAAGAAGCAAATGGTACAAAGAATACTGTTCCGATGCTTTTTGTCAGTGAGGTGCCTCAGAGATCAGTTCAGGCCCTGGAGATGTTTGTCGTTCATATTAATGATTTGGGGGCAAATATAAAATACTTGATTAATATGCTTACCAGGGAGATAAATAATTAAACAACAGATAATAAATAGTTGGTGTATCAGGAGGGTAACTGGGTTGCAGGGATATCTCGCTCACAGTAGTTCATTGTTCATCGACACCATCATTGTGCTGTGCCCTATTTGGTGGCTAATACTGAATTTACGTTGTCCTCTCCCCACATCCCACGTTCCGATACATTAATGTCATATTTGCATCTCATCTCCTGTGTGTGGAAACAACGAATGCATGTAATATTTCTGCAATTCGTGTTCACCATCGGTCGTGAGTGTGCACGATCTAAAGTGTTATCCCCCTGCATGTTTCGAATTCCTCGGCAGTTCGTTTTGTTATAATAGTGCAGCTAAAGGGTAAAAACTGAATCATCACTTGGAATATTTCAATATTCGTGCGGTAATAGTTAAAGTAGATTTGTGGTACTTTGTGCTGGAGAAGACGTTCCGTAAACTGAACATAATGTTCTGTTGGTCAGTTAATATATATCATACTCTCCTGTGCCAAGTGCCTGTGTCTCAACATTCGTCCAGATTATGATGAACGTGTTCGCTATTAATCTGTCTGTCTGGATTGTATCGTTAAGTAACACCATAACACAGATCATTAAAAATGTGCAGAAAGTGAATAGAAGGATTGTTCACTGTGCGTGCATCGATGAGCGGTGGTGAAACACACCTGGCGCACACTGTGACGGAGTGGGATATTTGCATTCCAGTTGTTATCAGGCAACTGAATCATCCTACCACAGACATGAATCAGGGCTGAAGTACTATCTACCTCATTAGAGACCAAAGGCCAATTTAACCATATAACCATATAACCATATAACAATCACAGCACGGAAACAGGCCATCTCGGCCCTACAAGTCCATGCCGAACAAATGTTTTTCCCCTTAGTCCCACCTGCCTGCACTCGTACCAGAACCCTCCATTCCCTTCTCATCCATATGCCTATCCAATTTATTTTTAAATGATACCATCTTTGATCGGATTTTGCTGGCTTCAACCTACATTAAACGTGATCACGATATTGTGTGTATAGGCTATAAATAACTCGATTTTAATCGTATTCCCCCGGCCAGCTTTCACTCCAACTGTCTTCGAATCCATTACGTCATTGTCCAACATTCCCGATACATCTGACGCGATCTCACCACCGCTCCCCACCCCTTGCACCTTTTAGAGGCCATACTCCTTTGCAGCTCCTTGGTTCACATCCTTTACTCCACAGACCATCTTCTATCCAGGTATTTTCCCTTTCAAACGTTGAAGATGCCACACCTGCAGCTACACGTGCACTTTCTTCTCCATGGAGACACCACAGGAGGTCTTCCTTGCTATTCAGAGGGTCTCATGTAGACCCGATAGCGTCATCTACTGCGTTTGCTTTCTCAACATGTGGCCTACTTTACATCAACCGGACTGAAAGTTGATGGTTTCGCCAAATAGCAGCGCTGTGTCTTCCAACGACTCCTGGGTCGCTAGGTTTCTAACACTTTTAATCACCCTCTTTATTCAAATATCGACCTTCTATCCATGACCATGTTAATTGCCAAAGTTAGCTCACGGTCACATTAGAGGGACAACAGCTCACATTCTGCTTGGGTAGTTTAAAGTTTATCGTCTGGAAATCGAACGTTCCACTTTCAACGACGAACTCCGAGCTCTCTCTATTTTCCTCAATTTCCCACTGTGATGCATGTCTGTTTTCCAGACTATCTTCCCACCCCTGCCAATAATGCTATGCCTTTCCATTGCTCAGCAGCGCATCTCCAATTTACCTATTCTCTCCTCCCTCCTCGCTTCACTTTTCCCTTCCATTAATTTCCTCAGTCATATTCTCTCTTATCTGAAACTCTTTTGTGTTCCGTGTCGCTTATTCCATTCTTCTGGCTATTGATCCCCCTTACAGGTAACCACCAATCACTACCAGGCTTGCTCGGGTCACTATCTCTATTTGCCAATTTTCTCCCCTCTTCTGCAGGTAATGTGAAGAAGAACCCTGAATCAAACATTCATCTGCCTGATCCCCTCCTCCGACTTCCAGCGTTCCAGCAGCCCTTTGGTTTTGATCACACATAACGTTTGTGTTATGTCTGAGTATGAGTATGTGAATGTTTGAAGTTCTTTTAAATGGAGAGACACAGTAATCTCGTTGTATGTGACACATGCAATGACAATAAAGCATTCTGATTCTGATGTCTGTATACTAAGAAGGTAGCACGCAGTTACTCATGGAAGACAGCCGATTGCTTATCTTGCCTATGTGGTGACTCCGGAGCATCATATTGTGTCTGCCATGCCGACGAATTGGCGGCGCTTCTCGTGTTCTCACAAATGCCGAATGTCTCACGTCAGTGAGAGAGTCTCGGGCTATATATGGGAATAAATCAGGGAAGGTAGTACAGCCATGGATAACAAGGGAAATCAGGAATAGTATCAAAGCGAAGGATGATGCGTACAAATTAGCCAGAAAAAGCAGCATACCGGAGGACTGGGAGAAATTCAAAGGCCAGCAGAGGAGGACAAAGGGCTTAATTAGGAAAGGGAAAATAGATTACGAAAGAAAACTGGCAGGGAACATAAAAACTGATTGCAAAAGTTTTTATAGATATGTGAAAAGAAAGAGATTAGTTAAAACAAATGTAGGTCCCTTGCAGTCAGAAACAGGTGAGTTGATCATGGGGAACAGGGATATGGCGGACCAATTGAATAACTACTTTGGTTCCGTCTTCACTAAGGAAGACATAAATAATTTGCCGGAAATAGCAGGGGACCGTGGGTCAAAGGAGTTGGAGGAATTGAGTGAAATCCAGGTTAGCCGGGAAGTGGTGTTGGGTAAATTGAATGGATTAAAGGCCGATAAATCCCCAGGGCCAGATAGGCTGCATCCCAGAGTACTTAAGGAAGTAGCTCCAGAAATAGTGGATGCATTAGTAATAATCTTTCAAAACTCTTTAGATTCTGGAGTAGTTCCTGAAGATTGGCGGGTAGCAAACGTAACCCCACTTGTTAAGAAGGGAGGGAGAAATGTTCCTCTACATGTTGGTTTAGAAAACTATCCCGCATAATTCCAAGAAATCCTCTTCCTCAGCATCCCTGCCAATTTGATTCACCCAATCTATATGGATTGAAGTCATCCATTATAACTGTTTTACCTTTATTGCACGCATTTTTAATTTCCTGTTTGATACCATCCCCAACTCCACTATTGCTGTTCGGTGGCCTGTACTCAACACCCACTAGTGTTTCTGCCCCTTAGTGTTTCGCAGTTCGACCCATATAATTCCACATCCTCCAATCTAATGTCCTTCCTTTCCATTGCGTTGGAATGCTCTCTAACCAGTAACGCTACCCCACCTCCTTTTACTTTCTGTCTACCCCTCCTGAATATTGAATATCCCTGGATGTTCAGCTCCCAGCCTTGGTCACTCTGGAGCCATGTCTCCGTGATCCCAACTATATCATAATCATTAATAGCTATCTGCACATTCAACTCTTCCAGCTGATAACGAATGCTCCTTGCATTGAGACACAAAGCCTTCAGGCTTGTTTTTACAACGCTCTTACCCCTTATACAATTATGTTGAAAAGTGGCCCTTTTTGATTTTTTTCCTGGATTTTGCCCAACTACCTATAAACACTAGGTGCATTCTATACGGTAAAAGTGATTGCAAGAAAGTGTTTAATCTACATGCTGAAATCCAAGTTTATACACTATAGTGGTGGCATATGTTAGTCACATGGGTGCAATCAAGTTTAAATATCCTGTGATATTTACCTAATCTCATTTGACGCTATTGTATCATGTGAAATTAATGACAACACAGAATGGATGTTGAATCACAAAGTATTTAATGTCATTTTGGCTCGACGGAACACCTAATATCGATAGGTTTATATCCAGGCTCATTTACCAGCTGCAAAACATGTGGCATACAGTGGCAAGAGATACATTATCGCCACACTGGGGAGGGATGTTATTGCATGTTTTGCCTCCATTCTGCCTCATCAGTCTGGTCTTGCAATAAATCCAGCAAGAAACCGCTTCAGGCCTTCAAATTGCCTGACTGGCATGGTCCCCGCTAATGTTGGGAATAATATAGAACCGTATATTACTCAGGAAACCAGCCACTGCATGATACATCAAGTCATTAACTTGCAGACTTCCAGGCTATTCCTGCGGACCAATCCGTGTAGTTCTTTGCAGAGTGCAAGGCAAGCACCAAAAAGGCAGTACATCTCCACTTCAGCAGATGGGAAACTTTCTGTTCTGAATACACATGTTACATACTGTACAGCACGAATAACTGACGTCTTAGAGTTCATTTTCAAATGAGTCTTTGACAATGATTAAGCTACAGTGCCATTAATTGTGCCAACGTGCTTTCTCGTCATATTTGTTGCAGCAAGTGGGACCCACACTGCCGGGCCTCACGGTCTGATATCCAGAATTATACAGGATATATTAAGTTCTCCCAGGCCCAGTTACACGGAAGTATGGGGAACTGACGTTATGCTAACATTACTCCAGCTACATCCATAAGGTAATAATCCTCATGGCACTGGCCTCAGTCCGCCGGGTCCAGTCAGGACATAAATTGCGACTGGACAGGGTGGTTACATCTGCTAATAACATAATATCTTATGTTTATGATTTAATCAACCAGAACTAACCAGGGGCGTTTGGTCCCAAACAGTTTCATGGCAAACCCTATGGACCTTCGGGGATGTGTGGTCACACATTCACAACAATACGTTTAGATCACCTAGATAATAAAGGCTCCAAACTAAGCAATGTTTGTTAGATATATATTTAAAAAACCTTCATAAGAAGTATTAGTTCTACCATCTCCAGGTGATCAAACGGGGTTTTGGCTAATGCAGGAGTCGATAATAATATTTTCAACACTCACTCCACCGGGGCTGCTTCCACATCAGCTCAAAGGATTATGTACGTTTCCACTGGACCACATCCTAGCAACTGCGGGGTTGTCAAACGAACATACTTTACTAACATTTTATATAACCCATTGTCAAATCGGGGTATTTGCCAACTGCATTTTAGATTCTGTTTTGTAGTTTCCACCGGATGAAAGGGTTCATTGTTATTCTCATTGGATGATTAAAGCACCAGCGTAACAAACCAATTCATGTCTGAATGCATTAATCTTTTTCACTCATCCATGGTCACTTCATGCATCGTGTAACACATGGATTCGTTTCCGGCATGAAATCACAGAGCTTCGAAATCTTCACGTAGTCACTCACGTGACTCCGAAGTAAAATAGTAAGATTAAACGAGAATTTACTAGTTTGAAGTTTGATCTTGATTTCATGGGGAGTTACAATGAGGGATTACGTGCCCAGCGCTCCCGCCCTCATATTATCAAGGTCATCTGGTAATTTCCAGTTCACAAAATTTTACCATGTTCAGTTCAACTACTGTTATCTGTGATTCCACACCGCTCCTTTGAAGTATGACCCGCCAGGCGGGATGACGGCCTTCTTCACGTAATCGCTTATCGTAACTCCTCATAAAATCAAGATCAAACTTCAAACTGGTAAGTTCTCGTTTAATCTTAATATTATTTCTGGTTTTATTCCTGTACCTCGTGTAGGTGCGGACATGAACATTGATATGGGGGTTCTGAACGGGTGGGTGGAGTGCTGGTGCAGGAAGCAAGGAATTAGATTTATCGACCACTGGGACATCTAGAATGTTGCCTGGGTTTCAACAACTAAGTTACAGAGAAAGGTTGAACAAGTTAGGGCTTTATTCTTTGGAGCGCAGAAGGTTAAGGGGGGACTTGATAGAGGTTTTTAAAATGATGAGATGAGGGGGGGGATAGACAGAGTTGACGTGGAAAAGCTTTTCCCACTGAGAGTAGGGAAGATTCAAACAAGGGGACATGACATGAGAATTAAGGGACTGACGTTTAGGGGTAACATGAGGGGGAACTTCTTTACTCAGAGAGCGGTAGCTGTGTGGAATGAGCTTCCAGTGAAGGTGGTGGAGGCAGGTTCGTTTTTATCATTTAAAAATAAATTGGATAGTTATATGGATGGGAAGGGAATGGAGGGTTATGGTCTGAGCGCAGGTATATGGGACAAGGGGAGATTATGTGTTCGGCACGGACTAGAAGGGTCGAGATGGCCTGTTTCCGTGCTGTAATTGTTATATGGTTATTATATTATATGGTTATCTTCTGGGTTAGGGGTGACCTGTACGAAAGGGAAGGGTTACACCTTTACTGGAGGGGCATCACCGTCTGCTAGACAGATTTTCTGGGTAGGTTTAAACTAAATCGAGGAGGGAAGTGGGTGACAGATTGGGAGTATGAATCTAGTTAAAGGGGAAGTGAGTACAGGACATCTTACAAAAGACTCTCGATTTAATGGGCAGAAAAGTTAGAGAAAGGATAAGAGAGTAAGACCAGGGGGCAATAGTGACTGGTGTGAGAGGTGAGGTGAATATTGATGTTAAAATGTTCTTTTTGAAAGCGCGAAGTATAAGAAATAGAATGGATGTGCTTGAGGCTCGGTTGGACATTGGCAAGTTTGATATTGGGGGAATTACAGATACATGGCTGCTACAGGACCAGGGCTGGGGAATGAATATACAGGGCTATACGGCTTAACGAATAAACAGACAGGTGGGCAATGAGGGTGGGGTACCTCTATTCATAAGGAATGGATTCCACTCCCTTGCGAGGGGTGACATTGAATCAGGTGATGTAGATTCAAGATGGATAGGAGTAATTATAAGGGTAAAAAACATATCCTAATGGGAGTTATCTACAACTCCCCAATCAGTAGCGTTGAAAGAAGGTGCATGTCGAATCAAGAGTTAATATTAGCGTGTCGCAAATGTATTGTTATGATGGTAATGGGAGATTTCCACATGCAGGTAGACTGGGAAAATCAGGCTGTTATTGGTTCCCAAGAAATTGAGTTTGTGGAGTGCTTCGGAAATGGATTCTTAGAGCAGCTTGTGCTGGAGCCAACCAGGTAGAAGGCAAATCTGAATTGAGTGTATTTGATTAGAGAAGTAAAGGTAACGGAGCCATTGGGAGGTAGTGACCATACTACGATAAGTTGTAATCTGCAATTTGAGAGGGAGCAGGGAAAATCACGTGCCAGTATTACAGTTAAGGCATAGGGGAGGAGCTGGCCAAAGTTGACTGGATTGACATCCTAGCACGGTTGACAGTGGAACAACAATAGCAGTTATTTCTGGGAATAATGCAGAAGGTGCAGGAACAAGTGAACTCAAGGGCGGTATAAGAATAGAAGCATACCGAAGCAAAGATGAGCGGGTAGCCAGAGGATTAGAACATTTTTATAGAGCACCGGAAGAAAACTAAAAGGAAATGAGGAGAGAAAATGAAGTGCAAAAGTAAGCTAGCCAAGAATATAAAGGAGAATGCAAATTCTTCAATAGGTATTTGAAGAAGAAAAATATAGTTAAGACAAATGTGGGTCCCTTGAAGACAGAAACAGATTAATTTATTATGGGGAACAAGGAAATGGCAGATGAGTTAAACAGGCACTTTAGATCTGTCTTCTCTTCGGAAGACACAAACAATCTCACAGATGTACTAGTGGCCAGATGACCGAGGGTGAAGGAAGAATTGAAGGAAATTCAAATTAGGCAGGACAAGGTATTTTGTAGACTGATGGGACTAAAAGGCAGATGTGGCAAATTTGCAGACTACACAAACCTGGGAGGGTATGTGACCTTTGGGGAGGATGCTTTAAGGATGCAGGGTGATTTGGGCAGGTTGGGTGAGTGGGCAAAATGTATGACAGATGCAATTTAACTTGGATAATTCTTAATGATAATCATAATCATTCATCATTGGCCAAGTAATTTTTGCCACATCCGACTAATTGAGTTGCCATACAGTCATGCCAATAAAAATCAACAAGTCCAGAACATACATTTTAACATCATCTTCCACCACAGTGACCTCCGCATTCAACACTGAGATGGAAGGAAATCAAAATTCAATCTCTTCCCTTCTTTATCCTCCAGCCTTCAGGGGCCTCGGGTCATCCGTTGACGGGACTATCTTGGCTCCTGCAGCCGGCGGTCAGCCCTTCGCATCGGGTGCGATCAAACTCCCGCATCGGGGAGGAGGCGTGGCGGGGTGGCCGGGGGGGGGGGGGGGGGGGGGGGGGGGCGTTCAGCTCCCTGCACCGGGGGATCGGAGATCGGAACCCGGTTCGGGGCTAGCCGAACTTCCTGCGACTTTGGAGCTTCCAGACACAAGCCGGTACCCGAGACTGTGAGCACATTGATGTTGAAATACGCAGGGCGCTGTTGTAGTAACATGTAAAAGGCCTTTCTCACGGGGCGACTTGACGCAAGATGTAACCAGAGTGAAGTGGTCGTGGTCTAGCACGATATCACACGATAAGAGTGCCACCATCGTCCCTGTCCCGAAGAAACCAAACCCAGCCTGCCATAATGACTTTTGACCAGTGGCTCTAACACCCATAGTAATGAAGTGCTTTGAGCGACTGGTTATGCAGCATATCAAAAATAGTCTACCTGCCGACCTAGACCCACTGCAGTTCGCCTACAGAGCCAACCGATCCACAGAGGACGCAGTCTCAACAACACTGAACCTCGTACTGTCACACCTTGATCGGAAAAATACTTATGCCAGGATCCTCTTCATAAACTTCAGCTCTGCTTTTAACACAATCATTCCGCAGCAGCTGGTGGAGAAGTTGGAGCTACTGGGGGTTGATGCTGGCACATGTAACTGGGTACTGAACTTTCTATCGCAACGGCAGCAGACAGTCAGGGTGGGCAGTAGGACATCAAAAACCATAGCCGTGAGCACTGGCTCGCCCCAAGATTGTGTCCTAAGCCCCCTGCTGTTTAGTCTGCTTACACACGACTGTACTGCTAGACTCAAGCAGCGACTACACCCTCTCCGAAGACTGCGGAAAGCAGGTCTCCCCACTACACACCTACGAACTTTTTATAGGGGGACAATCGAGAGCACATTAACCTACGGCATCACTTCCTGGTTCGGGAGCTGCAAGGCGTACGAACGGCACCAACTAGACAGGATTGTGAAGACCGCCAGCAGGAATATTGGTGCTCCACTCCCTTTCCTGCTTGACATATACAGGAAGAGATGTATCAGCAGCGCCACCTCCATCATCAAAGATCCCTACCACCCATCGCATCACATATTCTCCATCCTGCCATCTGGGAAGAGGTACAGGAGCATTAGCTGCAAAACTAGCAGGATGCTCCTCAGCTTCTTCCCGCAGGCTATAAGACTGCTAAACGGACTTTGCTCCCTGCCAAAGTATCGCGCACCAACCACAAACCTGGACACACTGCAGCAGAGCCACTGTCGTGCCGCTGCCGATCGGAACGCCTGTTGAATGTTTAGTAGAGTGTTACATTTGTTCATTATATATGTATTTTTATTTCTATTTATTTTTAATGCGCACTGAATGGACACTGGTTGAGCAACGTTTTTTTGTTTCCTCTGGGTATGTGAATACTCAGGAAATGACAATAAAGATATACAATACAATACAATAACGGGGGGTAGATAACGAGTTCCCACGGTACTCGGCATTTCTGTTATTTGTGCGAGTGACTTGTTCGTCTCCCGAGCTTTTCCGTTAAATCTTGAAGGACATTGTGAACTGTCAAGTGTAATAAAATCATCACGTGGCACAAATTATGTCACTTTTTTTTTCACACACTATAAATATCCTCCCTTGGTTGAATTGGCTCATTTGGAGACATGCCTATACTAAGTAGTTTTGAGTACAGGATGGTGGTTTTTTTCATTGGCGCGCTGTATGCAGCAGCCCACTATGTGCATCGAGGACGCTTGCGTGAAGGCAGATGGGTGAGATTAATTAAAAAGAGGAATTTACAGGTAGCCGACCACAGGAACACTACTGCATGTTAGCAGAAATGCATAGCAAATAAGCTGACTTTCTAGTGTTGTCCTCTGAAAAGTGCTTCCTATAAGATGGGGTTCGTCCGCAAAACCTGCCATTTAGCACATTGCATTGTCCCTTTTAATGCCTGAGTTTGGGCTTGTTGCGGAGGTTAATTAATATAATGTGTTTAAAATAATTTAGCGTGCCTCATTTGTTGATTTTCGTGTTTGCGAAGCCCTTTTATAGACAAATGTTTGGTGTGATGCACCTTCTCTCAATATGTGCAAGTCGTCTTTTTATATTGTCAAATAGGAATAAAGACTTAGATGAGGCAGAAGGGAGCAATGCATAGAAGAAGAAATGTCCCCAATCCAGCGCAAACGCATCTACCGCTGCTGCCTCAGGGTCTGGTTCCCAAGCGACATACATAGGTACCTGGTGAATTAGCCTTGATGCAAATAAGTCGATATCTGGCGTGCCATATTGCTTAATAATCTTTGCAAACACTTTGGGGTTTAACATCCATTCGGTGTTGTCATTAAATTTACGTGACACTGTATTTAGCTTACCTGGCAGGTAAGTTGCTGATAGCCAAATATGTCTTTCGACACACCATTGCCAAATTGTATTGAGCAATTTGTTGCACGATATCGATTTTATACCACCCATATGGTTAATGTAGGCCACCACCATAGCATTGTCTATTTGTAACCGTACATGCAAGTAATGCATATTGGATGCATATGCTTTTAAACCATAAAAGGCACCCAACGTCTCTAGATAGTTAATGCCCAATGTAGGTAGTAATGATGACTCTAGGTTAGTCCATCTACGACCTGTGCTGGATATGGAGTTAGTCGCTCCCCAGCCTTGAGCACTGGCATCTGTTTGGATAACTAAAGTAGGGTTAATGATGATGATAGGGCTGAAACTATGCCAAACGTTTTCTGGCCACCACTGTAGTTCTGATATTGCTTCCGTGGGTAATTTCATGATACGATCATAATGACCTGCATGTCGTTTTAGTGCCTGTACCTTTGCTCTTTGTAAGTTTTGATAGTGCAAAGGTCCAAATTGTGTAGCCTGAAATGCTGCTACCATTTCCCCAATTACTCTTGCTACTTGTCGAATAGTTGGTCACTCATTGACCATTAAATTGTTGCATGATTGTGCCAATTCAGATGTTTTGTCTTTTGGCAAAGTTACAGACATGTGTACTGAATTAAATGTGAAGCCCATGGTCGTGGATGGCTTCAACTTAGATTTATTTGGATGTAAGACAAATCCCAGGGTTTCGAACAACTGTTTGGTAGCTGATACAGCTGATATAGCCAATTCCATGGTCTTGTGTACAATTAATATATCATAAAGATATGCCGTGACAATATGTTTTTGTCTTCTTAAGAGCAGTGTGTCTGGCTCAGTGGCTGGGGTTTTGCACAACCCCGCGAATTTTGGATTTAGGGCAGGTCTTATGATTTCTTTACAGAGGTTATTTATCTCGAACTGCGTGTTGTACAACAGTGTGAGAGTGTTTTGTTGGTTTGTGGTCATCTCCGTACTGTCCACAGAACGACCAATGATGTGATGGCTGACGTCAGGAGCCTGGGGATCCGCTGTAATATCAGCTCCTGGTTCCAAATATTTGTCCCGACGTGCCCCCAGATTTGGCTGTTGACAGCCGGCACTTTGAGGGACTCACAATTTCCTGGAGCTGTGTACATTTTTAAGGCCTCAGTACCCACCTGCTCCTGTAGGGGCCTGTTGGAGAGGTGGTTGATGCTGGCCGCTAGTTTAGGCTCTAATGGCCTTCCTGCACGTGGGGCTGCCACGTAGCGGTCTACCACACCCAGCAGCTCTTCCTGGTCCTGCACCCCTGGCATACTCCCGACTTCTTCAGCCAGCAGCCCAGTCCTGGTCACCAAAGCTACCCTCGGGTAAGGAGGAAGCGATGGGCAGTGCACAAAGGCACTGTGGAGGGAGTGCCTTAACTCCCCCCTGCGAGAGCGCCCCTCACGCAGCGCGTCTCGCTGGAGCACCTGCTCCAGGAACCGCTCTATGTGGCTCAGGCGGCTTTCTCTCCCCCGTGCGAGTAGCGAGACATCCCCGGCCGACGAGTCGGAAACCACCGGCCGGATGCTGTTTCGGGTGGCTTTACATTCAGCCTGCTGCTCAGGCGCTAGCGGGACTGGGCTCCGCACGGTGTCGGAGATGGCGGTCCTACTGCCTGTTGCTGCCCCCCCCCCCCCCCCCCCCCCCCCCCCACCCAGATGGAATGCTCCTCCGTTGGAGTCGAGCGGGGGACAGGTTCGTTCAAGAGCCTTTTTGTTCTCTGCCTGTAAAACAAGCAGAAGGCTCTCCTGTGAAAGAAACCCGATCTCAGGGTACCTACCTGATGGTCCGTCTTTCAATCTGTAGCGGGAGCGCCTGACTCCCGATGCGGCCGCTGTTGCACTGCTGAACGCAATGCCGCGCTGAGCGGGTAGTCTTCACGTAGTCACTCATGTGACTCCGAAGTAAAATTTATGTTTATGACGTAGTTAAGCAGAGCAGACCAGGGGCATCAGGTCCCAAACAAGTTTTCATGGCATACCCCATGGACCTTTGGTTGTGTGTGGTTTCACATTTACAACAATACGTTAGGTCACTAAGAGGCTTAGAGGCACTGTACTAGCAATGTTTGTTAGTTACTTAACAAAAAATCATAATAAGGTATCAATCCAGACCATCTCCAGGTAGTCAAAACGGATTTTGGCGTATGCAGGAGTAGATTCTAATATTTTCAAATCTCACTCCACTAGGCCTGCTACAAAATCAGCAGCAAGGGTTATGTACGTTCCACTGGACCACATCCTAGCAGCTGCAGGATGGTCAACAAATGAACGTTCCAACATCCGATAATAAGCCATTGCCAGATCAGGAGTATTTGCCAATTCCATTTATGTTCTGTTTCATAGTTTCCCCCCTGGATGGGAGGGGTTACTATTATTTTCCTTTGATGATTAAAGCATCAGCATTTTTAACAAACGATCTCATGTCTGAATGTATTAATCTCTTTCACTCATCCATGGTCAATTGATGCAGTATGTGACGCTTGTATCCGGCATGAAATCACAGAGCTGTGAAATCTTCACGTAATCACTCACGTGACTCCGAAGTAAAATAGTAAGATTAAACAAGATCTTACCAGTTTGAAATTTGATCTTTATTTTATGAGGAGTTATGTTGAGCGATAAGCGATTACGTGCCCACCGCTCCCACCCTCATATTATAAAGGTTATCTGGTAGGTTGTAGTTCTCTCCAATGTTATTATGTTCAGTTCAACTGCTGTCATCTGTGATTTCACACCGCTGCTTTGAAGTTTGACGCACATGCGGGCTGACGGCCTTCTTCACGTAATCGCTCATCGTAACTCCTCATAAAACAAAGGTCAAACTTCAAACTGTTCAAGCTCGTTTAATCTTACTATTATTTGACAAAGTGCAGTGCCTCATGCTTGTCAGGATTCAATTTGCTCTGCTAGCACTCCACCCATTTTTCCATCTGATTTGTACCTTGCTGCACCAAGTTATGCTTCTTTGCTATCCAGATCACCACCACACCTTCCGTATCATGTATAAACTTACTAATCATACAACTGCAGCGGGGACTCGCAGGAGTCCAGCCAAAAACTAATCGGACACGAGTTGTGTGCCCGGCCTTAAATACCAACTCGGGTACCGACACAGTGATTAGCGCCTCCCACACCAAGACGCCGCCCTCCAGAGCCGACGGTTCATTGATCCCTTGGGTTGCCACTAGGTGCAGCCACATGACCCCCCCCCCCCCCCAGAACCAGAGGCACCGAACCGAACGGGACGCTGAACGAGGCGGCCCGAACGCCTAGATACAATCCAATGCCCCAAAGGCTTGCTCGGTTTGGAAGAATCTCCGGGAGCCCGGGACAGACAGTGGACGCCCGTGACCGGGTGGTTGAGCCACATGGACTGGCTCGGTCGGGTCCAAGTGGGCTAGTTTTAAACGAGCCACCGACACAGTTTCACGCCGGCCTGTAGCAGCACACGAAAGGGACCTTCATATGGGCGCTGCAAAGGCAACCTGTGGGAATCACGGCGAAGGAAAACGTATGGGCAGCCCATCAGTGGCATTGGCACATGGGAAGGGGCCACTCCATGGCACGACGTTGAGATGGGAGACAGGGCGCCGACCCTCTCCTGAAAGCGGATCAGCACCGAAGACGGGGGCTCCTAGGGCCCATCAGCAGCAGGGACAAACTTCCCGAGGACGGTGGGCGGAGCACCATACACCAACTCCGCGGAGGACATTGACAGATCCTCCTTGGGGGCCGACCGAATCCCCAACATGACCCACGGCAACTCGTCCACCCACCCAGGACCCATGAGACGAGTCTTCAGGGCGGCCTTCAGACAGCGGTGGAACCGCTCCATTAACCCATTTGACAGGCGGGCCATTGCGGATCACAAGTTAGACGTGAACTGGGCGCCCCGGTCGGACGTGATGTGAAGTGGAACCCCAAAGCGGCAATCCACGTTGCCACGAGCGCACGACTGAGTTGAAGTGTCCGTGAGCGGGTTGGCCTCCAGCCACCGAGTAAAATGGTCAACCACCCTAGACAGATGCGAAACACCCCAGGACGGAGGCAGTGGCTCCACGATGTCCACGTGTACATGATCGAACCGCCGGCGTCACACTGCAAAGTCATGAAAGGGTGCCCGGACATGTCGATGCACCTTCGATATCTGGCATGGGATGTACGCCCGGGCCCAGTGAGCGACCTGCTTCCACAGTCCATGGGATGCACGCCCGGGCCCAGTGAGCGACCTGCTTCCACAGTCCATACCACATAAACCTTGCGGCCACCATAGAGACCGTGGGCCGGATGGATGGGTGGCCAGCCCATGGATCACCTCAAACATGCGGCGGTGCCAGGCCACTGGAACGATAGGCCTCGGCTAACCCATGGATACATCGCAGATGATGGAACCCGAGGGGCCCAACGGCACGTCCTCAAGCACCAAGCCAGATATTGCAGTGCGGTACGCCGGCATCTCATCGTCCACCAGGTGGGCCGCCTTCAAAGCGGAGTAATCTATTCCCGAGGACGTGTTAAGAACGTTTGCAATTGCCGGATGGGACAAAGTATCCGCCATTAGGTTGCATTTCCCGCTGATGTGTCGGACGTCCGATGTGTACGCCCAAATAGCCGCCAGCCTATTCGAAATGAACCGAAACCTTCGCAACAGCAAACGTGAGGGGCTTGTGGTCCATGAAGGCTACGAACGAATGACCCTCAAGGAAGTACCGGAAGTGCTGCACTGCGAGGTGCAAGGCGAGTAACTCCCGCTCGATAGAGCTGTAATGCTGCGCTCAGATGATGGCTAAAGAAGGCGAGAGGCTGCCAACGGCCATTAACCATTCCAAAACTCCGCCGAACACAAAGTCCGAAGCATCGACAGCAAATGCTGTGGGGGCGTCAGCTAACAGATGCACAAGCATAGTCGCCCGAGCCAAGGCCTATTCGCCCCTTCAGACGCTGCCCTGGCGACAGCGTCCCAATGTATCTCCTGTTGCTTCCGTCAGCAACTGGAAAAGCTGCTGCAAAAGTTTGTCAGCCGCCGGAACAAACCGGTGGTAAAATGTGACCATCCCTACGAAGTCCCGGAGGCCACGTACTGTAGCAGGCCGCGGGAACTGGCGGATTGCCTCAACCCTGTCCGGCAGAGGCAATACCCCAGATGTTGATGTCCCGGAGGCTGAACTGGCATTTGCCAGGGTTAATTACGAGGTCATGGTCACTGAGGCACTGGAAGTTTTGAGGCTGGTGAGCACAGTGTTCTTCTCGCCAGCGATTTGCTACGAGAATGTCGTCCAAGTAGACAAACAGGAAATCGAATCCGCACACCACGGTGTCCATCAGGCACTGAAAGGCCTGCACGGCGCTCTTGGGGCCGAAGGGCATCCGCAGGAACTCGAACAACCCGAACAGGGTGATAATTGCCATCTTGGAGACATTCTCCTATCGCACGGGGATCTGGTGATAGTCCCGGACTAGGTCGATCTTGGAGAAAAACCTAGCCCTGGCCACATGTGCTGAGAAGTCCTGTATGTGGGGAATAGGGTAACGGTCAGCGCTCGTGGCCTCGTTAAGGTGGCGGTAGTCCCCACACGGCCTCCAGCCACCGGACACCTTCAGCACCATGTGTAGCGGGGAGGCCCATGGACTGTTGGAGCATTGAACGATTCCCATGGCATCCATACTCCGCCATTGCTATGAGGAGATTGTCGGGAGCGAGCCTGCGGTCGCGGGCGTGGAGCGGTGGACTCGATGTCAGAATATGGTGCATGACACCATGCCACAGGCTGGACGAGCCGAGCTTGGGGGTGTCAATGTCTGGAAACTCAACCAGTACCTGGGTGTAGACATTGTCCATCGGCGCTACGGGGTTGCTGACCGGCGTGGTGGGTACAGTTTAGTGCAAGGAGATCTTCTCAAAAGTTGACATGGGGACTAGCAGTTGGCCCCTCACATCCATGAGGAGCGACTGCGCCCACAAGTAATCTGTGCCCAGCAGTAGCTGGGCCACGTCCATGATGATGAATGGCCAGGTGAAATGGCACGCGCCTAATATGACGGGAATCGTGCGGACCCCATATGTACGGATTGAAATGCCATTCACAGCAGTTAACGCGGGATCCTCTTACCAGCACGAAGATCGAGTCCAGATGGGGGCAATACGCTGACCTCTGCCCCGGCCACGCGGTGACTATCAGTGTCCGACGAAGCCGTTTCCTGGAACCGAACATGGCTGGTAGCATTGGCGGGCTGTGAACACCATCGTTGGTGATAACAACACCACATCTTTCTCCTTAGATCTCCTGCGTCCTGCTCAGACTTCCTCCTCTCCTGTGCCTCTTGTCTTGTCTGTGGCCCTTGTGGGTGTGGCCCTCTTGTGGGCGTGATCCTGGGTCACTGGGCTTTCCAGGGCGTTGAATAGATCCAGTCCAATGATTCCGGGGATTCCAGTGATTCTAGTGATTCCAGGGATTCCAGCGATTCCGGACATCCCGGAATCGGACAGCCGCAATTCGTCGGAGTGGGCCGCAAGCCGGACCGGATCCTCGAAGCTCTCCCCCGGCGACCTGCCTGCAACTGCGGCAGGTAAGTAAATTCAAAGAGGGGGCAGAGCTGGTGGTTGCCCATCTCGCTAGTGAGGGTCGAAGGCATCCGGTTGCCAAGTTTGGTACATTCGGCTCGGCCCGTAGATCCGGAGCAGCAGCTCCTTGTGGCATATGTACTTACCCGTCACTGGTGGATTATCCAGGCACGGAATGACCCGTCTGGCTGTCTGCTAGTCAAGGGTGCGTGCCACATAGTGGTAACGAGTCTCGTCGGCCGTAACGCCGCGAATGTAGAATTGGGATTTTGCCTGTCAGAACCAAACCCCCGGCTGCGAGGTCCAAAATGTCGGTACCTTCAGGGAGACTGTGTTGAGTTTGGCCTCATAAGCGGCAGCGACAGAATGCATTTTTTCCCAAATTTCCCTTCCTGGATTACACTCCTGGGCGTCGGGGTCACCAGTTTAGCGGGGACTCGCAGGAGTCCAGCCAAAAACTAATCGGACACGGGTTGTGTGCACTAGATGTGTTTATTCTCGCCACTACAGCTCCCTACTCCTCCAAGGTCACGGGCGTTGCCCAGCCTTAAATACCAACTCAGGTACCAACCCAGTAACTAGCACCACACCAAGATGCCGCCCTGCAAAGCCGATGGGTTAGAAACATAGAAAGTAGGTGCAGGAGTAGGCTATTCGGTCCTTCGAGCCTGCACCGCCATTCAATATGATCATGGCTGATCATCCAACTCAGTATCCCGTACCTGCATTCTCTCCATACCCCCAGATCCCTCTAGCCACAAGGGCCACATCTAACTCCCTCTTAAATATAGCCAATGAACTGGCCTCAACTACCTTCTGTGGCAGAGAGTTCCAGAGATTCCCCACTCTGCGTGAAAAATGTTTTTCTCATCTCGGTTCTAAAGGATTTCCCCTCTCTCCTTAAGCTGTGACCCCTTGTCCTGGACTTCCCCCAACATCGGGAACAATATTCCTGCATCTAGCCTGTCCAATCCCTTAAGAATTTTGTACGTTTCTATAAGACGTACCCAATGTCCTAAATTCTAGCGAGTACAATCCGAGTCTATCCAGTCTTTCTTCATAATAAAGTCCTGACATCCCAGGAATCAGTCTGGTGAACCTTCTCTGCACTCCCTCTATGGCAATAATGTCCTTCCTCAGATTTGGAGACCAAAACTGTACGCAATACTCCAGGTGTGGTCTCACCAAGACCCTGTACAACTGCAGTAGAACCTCCCTGCTCCTATACTCAAATCCTTGGGTTGTTGTGCCTTTGGGTGCCACCAGGTGTCGCCACACCACTTACATTCACAAATACCAGTGATGTATGTTTAAAGTAGTCAGCAAAACTGCAACTACACCAATCTTCTGGCAATTTTCTTTTCATTGAGAGTCAGCACCAGAGCTGTATAAACCTAATATTCTTGGCTCATTGCCCTCCAGAACATGATGGCAGACACCCTTGATAACCAGAGCAATTTTTATGTCTTTATTAAAAATTAGACCAGAGCGGACCTGTTGTGCCCATACCCCAAGGCTATATTCCACCACTGACCCATAGCCCCCAACTGCGCAAACGTGGCTGAGGAGTTCCTGTTGTGATGACAGAGGTCCCCGTTGTGACGCGAGTCATGGCAACCCTGCCCCAACTTTGCCTCGCCATGCCTCTTCCTACCCCAATACTCTTCCATTCCCCAGCACGCCCTCCCCTCCTCTTCACCTTCCCTCGTATTTCCCCTCTCCTCCTCCCCTCTCCCTCACTCACCTCTCCATCCCTCTCCTTTCCCGTAACATCAGTCACTCGCTCCCTCCATCACCCCTCTCCTCTCCCTACACCCCTCCTCTCCCTCTATCTCCCAGCTCCCCACTCCTCACTTCCCCATCCCACTCCTACACTCTCCCTCCTCAACTCCCCCACTGCCACCATCTCCCTCTAACCCCCATTCCCTACCTCCCCCACACCTCACCCTCTATCCCCCCTCCTCCCTCACTCTCCCTCCACACCTTCCACATTTTCCCCTCCCTACCCCCTCTATACCCTGGTCCCCCACTCCTCACCTCTTCCCTATCCCCTATCCCACCCCACCCCCATGAAAACCACAATTTAAAAAAAAAGAAACCTCCCCCCATCCCAACCCCATCAATGAAAATCGCAATGCTTTGTTTTAATTGAATTCTCAATGAAAATCGCATTTTTTCATTAAAATAACCTAAACATGATATTTGCTGTTAATGAAAACAAGTCAATTTTAGTTTGATTAAAACAGAGTTTCTTTTTAAATCATGCTTTTTTATGTAAATGCGAATTGGGATCCCATTGTGACGTCATTGTGACATTGAACGCGGCTGACGGGCAGGACAAGTGGAAAAGCGGTTGAAAAGTGATTTTTGTAAAGTTTCAAATGTCAATAACTTGTAAAATATACAATCAATCTGAACAAAACTTGTTTTGTTTACATCACAGGACAATGGTGAGTAAGGTGGGCCTAAAATTGCAATGATATCATGTACCGTTTTGGCCAGGTTTTCAGATATCATGCTCACGCATATAAACAAACAAACAAGATGAGAGTTTTAGTAATTATATACTAGACCAAGTGGGTCCGATTGGGACCCATTCCCCCAACCCAATATTCCACCACTCACACGTTTCACCAGCGCAAACCCGTTTCTACCACTCACTCATTCCCACCACCCAACCCATTCCCCCAACGCAATATTCCACCACTCACCCATAGCCCCCAACTGCACAGGTGCGGCTCATTTCCCCTCATACCCCAACACTCCCTCCCCCTCCTCTTCATTCTCCCTCTTCCCTCACCTCCTCCCCTCCTCCATTTACTCCCTGACTTCCCCCTCCCTCTCGTTTCCCCTACCCTCAGTCACTCCCTCCCTTCTTCCATAACCCCTTTCCCCTCCCTACCCCGCTCCTCTCTCTCTATCGCTCTGCTCCCTCACTCCTCACCTCTCTCCTATCCCATTCCACCACTAAACACAATGTTCAAATAAAATGCTTCCTCCTCCTCTCCCCCATTCCCTCCATCTCGTTACAACAATGTAACAAAATCTCTAATTTCACTGGGTGATACACAGTTGACAGGCAGTTTATGTAAATGATATCACATTGCGATGTCATATGTAGGTATGTTACAAAACCTACCTGAATCGTGGCTGAGCATCTGCCCTACCCCGTGTGTGTGATTTTGGCGCTGTTTCGAGGGGGCGGGTTTAAAACGCGATTTTTACTAGGCTGTTCCAATCGAAAATGTTCAGCCTAGTAAATCATTAACGGAAAATCGCTGAAAGACCCCGTCGCAAAAGGTATTATTAGTTTTTATGGCCTTGTATAATATTTATAGTAGTTTAAAAATCACTCTCTCACTCCGCAACCTCTCGCAGCCCCAGGGTTTTATAAAGCAAACAATTAAAAGTATGTACCTTATTTTTACATTAAATGGGGCTTGTGTATAACCCTGTATATAACATTTTCTATAGCGAGTAGTTCATTTTGGGCTCTTTATATCCCGCAGTATTTTTCTGGGCACTTGAGGGCACAAATCCAGCGCAATGTGAACGTTCTAAACCAGCGCGTTCACAGGAACCCACTAGAAAGCCGATTTAAATTGACTTTAATTTACAGCAAATGAACACTAAATTCCTTCCATTTGGCCTATTAATTGATGTAAATGAGATTTAAAAATCATGTTTTATTGTGAATTATTTGTGAATATTATTTGGACACTTGGGCTATTTAAAAATGTTAATCATTTATTAAGAAATGGATAGATGTTTAGATCTAGTAATTGAAGTTTGAAATTAGCTACAATTGGGTAACTAACTAATTATATGCTTTAATTTCAGGTCATCCAAGTAAGATTATTTTATATTTGTTTCAGAATGCTTCAATCTATGATAACTGAAAATTTCATTCAGTTCTCTTAATTTTTAAGAAGGTTATGGGCTTTTGACTGTCCACGATCACAGCTTTTTTGTTATGTCCATAGAAAATCAATAGGGAACAAGATGCTAATTTCCGAGTATGAAAATGGCCATAACTTTTTTATTACTTGAGATATGAAAGTGAATTAGGTGTCAAATTAAACTTTTTGTTATGCTTTATCTGATGGGATAAATTGCAGACTTGATTTTTTAAATCTCAAAATTTTGTAATATTGCTATCATATGCTGCTAACTGCCAGTGGAACACTGCTGATGGGCAGCTTATGTAAATGAGATCCCAGTGTGAAGTCATAGCTGCCAGTGCACATGGAAGACATTTTTCTCAAACTGGATTTTATAAAGTTGAAAAATGTGAATAACTTGTAAAATATTACATCAATCTGAACGAAACTTGAGACAATAGACAATAGGTGCAGGAGTAGGCCATTCGGCCCTTCGTGAGGGCACCACCATTCAATGTGATCATGGGCGATTATCCTCAATCAGTACCCCGTTCCTGCCTTCTCCCTATATCCCCGGCTCCACTATCTTTAAGAGCCCTATCTAGCTCTCTCTTGAAAGTATCCAGAGAACTGGCCACCACCACCCTCTGAGGCAGATAATTGAACACTCACAACTCTTTGTGCGAAAAAGTGTTTCCTTCTCTCCATTCTAAATGGCTTACTCCTTATTCTTACACTGTGGCCACTGGTTCTGGACCACTCCCCCAACATCGGGAACATGTTTCCTGCCTCTAGCATGTCCAAACCATTGACAAATCTTATATGTTTCAATAAGATCACCTCTCATCCTTCTAAACTCCAGAGTGTACAAGCCCACCTGCTCCTTTCTCTCAGCATATGACAGTCCTGCCATCCAGGGAATTAACCTTGTAAACCTATGCTGCTCTCCCTCAATAGCAAGAATGTCCTTCCTCAAATTAGGGGACCAAAACAGCACACAATAATCCAGGTGTGGTCGCACTAGGGCCCTGTACAACTGCAGAAAGACCTCTTCGCTTCTATACTCAACTCCTCTTGTTATAAAGGTCAAAGTGCCATTCGCTTTCTTCACTGCCTCCTGTACCTGCATGCTTACTTTCATAGACTGATGAACAAGGACCCCCAGATCCCGTTGTACTTCCCCTTTTCCCAACTTGACGCCATTTAGATAGTAATCTGCCTTCCTGTTTTTTATGCCAAAGTGGATAACCTCAAATTTATCCACATTAAACTTCATCTGCCATGCATCTGCCCACTCCCCCAACCTGTCCAAGTCACCCGGCATTCTCATAGCATCCTCCTCACAGTTCACACTGCCACCCAGCTTTGTGCCATCTGCAAATTTGCTAATGTTACTTTGAATCCCTTCATCCAAATCATTGATGTATATTGTAAATAGGTGTGGTTCTAGCACCAAGCCTTGCAGTACCCCATTAGTCACTCCAGCAGTCCATCTTCCTCCTCCTCACCCTCCATCTGAAGTTCAAGTTCAAGTTCAAGTTCAAGGGAGTTTATTGTCATGTGTCCCTGATAGGACAATGAAAATCTTGCTTTGCTTCAGCACACAGAATATAGTAGGCATTCGCTACAAAACAGATCAATGTGTCCATATACTATAATATAAATATATACACACATAAATAAATAAAATGATAAAGTGCAAATAACAGATAATTGGTTATTAATAATCAAAGTTTTGTCCGAGCCAGGTTTAATAGCCTGATGGCTGTGGGGAAGTGGATATTCCTGAACCTGGTTGTTGCAGTCTTCAGGCTCCTGTACCTTCTACCTGAAGGTAGCAGGGAGATGAGTGTGTGGGCAGGATGTTGTGTGTCTTTCATGATACTGACACCCTTTTTGAGGCAGTGACTGCGATAAATCCTCTCGATGGAAGGAAGGTCAGAGCCGATGATGAACTGGGCAGTGTTTACTACTTTTTGTAGTCTTTTCCTTTCCAGGACGCTCAAGTTGCCGAACCAAGCCACGATGCAACTGGTCAGCATGCTCTCTACTGTGCACCTGTAGAAGTTAGAGAGAGTCTTCCTTGACAAACTGACTCTCCGCAATCTTCTCAGGAAGTAGAGGCGCTGATGAGCTTTCTTGATAATTGCATTAGTGTTCTCGGACCAGAAAAGATCTTCACGCCCAGGAATTTAAAGCTCTTGACCCTTTCAACCATCGACCCGTTGATATAAATGGTGCTGTGGGTCCCCATCCTACTCCTTCCAAAGTCCACAATCAGTTCCTTGGGTTTACTGGTGTTGAAGGCCAGGTTATTGTGCTGGCACCATATGGACAGTCGCTCGATCTCTCTTCTATACTCTGACTCATCCTCATCAGTGATACGTCCCACAACAGTGGTGTCGTCAGCAAACTTGATGATGGAGTTCGCACTGTGACCAGCTACGCAGTCATGAGGATAGAGTGAGTACAGCAGGGGGCTGAGCACGCAGCCTTGTGGTGCTCCCGTGCTGATTGTTATCGAGGCTGATACATTTCCACCAATACGAAAAGACTGTGGTCTGTGAATGAGGAAGTCGAGGATCCAATTGCAGAGGGATGCACAGAGACCCAGTTCTGAGAGGTTGGTGACCAACTTGGAGAGGATGATTGTGTTAAATGCCGAGCTGTAATCGATGAATAACAGCCTGACATATGTGTTTTTGTTGTCCAAGTGGTCCAGAGCGGAGTGGAGGGACAGCGCGATCACATCCTCCGTTGATCTGTTGTGGCGGTAAGCGAACTGCAGCGGGTCCAGGTTTTTGTTGAGGTAAGAGTTGATTTGCTCCATGATCAACCTCTCAAAGCACTTCATCACCACCGGCATTAGTGCCACTGGTCGATAGTCATTGAGGCATGTCACCTTACTCTTCTTGGGCACTGGTATAATTGATGCCCTTTTAAAGCAGGTGGGGACCTCAGACCGCAGAAATGAGAGGTTGAAAATGTCCGTAAAAACTCCAGCCAGTAGGCCCGCACAGGTTTTTAGAACACGACCGGGTATACCTTCTTTCTCCTTTCCTCCTCTTCACCTTCCGTCTTCTTTCTCCTTTCCTTCTCTACTCCCTACCCTCTCCTCGCCTTCTATCTGCTAAAATAACATTAACCAACTAATCTCTCCTGTTCCTATCCCACACTCCCTCCCTCTCCTTACAACAATGTAACAAATCTCTCATTGAACTGGCAGTCCTTACTTTGTTATCTGTATAATGAGAAGGAGATATAAACTGGCAATGTAATTAAGAACTATCTATCCTGATAAGGAATAAAGATGGGTTTTACTTATTCAGCCTTTGGAGGAATAACAACTTGAAATTATTTACTTTCTAGTCTTGGGTAAGAACACAGGCTTCCTTTCGAAGATTGGACTGAATATTAATATAAAAGACAGACAGCCGAGACTTTGGCAGCAACAACGAGGGAACAACCATCGTAAGAAGAGACCTGAGTTTGAAACTCAAGAGAAGTCCACCCCCTACCAACGGTATGAACCTGGTCAAGTCATTCATATGGGTAATATGTGAGTCCAAGTAATGAGTTTTGTGATTTTGTTTAAGAAGTGATAAATTGCAATAATAAAGTAAATGAGAAGTTATTAGAAATCAATTGTTTGCATGCATGCTTAAGTAACTTGAGTGTAAATAAAGATTAAATTGTACTAAACTTGGTTTGGAGTCTTTTGTTCATCACGTCAGTTGATACCCTATAGAGGTAAACAATGCCAAATTTCAATTGGCGTAAAGGAAAATAGTGTCTGTGACATCCCCCGAATTCTCGGGCTGAGGAGCATTTCCACTGCCTCATGTTATTCGCAGTCGCTCAAAGAGTTTTTTTTTTTTTGGTTTTTTTTTATTTTATTTTTATTACCAGTACAGTAAATTACATTAATACATCACATATATCTTATTACATTATGTTGTACCACTTCATTTTTTGAGCTTTAAAAAAGATAGAAATAAAAGAAGTAAGGAAAGTAAGCAAGAATCGTGAAGGTGCAGGAAAGTGTTGGGAGAAGAAAGCCCCTTAGGGAAGGAATTAAAGGAAGTAAAGAAACGAAATAAGACCCTAGAAAGAAAAGAAAAAAAAGAAGAAAGGAAAATCAATCGCTCTATTGTAACACAAAACTCCGCAAAAAAGGATATACCAACCGTGTTTTTATTAAAAATTTATTTTATACCTCCCGTTACCAGATCCTGATACCCTTTATGTTTTAACTTACTATTGCACCTTATGCTTGAAATAGTTCCATAAATGCAGACCACGTCTTTTGGAAGTGATCTGCTTTGCCTGCTAGGAGGAGTCTCATCTCTTCCAAGTGTAGTGTTTCGAACATGTTTGAAATCCACATTTTTATTGTTGGTATTGGAGCATTTTTCCAAAATTTGAGTATAAGCTTTTTTCCCAATATTAGCCCATAATTAAGTAAGTTCTTTTGAAACATATTTGGGTTACCTTCCGATATTCCAAAAATGATCCATTCTGCTTTTGGTAGCAGTTTTGTTTTAAATAATTTTGTGAAGATTTCAAATATTTCGCTCAAAGAGTTGTGACAGAGAATAGGCCCATCAGCTTAACACATACATGCTGTAAAAAACTTGCCTCACACATCTCCTTCAAATGTTGCCCCTTTCACATTAATACCCTGCTCTCACATCTTTGATATTTCCAACCTAGGTCTGTCTAGCGTATCTATGCCTCTCATAATTTTAAGGACGCTTATCAGATTTCTCCTCAGCCTCTGATGTTACAAAGAAAACAATCCAAGTCTATCCAACCTCTACCTGTAGCTAATGGCTCCTAATCCAGGCACCATGCTCGTAAACATCCATTGCCTGTTGCTAAACACTCCACAACCTGCCTGTAATGGGGCGACCAGCAATACATACAATATTCAAAATGCAGCCTAACCAAAGGTCTATAAAACTGAAAAAAACACAATAACCAATGATTACAGTGGAAGAGATATGATGGCCATCCTTAGAGTGTATTCCTGGAAACCAGTGGCATGGCTAAAGTCCTCAGCTGCCCCAGGCAGAGGTATTTACAACATTTTCAATCTCTCATTATTCCATTCTGAGGTTCCCACCTGCTTTATGCAGACCACTAGCATCCTGGTGCCAAAGAAAAGTAAGGTGGTGTCCTTTAATGACTACTATCCAGTAGCTCTGATATCCACTATCATGAAGATAGACAAAAAATGTTGGAGTCACTCAGTGGGTCAGGCAGCATCACTGGAGAAAAGGAATGGGTGACGTTTCGGGTCAGGAGTCCTGACTCAGGCAAGAGTCAGGGGAAATCATGAAGTGCTGTGCGAGACTGACGCACATTAACTCTAGCCGAGCATCCAACCTCGATCCACTGCAGTTTGCTTATTCACGCAAAGTCGACAGCACACACTAATTCCCTGGCTCTAAAGTCATCTGACGCTGTCGGGTCTAGAAGATGTGGTTACCCATATCAAGCCATCGGGTTCCCCATGTGATGCTGTCCCTCCTCTTCTTTTTAAAGAGGTCTTCCCGAGCATAGGGCATTCGGTCCTTGCCATCATAAACAGTAGCTTGTCTTCTGGGGTTGTCCCCATAAAATTTAAACATGCTGTAGTGCAGCCATTACTCAAGAAACCAGGCCTGGACCAGACTGTCCTGGCCAATTTTAGGCCAATCTCCAAGCTGCCATTTATCTCGAAAATCATGGAGAAAGTAGTTTATGCCCAGCTGAAACTCTTCCTGGATGAGCACAACATCCGGGAGGTCTTTCAGTCTGGTTTCAAGGCTATGCATAGCACAGAGTCGGCTTTGCTAAGGGTCTCTAATGACATCCTCCTGGCAAACGACTCCGGTAATTATGTGGTTCTTGTCTTGCTGGACCTATCTGCCGCCTTCGACACTGTGGACCATGGAATATTAATTTCCCGATTACAGCAACAAGTGGGCATCTGTGGCAGTGCCCTGGGATGGTTCAGGTCCTATCTGGCAGATAGAACCATGCGTGTAAGCCTTGGTGGCCTTGAATCCTTCTCTGCTCCCTTGGCATATGGGGTTCCACAGGGCTCAATTTTAGGCCCCCTGCTTTTCTCCCTTTATCTACTTCCACTGGGCTCAATTTTAAGAAGGCATGGCATCTCCTTTCACTTTTACGCGGATGATAGCCAGTTGTACATGCCACTCAGGAAAGAAGATAATTATTCCCTAAAATCACTTCTGTCTTGTCTTGAGGACATTAAGTCCTGGATGGCCTTAAACTTTCTGGGACTTAACGAAAAAAAGACAGAAGTGATTTTGTTCGGCCCTAATGGCTGCCGTGAACCTCCCTCTGTTGACTTGGGTCCACTTGCAGTGTTCGTAAAGCCAACAGTTTTAAACCTGGGATTTATGATGGACAGTGATTTTAAATTAGATAAACAAATAGGCGCAGTGGTTAAGTCCAGCTTCTTTCACCTAAGGAAGCTGGCAAAGGTGAAGCCTATTCTCGAGCGGCAGCATTTTGAAACAGTAATTCACGCCTTTATTTCATCTCGGCTGGATTACTGTAATGCGCTCTACACTGGAGTCTCGCGAGCTTCGTTGGCTCGTCTCCAGTTGGTCCAAAATGCTGCCGCTCGCCTTTTAACCGGAACTCGAAAGAGGGAGCACATTACGCCAATTTTGGCCTCCCTTCACTGGCTTCCAGTGCACTTTCGAGTTCATTTTAAAATTCTTTTATTTGTTTTTAAATCTTTGAATGGCCTCGCCCCGCCTTACCTCTCTGAGCTGCTCCACCTATATGCTCCTACCCGGTGCCTCAGGTCAGCGGATCAGCTGCTCCTTGAGGTACCAAGGTCTAAGCGGAAGCTCAGAGGGGATAGAGCCTTTTCTGTTGCTGCACCGGCACTCTGGAACACCTTGCCGCTGCAGATCAGACAGGCCCCTTCACTGTCCATCTTTAAATCCTCCCTAAAAACGCACTTTTATTCACTGGCTTTCGACACTGGCTGAGACATTGTTCCTGTTTTAGTGCTTTTAATGTCTTTTAATTTTTTACTGTTTTTATAGTCCTGTCGTCTTAATGGTTTTAGTAGTTTGTGATAACTTTTTGTTGATTTCCAATGTACAGCACTTTGTGGTAACTGATGTTGCCTAAAAGTGGTTTATAAATAAAGTTATTATTATTATTATTATTATTATTATCTCTGGAACATCTAGACAATAAGGACACCTGTGTTAGACCCTTATTTATTGACAAAATGGTCCACCTTCAGCAGCATTTCCCTCCCCGTCTGCCACTGGATCCTCAACTTCTGACCCACAGACCACAGGATAGGTAACAATGTGTCCTCCACCATACAGACACTCCACAACTTTCACAATAGGCAACTTACATAAACTCGCACGTACAGAAACAATTATTGAAGCCCACTGCTGAATTTCTGAGTTGCACAAAATGTTACATCTCCAGAGCAGTGTGCTACTTACTGCCATTTGCCACTGTTAGGTCGGGACCCACAGCTTTAGACAAGCAGGGCGGGTGGGTTTTCGTGCGATCCGAAGGTTTAATTAAAGTATGAAGCACAAATTTAGCAACGGGAGGATGGTAGCGGTTTCCAGTCTACTTCACAGATATAAATTGCTCGGGCTCATTGCCCTTTCTAGTACTGGGCACTAACCCCTGTCCCACTTAGGAGACCTAAACAGCAACCTATGGTGACCTTGCCCGCCGTCAAAAAAAAAAAATCAAGGTCAAGGTGACCTGCAACCTCCTACCACCTCCCACGCATATGTTCAAAGCCTTCCTCGACTATGAATAAAACTGGCTTCGACTAGACCTGCGACTAAAAAATTATCGATTTTTAAAACGGCAACCAATTTTTAGTCGAGGCCAGTTTTAATCATGATGAAAAAATAGCAGCAACCTAGATGAAGCCTCGACCACGTGGAAACCACTTTCAACCATTAAGGAGAGTGACCAAAACCTCCGGTGACCTCGTGGAAACCTTGTGTGGCGGGCAAGGTCACCAAAGGTTGCTGTTTAGGTTTAGGTCTCCTAAGTGCGACAGGGTCTTTAATGGTGTGACACTGGGAAGATGAGCGATGAGGAGGGAGTCGGTGGGGAGTGACTCCCAGCAGGCTAGCTATGGCTGAGAACCACAAAGTGAAAGATGTCTGTGACTCTGGGGGAGGAGAAGGAGGCGAGAGTGAAGGGAGTGGACAAAACAACTGCTGACAGAAAGAAGTGGCAGCATCAGTGGGCGCCTCAGTGTCGCAAAAAGGGGAGGGAGTCAGCACAGTGACTGAGAACATCCTGTAGGGGGCAGCACCATCGCTTGACAGACAGCAAACTGGGTCTGATATGAATATCAGTTTACCCAATGATTGGACTAGTTCAAATATAATCTTTTTAAAGGTGTTTAGAAAGCTAAATGCTGTCTATGAAGCCTGACCATAACACACCATGAATTGCCCATTACCAAATTTACAAGTGTATAGTAGTACTCACAATGTAAATTGTGACTCAAGTAAGAATACACGGAATAGAATCTTTACGTAAGTTGGCGAGATTCTGTATTTCTCAACACCAGTGCCCAGCAAGGATGTGTTCTCAGTCCCCTACTATACTCGCTATACACTCTCGACTGCGGCCAAATTTAACAACTGCTTAAAACACAGGAGGCTGAGGATCGATCTTATAGAGATGTATAAAATCATGAGGGGAATGGGTAGGGTGAATGCACTGAGTGCTTTACCCAGGTCGAGACATCAAGAAATGGAATACATAGGTTTAGGGTGAGAGGGGCAAGATTTAATAGCAGCCTTTACACTCAGCGGATGGTGGGTATATAACGAACTGCCAGAGGAGGTAGTTGGCAAAAACTGTAACAATACTGAAAAGACACTTGGGCTGGAACATGGATAGGAAAGAGTCAGTAGGAAATGGCCAAATGTTGGCAGGTGTGCTAGCATAGATGGGGCACCTTGGTCAGTATGTATGTGCGTGCTATATGACACTCTGACTCCAAATTTGTTGATGACAGGATTGTGGTGAGCTGAGTCGCAAATAATGAGACAGATTACAATACAATACAATACTATACAATTTATTTGTTGTCATTTGAACCCAGAGGCTCAAACGAAATTTGGTTTATGCAGTCATACAAACAAGAAGAAGAACCAAGACACAACACAATTTACACAAACATCCATCACAGTGAATCTCCTCCTCACTGTGATGGAAGGCAAAGTCTTATCTCTCCCCTGCACTCCTCATTCTCCTCCCGATGTCAGAGTCAAAGCCCCCGGCGGGCGATGGTAAGTGTCCCGCAGCCATTAAAGCCGCGCCGGGCGATGCAAGGCCCTGCTCCGGGTCTTGGTGTTGGAGCCCCTGGCGGGCGCTAACAAGTCCCGCAGTCATTTAAAGCCGCGCCGGGCGATGCAAGGCCCCGCTCCAGGTCATCCTCAACCCCGTAACTTGGGCGAGAGAAGTCGCCATTGCGGAAGCCCCGAAAAGCGGTCTTCCAGCAGGGAACCCCGGGCTCCCGTGTCACCGTCCAACGGGCCGGCGGCTGCAGCCTCCAAATCTCTGGGGTCGGGCCGCAGCAGCGCGCCACCACAGCTCCTCCCGCTCTGAAATCGGCCGGCTCCACGATGGTGGGTAAGTCCGCAGCTCCGCGACTGGAGCCCCAGGTCGTTCTGGTTGGAGGCCGCTCCACGGTGCTCGGCCCCAACGACAACGGAAACCTGACAGAGGAAAGGTCGGGTTCTCCGTGCAGGGGAAAGGTTTAATAAGTTTCCCCACCCTCCGCCCCCCACACACATACCCAGTTTAAAAAAATAAAATAAAAACTACATTGAAACAAGACAAAAAATAACAAAAAAAGACAGACGGACTGCAGAGGCCGCTGCGATGTGAGTCTCGCTGCCCAGCCAACAGGAATGAAATAGAAAACAGCAACTTGGTGTCAGGACAACAACCTGGTCCTCAATGTCAGCAAGATGAAGGAGCTAATTGTCAACTTCATAAAGTGTGGTGGAGTACATGCTCCAATCAGCAACAGTAATGTCAAACAAGAAATGGCTGAGAGCTTCAAGTTCCTTGATGTTCCCACGCAAGCTCACACAAGTTATAGGAACAGAAATAGGACATTTGGCCCATCGAGCCAACATCCCCATTCAATCATGGCTGATCTCTGCTTCCTAATCCTGTTTTCCTGCCATTCTCCCCATAACCCTTGACACCCATTCTAATCAAGAATTTGTCTATCTCTGCCTTAAAAATATCCACTGACTTGGCCTTCACAGCCCTCTGCGGCACTGAGTTTCACAGATTAACTTCCCTCTGACTAAAGAAGGTCCTCCTCACCTCCTTTCTAAAAGAGCGCCCTTTAATTCTGAAGGTATGACCTCCGGTCCTAGACTCTCCCACCATTGGAGACATAATTTCCACATTCACTCTATCTATGCCTTTCATTATTCTGTAAGCTTCAATGGGGTCCCCCTCAATCTTCTAAACTTTAGCAATTAGAGGCCCAGTGCCCACTCACTCCACAACAACCCAGACTGGGTGATCAAACCTGCCGACAATGGAAGTACCGTAGTAGTCTGGGGCGCTAAACTCTACTGGAATGAGGCCAGGCACCAACTCTCAGGCACCTCCTCCTACTTATTCTTGGACCATGACCCTGCAGACGAGCACCAGGCCATTATCTCAAACACCATCACTGGCTTCATCAACTCTGGTTCCCTGCCCCCCCAAAGGCCTCCAACCTCATCGTTCCCCAGCCCCGCACGGCCCGATTTTACCTTCCCCCCAAAATCCACAAACCTGACTGTCCTAGCAGACAATTTGTTTCTGCGTTTTCTTGTCCCACCGAATTTATTTCCACAAATCACAACTCAATTTAATCCCCCATGGTCAAAACCCTCCCTGCCTATGTCCAAGACACCTCACATGCTCTTCGTCTCCTCCATGACTTCCGTTTTCAAGGCCCCCATTCCCTCATCTTCACCATGGATGCCCAGTCACTCTACACCTCCATCCCCTGCCAGGAGGGTCTTAAAGCCCTCCGTGCCTTCCACGACTGCAGAACCAACCAATCCCCGACTGCCGATACTCTCCTCCGCCTAGCGGAGCTGGTCCTTACCCTCATCAACTTTTCCTTTGGCTCCTCCCATTTCCTCCAAATCCAAGGTGTAACTGTTGTCACGTGCATTAGCCCCAGCTATGCCTGCCTCTTTGTTGGGTGCGCCGAACAATCCTTGTTCGAGGCATACCGTGGCCCTATTCCCGAACTCTACCTCCGTTATATTAATAAATGCATTGGTGCTACCTCCTTCAGCCATGCAGAACTCACTGACTTCATCCATTTCCCCACTAACCTCCATCCGGCACTCAAATTCACCTGGACCATTTCCGACATCTCCCTACCGTTTCTTGACCTCACTATCTCCATCGCAGGTAACAGACTACTGACCGACATCTACCACAAACCCACTGATTCCCATGGCTATCTGGACTACACTCTTTCCCACCCTGCTTCCTGTAAGGACTCCATCCCCTTATGCCAAATTCCTCCATCTGCATCGTATCTGTACCCAGGATGAGGAGTTCCAAACCAGGGCATTGGAGATGTCCACATTCTTTAGGGAATGGGGGTTCCCCTCTTCGACCATGGGTAAGGTTCTCACCAGGGTCTCTTCTATATCCCGTAGCTCTGCTCTCACTCCCCATCCCCCACTCGTAACAAGGACAGAGTCCCCCTTGTCCTCACCTTCCAGGCTACCAGCCATCACATACAACAGATAATCATCCGACGTTTTTGCCACCTCCAACGGGAACCCACCACTGACCGCATCTTCCCATCTCCTCCCCTTTCGGCTTTCCGTTGCAAGCTCTCTGTAACTCCCTCGTCAATTCGTCCCTTCCCACCAAAATCACCACCTCCCCTGGTACTTTCTCTTGCAACTGCAGTAAATGCTAGACTTGTCGCTTTACCTCCCCCCTCAACTCCATCCAAGGACCTAAGCAGTCTCTCCAGGGCAGCACCCCGTCCAACCTCTTCTATTGCATCCGCTGCTCTAGGTGTCAACTGATCTACATCGGTGAGACCAAGTGCAGGCTTGGTGATCGCTTCCCCCAACACTTCCGCACAGTTCGCAATAACCAACCCAACCCAAGCTCAGCACTTCGACTCCCCCTCCCATTCCGTATCCAACCTTTCTGTCCTGGACCTCCTCCATGGCCAGAATGAGTCCCACCGCAAATTGGAGGAGCAGCACCTCATATTTTGCTTGGGCAGTTTACACCCCAGCGGTACTTCTCCAATTTCAGATAGTCCTTGTTTTCTCCTTCCTTCCCCAACCCTTCCCAGCTTTCCCACAGCCCACTGTCTCTGCCTCTTCCTTTCTTCTTGCCGCCCCCACACCCCCACATCAGTCTGAAGAAGGGTCTCAACCTGAAACGTCATCTATTCCTTCACTCCATAGATGCTGCCTCCCTCACCTGCTGAAATTCTCCAGCATTTTTGTCTACCTTCGATTTTTCCAGCATCTTTCTTAAACATGCAGATTTATACAACTCTGGTTAGGCCACCTTTGGAGTATTGCATGCAGTTCCGGGTGCCCCATTATAGGAAGGATGTTCAGGCTTAGAAAAGGATGCAGAGGAAGTTTTCAAAAATTAAGCTTGGATTAGAAGACATTAGCTACAAGGAGATGTCGGATTGACAGATTGTTTTCTCTGAAATACTGGAGGTCGCTGGGAAACCTGACTGTGACAACCAGAACCTGTTCACGCTGAGTGGAAATATCAAATACTAGAGGGCATAACTTTAAGGTAAGTGGGGCAAAGTTTAAAGGAGATGTGCACGGCATGTTTTTGTACATAGAGGCTGGTTTTTGCCTGGAACATGCTGCTGTGAGTGTTAATTGAGGCAAATATATGATTTTACTTCGGAGTCACGTGAGTGACTTCGTGAAGAAGCCCGCTCAGGGCGCAGGCGCGGCATTACGCCCAGCAAGTGCAACAGCGGCGGCAGCTGGAGTCAGGCTCTCCAGCTGCACTTTAAAACCGACCATCAGGTAAGTGGACGGTGCGTTGGGAAACCGGAGAGAGTTGGCGTTGGTTTCTTTGCATAGCAAACATGTCCAACGCAGAAAACTTTCACAGAGAACTGCCCGTGCTTTAACTCCACCGGAGGAGCCGATTCCAGCGGGGCAGCAACCGGCGGTAGTACCGCTTGAACAGCGGTTTGAGATTCCCGAGACCGAGCCGGTCCCAGTCACGCCAGAGCCTACACGGCGGGCTGGGAAAGCCACCCGGAAAACCAACCGGCCGGTCGACTCCGACTCGTCGGAGGGGGAAATGTCCTCCCCTAAACGGAGGAGAGACAACCGCCTGGGCTGCATACAGCAGCTCCTGGAGGGGATGGTCTACCGAGAACAGCAGCGCTCTCGGGCAGACAGGACAGGCGCCTCCTCTATGGTGTCGAGCCCGGCACCTCCCTTTGCAACCTCAGACCAAGAATTGGAGGTAAGCATTGGTGACCAGGGCAGGGCTGGTCTGAATAAGGGGCAGGCGGAAGGAGTCGGGAGTGTGCAGGGTGTGCAGGAAGAACAGCTGCTGGGTGTTGTGAACCGTTTTGTCGCTACCCCACGGGTTGGAGCACCTTTGGAGCCAAGGATGGCTGCCAGCATAAATCACCTCTCCAATAAACCTCTTCAGGAGAAGGTGCTCGCCCAAGTGCTGGAGGAGCACACAGCCCCAGACAATTGCGAAGCTCTTAAAGTAAAGAGTCTCAATACTCAAATCTGGGGGAATGTGGGGGGACCAATGCGCGCACAAGAAGTGAAACTACAGCGCATACTTCGCCTCCTCACGTCGGCAATTACAGCGTATGCTCGGTGCGTACAAACGGAGGAGATGACCACACACCAGCAGGATGTGCTTGCATTAATGTGCACAACTCAGTTTGAGTTGAATAATCTGCGCAGAGAAAACATCAGGCCTGCCCTCAACCCGAAGTTTGCAGGATTGTGTAAAACGCCATCGTTGGAATCCGACTCACTATTATTCGGGAAGGACCTCAATCGACAACTGAAGGAGATGGAGGAGGCATCCAAGACCTTTAGCCTCATGAGGGCAGGACCAGCGACAAATAAGCCGAAGACTTTACTCACACCCAGGCGGCAGCACACCACTGCATCCACCAGTCGGCGTCCGGAACATGCGACTGATGAAAGCTTGGGGCCGCACTATCCCCAGAGACCTTTTTTAGGTCAGGGCCCGCCGCGGACCCCCTGGAAAATGCGCCTCCCCCCAACATCGCCAGCACGTCGGCAAGGGAAAGCGCTACGAAAGAAAAAACCACAGACCCGTCAATAACCATGGAGGTAGGTGGATCTGGTTCCTACCCGCATACAGAGAATAAGGGTGGCTTATTAATGGGGGGAAGGTTACACTTGTTTAAAGAAGCATGGGGAATGATCACTGATGATAAATATATACTCAATAGTATTACAGGGTATAAAATTGAATTTAATTCAAAAATACCGCCAGTTCAACACCGGCCCAAAAGGGTGTTTGTGCTCTCCAATAAAGAACAAGAGGAGGGACAAGCTGAACTGGTCAGACTTATAAACAAAGGGGTCATAGAGAAAACTAATCATGAGCCCTTGGAATTTGTTTCTAACATCTTTACTAAAACAAAAAAGGATGGTGGATGTCGCATCATCATTGACTTGACATCCCTGAATGAATTTGTTAAGTATATACATTTCAAGATGGAAACATTTGTGACTGCTAGACAACTGATTTCCAAAGGATACTATATGGCAAGCATTGATCTCAAAGATGCTTACTATCTGGTACCTATACACAAGGATTATAGCAGATACCTTAAATTTATCTGGATGGGGGAGCTGTGGCAGTATAAAGCACTGCCTAATGGGCTTACTTCAACCCCAAGATTATTCACCAAAATATTAAAACCAGCCATGGCAACGTTAAGGAAACTTAATCATATAGTCATGGCATATTTGGACGACATCCTCATAGTTGGGAAAACTATGGAATTGGCAGTAGCAGCAGTATCAGCTACTAAACAGCTCCTAGAAGCTCTAAGGTTTATTTTACATCCAGATAAATCCAAATTAAATCCATCCACAGTAATGGACTACCTGGGTTTCACAATTAACTCAGTCCAAATGACTATTACCCTGCCAAGGGAAAAGATGATTGCATTAGTACAATCATGTAATAATTTAAAGATAAACAAAAAAACAACTATTCGACAAGTGGCAGCAGTAATTGGCAAAATGGTAGCAGCATTTCCAGCTATCCAATTTGGACCTTTGCGCTATCAAAATTTACAAAGAGCAAAGGTAAATGCACTAAAACAACATAAAGGTCATTATGACCGAGTCATGAGTTTACCCCCTGAAGCAATATCAGAGCTACAGTGGTGGATACAAAACATTTGGCACAGTTCTAGTCCTATTGTTATTACTAATGCTACTTTAGTACTCCAAACAGATGCCAGTGCTAAAGGGTGGGGAGCAACTAACTCCATATCCAGCACAGGTGGTAGATGGACTAACTTAGAGTCATCATTACTATCTACACTGGGCATTAATTGTTTGGAAATGTTGGGCGCCTTTTATGGTTTAAAAGCATATGCATCCAATATGCATCACTTGCATGATAGATTACAAATAGATAATACTACGGTGGTGGCTTATATTAACCATATGGGCGGCATAAAATCTTTATCATGCGACAAATTGGTCAATACGATTTGGCAATGGTGTGTCGATAGACATATTTGGCTTTCAGCTACCTATCTACCAGGTAAGCTAAATACAGTGGCGGACACCAGGTCACGCAAATTCAATGACAACATCGAATGGATGTTAAACCCTAAAGCATTCGCTAAAATTGTAAAGCAATATGGGAAGCCAGATATCGATTTATTTGCATCAAGACTGAATCACCAATTACCTATCTATGTCGCGTGGGAACCAGATCCAGAGGCAGCAGCGGTAGATGCGCTCACGCTGGATTGGGGAAAGTTCATTTTCTATGCCTTTCCTCCCTTCTGCCTCATCAGTCGGGTACTTCGAAAAATCCAGATGGATTCAGCATCTGGAGTTTTGGTGGTGCCCGACTGGCCTACACAGCCATGGTTCCCAATACTACATGACATGGTGGTGGAAGCACCAATGGTGTTTCCCAGTCATCCAGGGTTATTGACTCACCCAGTGTCAGGCATCAGCCATCCATGCCATCAAGACATGAATCTCCTGGGTTGCAGATTCTAAACCGACCTTATCTGGACCTGGGATTATCGCAACAAACCATCACCACCATGTCAGCAGCCCTCAGAACATCTACAAAGAGGCAGTACCTAACCAACATCAGGAAATGGGAGAGGTACTGCCAAGAAACGGGGACTGCTTACGAAACAGCCACAGTAGCCAATGTTCTAGAGTTCCTGGCCTACTTACATCATCATGAAGATATGAGCTACAGTGCCATCAACACGGCACGTAGTGCACTCTCCAACTACCTCAAACCTGCAGGACAACAGCCCATGGGGTCCCATCCGCTGGTGGTCAAACTAATGAGGGGCATATTTAACATCAAGCCCCCCAAGCCTAGATATACACAAATTTGGGATACCAGTATTGTGCTCACTTATCTTCGGGACAGACCACCAGCAAGATCCCTCAGCTTAGAGCAATTGACATTAAAAACGCTCATGCTGATGGCTCTAGTATCTGCTCAGAGGGTCCAGACATTGAGTAAACTTCGACTGGACAGCATGGAAACAACGTCAGACCACGTAACCTTCACAATACAAGGTCTGATAAAGCAAAGCAGGCCAGGAACATCCAACACGCGAGTGGCATTCCGGGCTTACCCACCAGAGCCACGATTGTGTGTGGTGACCCACATAAAAATCTATATTGACACAACCCATAATATCCGAGGAAGTGAAAGAGCCTTATGGGTCAGCCACAAAAAACCACATGGCAGGGTAACGAGCCAGACCATTTCAAGATGGTTAAAACAGGTACTGGAAGCTGCGGGGATAGACATTAATGTGTTTAAATCTCATTCCACCAGGGCAGCAGCCACATCATCGGCAGCAAGGATGGATGTGCCTATTGACATTATCCTAAACAAAGCAGGATGGTCGAGGGAATCCACATTCCGAACATTCTATCACAAGCCGTTGGTGAAACCTGATGTATTTGCAGAACATTTTTTAGAAACTGCAAACATTTAATTTAAAGCCCGGGGGAGCTATTTGTTTTTGTTGTTGTTAATAAATACCGTTTTGTTTTGAAAACAGATTCATTGGTTGATTACAATAACACTTCCTTCCTCAAGAGCTTTCGGCAGTGAGTGAGTAAAACTGTTACACGGTTTGAAATCACAGAGCTTTGAAATCTTCACGAAGTCACTCACGTGACTCCGAAGTAAAATAGTAAGATTAAACGAGAACTTACCAGTTTGAAGTTTGATCTGTATTTTATGAGGAGTTACGATGAGGGATTACGTGCCCTCCGCTCCCACCCTCATTACATGGATCAAACTGATAATTGATGTCTCTTTATTCTTTACTATGTTACTTCAAATACGTGTCTGTCTGTGATTCCACACCGCTGCTTGGAAGCATGCCGCGCCTGCGCCCTGAGCGGGCTTCTTCACGTAATCCCTCATCGTAACTCCTCATAAAATACAGATCAAACTTCAAACTGGTAAGTTCTCGTTTAATCTTACTATGATATTTGATATAATTTATTTGCAACACAACCAGGGTCAGTGGTAATTGGGTTGCCAGCAGCGGTACAGTAATAAAGAACACACAACCACAATAAAAATTTTACACAAACATCCACCACAGCATTCATCACTGTGGTGGAAGGCACAGAACTTGGCCAGTCCTCCTCCATTTTCCCCCGTGGTCAGGACCTCCACCCTCCACAGCCGTTGCTGCGGGCGTCCAGATGGTAAGGGACAAAGTCAAAGTCAAGGTGAGTCCAGGATCGGCTCTTCCCAACCAGAGACCACGGCTTCAGGCTGGTGTAGGCCGCAGGCCGAAGGTCAAAGTTTTAAATACCTGCCGTGCCGCTGCCGGAAGCACCGCAGACTGCAGGGCCAGCGGTCGAAGCTCCCCTCCAGGGGAGATGGTAAGTCCATACCGCGCCCGCGGTAGAAGATGGCCGCGGGCCGGCGGTGGAAGCTTCTTCTTCCCCCCGGGTCCTCCACGAGGGATCCTGGGCTGTAGACGCCGCACCAGCTGGAGTTCTGCAGACCGCTGCTTCAGGCTGCCGGCTGCCGCGGGCCAGCATAACGAAGCACTCCCCTCCGGCGAGCCCCAGCGAGGTCTCACCCGTTCCGCGCCGAGAGTCCATTAGCGGCATTTGAGACTTTTGGACGGGCACATGGATATACAGGGAATGGGAGGATATGGATTATGGGCAGGTAGATAAGAGTTGGTCTTGGCACAGACCAACACCTGTTTGGTACAAATATTGTTGTTTGAGTAGCCTGTTTTTGTGCTGTTACTCCATGTTCAGTGTTCTATTACAAACTTGTTATTTCTATCTTTCAGAAAAAACTTATTTGGAATTGGCCCAAATCTTAGGAGTTGAATATGATTACCAGCCTTTTCAGCTGAAAGGATAAATGCTATGGACAATAATTCATTCACAAATCCTTAACAATGGGTGGCAGTACCAAAGATGATTTAGTCTCGACTGGAGCAGCTTAGCATGGATTTCATTGTGCTGGGCATCCATTGGGAAGCTTATGTCATTGTTTTGATGGGAATTTCACTCCCCTGCATGGTTTGTTCTCCCTCAAATGACATCAATAAAACAAGATGGAGAGGGCGGAAGGTGAAAGGAAAAATTATTGGAGAGCTCACATCCAATGTCCTCGGAAAGTGCTCTAAAGTTTTATGGTCAGTCTGAGAAGTGAGACATGGTGACTTTGGCGTGCAGATGTGGAGGGGTGGCATTTGGAGCTGATAGGCAGTGCATTTGCGGTGGTTGTAGGTTGAGTTGGCGGGGGTGACAACAGGATGCCCTACAGTAGCTGGGTGAGTTAGCGGATCAAGGATAGCCTGTAGCAGCTGCATGGAGCAGAAGTGGAAGGTGCTAACAGCATTGCGCTGGGCCAGGTCGAGACTTACTTCAATCAAACCGGTGCCTTTGGGGGAAGAATACCTAAATATACAGCAAGACCAATCATAAAAGGACACAAAGTCCTGAGGTAGCACAGCAGGTCGGCAGCATTCCTGGAGAACATGGATAGGTGACGTTTCGGGTACGAGACTCTTCAAATCAAATTGGACAAGAGTCACCATGTTTCGGCGCCATCTTGGCAAGACCATAGTCAGCAATGAGTCAGCAATTTCCAGCACCATCTTGCGACTTTCAAATCTCAGCTTTCTGAAATTAAGTCTGATCTGATTCTAAGGAATGCATTTCTTTTTTTCTCACTTTAAGAAACAAAGTGGCACAGCTTATAAAGCTGCTGTTTCACAATGCCAGAGACCTAGGTTTGATCCTGTCCTTGGGTGCTGTCTGTGAATTTCAGGGTTGATGGTCAGCGTGGACTCAGTGGGCCAAAAGACCTATTTCCATGCAATATCTCGAAGAGTATGGTGTTGGACTTTGATAGAACAAACCAGGGTTGGACATTCACAATCCAGATCATTCGGGGACAGCTCTCTGCCATTTTCAATGCCTGGGCTCAGAACCATTTCCATACTTACTTTTCTGTCCCATGCCTCCTCCATTGTTGTTATGAGGCAAAAACGCAAAATGCTGGATAAATTCAGCGGGTCAGACAGCATCTCTGGGGGACATGGTTAGACAATGTTTCAGGTCAGGACCCTTCTTCAGATTGGTTGTGATAGTGAGAAGATGGAAAAGAGGTGGATGCAGGACAAAGCCTGGCAAGTGATAGGTGAGGGGAGTTTGATTGGCAGATGGTGGACAAAGGTCAGAGATGGAAAGGGGTCAAGAGGGTGTCAGGCAAAGAGACAAGAGAGGTGAAATATAAAGCCAGAAGGAAGGAGTGCGGTAAATGTGGACGAGGGTTTGGAAGAGAAATGCTGGTGAGATAGATGGATAAATGAGTGTGCATGAGGGTGGATAACAGGGAACAGAGAGGGGATAAAAAGGAGGGGTTGTTTTGCAAAATTGGAAAACTTAATATTCATACCATTGGGCTGTAAGCTGCTGTTCTGCCAGTTTGCACATATTCTCACAGGAGGGAGGCAGCCCAGGTCAGTATGGGTATGGGAAGAGGAGTTAAAATGATTAACAAGTGAGTTATCCAGTAGGTGTTGGCGGTCTTAGCACCAGTGTTCAACAAGATGGTTGATGAGTATATGTTTGGTCTCGCTGATGTAAGGAACCCCACATTTGGAGCACCAAGTGAGGTAGATGAGGTTAGAAGAGGTGTGGGTGAACCTCTGTCTCAACTGGAAGGGCTGGTGGGGTCACTGGAAGGATGTGAGGGAGGAGATGCAGGGACAGGTGTCACATATCCTGCGTTTGTAGGGGAACGTACCCTGGCAGAGAACAGTTTGGGTGGAAAAGGATGAACGAAAAGTTCAGAGGGAGTGGTCTCAACATAAAATGGAAAGGGATGGGGATGGGAAAATGTGACTAGTGGTAGGATCATGTTAAAGGTGGTGGAAATGTCCAAGAATGATGTGTTGGGTGTGGCAGGTGTTGGGTTCAAAGTAAGGACAGGGGAACACTATCCTTGTTCTGTCTGAGGGGAGATAGGAGAGAGCAGAACTGTGCAATGCAGAGGATATAAGGGTGAGGGATCTATCGACAACAGCAGGGGGGAACCCGTGTTTATGAAATAAAGAGAACACCTTGGATGACCATGCAGTCAGAGGGTGGTGAATCTATGGAAATCATTGCCACAGATGGCTGTGGAGGCCGTCATTGGCTAATTTTAAAGCAGAGATTGATAGATTCTTAATTAGTAAAGGTGTGAAAGGTTACGGGGAGTAGGAGGGCAAATGGGGTTGAGTTGGAAAAATAGATCAGCCATGGCTGAATAGCAGATTCTCCAGCTTTTCTGTGTAACCTTCGATTCTCCAGCATCTGCAGTTCCCTCTTAAACAGCAGATTAAATTTGATAGGTTGGATGACCTAATTCTGCTTTTCTGTGATGGTCTTATGTAATGAACATAAGGTTTAGCACTAGACCAGTGGTTCCCAACGTGGGGCATACGCCCCACAGGGGGGCAATTTGATTTTTAAGGGGGGCAATTGAGCGCGACTGAGGAGGTCTGGGTCCAAATTTTCGATTTTTCGTATGAGACAATCCACAAATATTTCAATATTCTAATATAGAAATTTTCTCTCTCTTTATTACCTGTGAATACTCTTTTATTATCATATTTATCATTATTATTATTATTTTAATACGACCTAATGTTTTTTTCTTTTTTTTTAACAATTTTTTAGTAATTTCTTGCTCAGAACTTTAACTGTCTTTTGTTTATTTCATTTTTCTTTTTCATGGATGCCATGTTCTTTTGAAGCTTGTTTAAACCAAGGTATTGGCGTTTTAAGCTTTTTCAGCTGAAACGGAGTTCGCTTTTTAAATGATAAGAATTATATATCACCACATGGGGGGGGGGGGGGGGGGGCATCAGGATTTTAGAGGTGATCAGGTGGGGCATGGCCAAAAAAAGGTTGGGAACCACTGCACTAGACGCTACGTATCCCAGTTGTGGAGACACTGGTATTGTTGTCTCATTGTAGGACATTGACCATTCTTTTTATTCTGGATTTTAATTCATGAATTGTGGGTTTTTTTTAATATATAACATGATGCTTTTATAAGTGATATACTAAGATTTTATATGTACTTTATGATGTTTTTAATATGCAATGTACTTTTATGTAATGTTGTCCCTTGTCTGGACCTTGAGTCCAAAATAAAGTTTATTATTATTATTATTATTATTATTATTATTATTATTATTATTATTATTATTATTATTATTATTATTATTATTATTAATGACAAGCCTTATTTTGGGAGCAAATGCAGTGGAGACAGAGATATTGTGTAGAGGATTGCATATTTGCAAGAGACAGGGTGGGAGGAGCTCTAGTCCAGATAACTGGGAATCAGTGGTTTGAAGTAGACATCAGTCAATAGTCTGTACCCTGTGATGGAGATGGAGAGTTTCAGAACTGGGAGACAGATGTCAGCGAGGGAATTTGAGGAGAGGGTGGAAATTAGCATTAAAGTTGATGAAATCAACGTTCTGCATGGGTGCAGGAAGCAGCCCTAATCCATTCATCAGACAGTATACTTTTAGAACAAGGACTGATTGACATAACATCAGGAGATGAGTTATGTGGTTAAGAAGAAACTGCAGATGATGGAAAATTGAAGGCACACAAAAAAGCTGGAGAAACTCAGCGGGTGCAGCAGCGTCTATGGAGCGAAGGAAATAGGCAAAGTTTCGGGCCGAAACCCGAGTTCTGTGGGGCAGGACCAAGCAGACACAAAAGATCTGCCAAGGGAGTCCTATTTGTGGATTTGGGGCTACGGATAGAAACAGGGAGTATGGGTTTGGGAAATTGAACGTTGCACGCTGTGGAGAGGAGATCGCTGGAGGTGATGAGATTTGTAATAGTCTGGGAAATTCTTGCTTGGTGTTCATCTGTGGGATCATGGCCAAGCAGTCGGTATGAGGAGGTGTCCAAGAGCTAGCGCCTGGCCTCAGCACAGTAGAGGTCAGACTGCCAGTCTACAAATGCTCCTCCCTTGTCAGCGGTTTGATAAGAATATTGGCATGGTGGTGGGGGGGGGGGTTGTGCAGGGCAGGGAGGGGAAGGGCTGGGGGCTGGGGGGGGGGGGGGGGGGGGTATGAGGGCCAGAGGAGGGAGTGGTGTGGACTGACGGAGGAGGGTGGGAAGGTGATGTCCAGGTGGAGAATGTAGAGGTGATGGCTGGGCAGTGGGGGGGAGGTGAGAGGTCTGCGGGAGGGCGGGGGAAGAAGAGATGAAGGCTCAGAGTTGGGCATAGAGGAGTTTCCCGAGGTGGGGGAGTTTCCAGAGGTGGGGAATGGTGGGAACTGGGGGGAGGGGTGGTCACCCAGTGGGGGGGTGGGGGGAAGAGGCCAGGCTTGTGATCTCTAGTGAGGTCAGGGGCTGAGGTACAGAGTGGAGAGGTGAGAGCCAGGGGGAGGTAGAATCACGTGGGGATTGTGAGGGATGGGCAAACGATAGAGGTGGGTGACTGGGAGGAAGGGACGGAGTTGAGGGCCTGCAGCAGCACACAGGAGGGCCGGGGAGGTGTGGTGAGCAGCGGGGATGTCCACTGTCCGGCTCCATTACTCTCCTTAGGGAGGTTGGTAAAGAACAGAGATGCTCTTTCCTGCTCCTTCCGCCTTCAAGTGCTGCATTCTTTACTCTCATTCCTGGGGGCAATTGGTGATGATGCTTCTATGCTTGGAGGTTCGATGTGGCACGTTTTCCGGAAAAGCTTGTCTGCTGAGGCATTGTTCCCCAGCAACATTAGCTCCAGGATCTCTGCACCTCAGCAGCTCTCTCCCAATTCTGGAGCACAGCCACAGGTATACCACCGGTACAACCAAGTGCTGCCTTTAGCTGCTGGATGGTGAAAAGTTACAACACATCCAGCAGAGTGACCAGAACTGAAAACAAAGCTGCAGCATCACTTGGAAACAATGTTCTCTGTAAACCTCACAAGCAATGCTCACAAAAAGTTTTCAGGGTAAAATGCAAAGAAAATAAATGGTGTTCAACAAATCCCAACACTTTGTTTATTATTGGTTGGTATTGCTTTTCGCTGCAAAATGCGATGGTTTGGAAAAGATTGTCTAACAAGTGTAAAATCTACATATAGTTTGAATATGTTCAATATAATGTGAATGGATATTAGCTAAAAATTTGGATCTCAACAAAGCCTTTGAGGGACAACATAATTAACAACTGGATAAAATCAGCCCATCTTGTATATTGTACAAATCAATCTTTGTTAATTTGGCAGACAAAAACAACAGATTTAATCCATTTGGATAAATGCCTATTAATTGGTCATAAATGCATTACTCATTGTTAAAGTCTTCAAAATGCCAGAATAGATAATTTCATCATGTCTAAAATATTAAAGTTGAAGATTGTCTTTTGCAAGTTCCCACGAGACAGCAGGAGACAACATTATCAAGTATTTGAAAATCATTCACCCAGACATATTTGAAGAGATTTAATTTCATAAAGTGACTCTTCTGACCTGGGATGTTGAAATCTGATGGAGTGTTACTAAGCACAACCTAGGAAGGATACAAGAAGATTGTGATCAGTGAAAGGATGAATTGGAGTCTCTGGCTCAGAGGAAACCAAGAAGACATTGGAAACTACATAAAGATCTCAAAATGATTACAATTGGTTTGGTTGACATACGGTTGACACGGTTGCCCATGTGATTGCCCAGACCATGGGAAAACTGAAGATTAGCTGGTTCACTGGAAAATTCTGAGTATCTGAGAACTAGATTAGGGGATACTAGCTACAGGGGGAGGTTGTACAAAATTGGATTGTTTTCTCTGGAACGCCAGAGATTGTGGGGAGACCTGATTGAATTATGTAAAATTATGAGAGTTATTGATAGAAAGTCATAACTTTTTCTCACTATGGAAAAATCTAATACTAGAAGACATAGTTTTAAGGTGAGAGGAGTAAAGATTAAAGGAGATGAGGCGGACAAGTATATTGTTTTTCATACTCTCCAGAGAAATCATCTGTACATACTTATAATCAAATCATGTAGAAAATAGATACAGCGTCTCTCAGATCTACCAAAAAATGATCTGCTTCCTCTTTAAGTACCCAGTGACATAACCTAGAGATTCACATGCATCTGCAAGAAGTTCCTATGTGTCTCGTTTAAAATAATCACCTACTTGCCAGAATACCTGGATTAGAGGATTGTAGATGGCCACAAAGGTCAGCATGCATATTTTAAGTCAATTTCAGTGCTGTATGATTCTGTGATTCTCAATATTACATTGTAACTGGTTTACTCTCCTTCTTATCAACAATCATCCTCTCATTTGCAGATTTACTAATCATGTCTCCTATATACATGTCCAGATTGCAGGAAAGCTGGCAATGTCATCATTTGCTACCAAGAGAATTGAATACAAAGTGCAGTTTATTCAAGGAAATGGAAACAGAAATGCAGATACTGCCTCTGCAGAATGTGAAAAAAGTTAACACGGGCTGTGAAATACGCCCAGCAATCCAAGCAGAAGCGTGGGAGAGAAGATAAAACAAAAATACAGCTGCATGATAGGTGGAAAAGGAGATAAAATGGTTTGCAACTGATAGATCCAGTGGGCCTTGGCAGACACAACAAGTATTTGGTGAAACAATGGCCATCCACGCTTCATCTCGCCAATGCAAAGTGGACTGCGTTGGGAGCACCAAATGGAGTAGAGAGTTGGGGAATGGTGCTGGGGTACATTTGGAACGACGAATGTTCAACGTAACCAACTAAAAGATAGGCATAGCAGGGGCCCATAGCTACACATTTGATTTAAAGAAAGAAAAAGGAGATAAGAGTTGTTAAGAGTGAGGAAAAGTTCCACCAGACGGAGGAGAATGTTCAAGGAAGAAATAGAGGCCCTCCTGGAGGGGAACAGAGGTCTAAAGGATTGGAGATCAATGGTAAAGATGTCTGCTCATGCCCCACCAAACTCATCTCCAAATACCTTGATTCTCCCGTACCAGTCTCTTCTGACCAACATCCAAGAAATCTCACACTCTGCAACTCTTCAATAACTTTAAATTCATAACAACCCACCTCCCCAATTGCCTCAACTTTAGTGTGGACATACAGTCCTTTTACACTTCCACTTCTCACCAAGAACTGCTTCAGTGGTGAGAAATTTCCTGGCTTCTCATGACATAATTCCCCAACCCTTTATCCGCTCTATTGATGACTGAATTGAGGTTGTCTCCTGCACCAGTGCAGAACAATAATTTCATCAGTTTACTGCTAACTTCCACCCATTCTTCAAATTCACTTGAACTATCTCTGATACTTTTCTTGATCTGTTTCCGCCACAGGAGACAGACTGTTGGCTGACATCTTCTACAAACCTATTGAATCCCACAATTTCATTGTCAATATCTTTAGACTTTAGAGATACAGTATGGAAACAGGCCTTTTGGCCCACTGAGTCCGTGATGACCAGCGATCGCCCATACACTTTCACTATCCTACATATTAGGCACACGCAGACACAGGAGAATGTACAAACTCCGTACAGACAGCACCTGAAGTCTGGATCCAACCTGGCGCTATGATGCAGCAGATCTCCCATCGTGCCACTGTGCCACCCCTCCTCCCATCCTGCTGCTTGTAAGGATGATATCCCATACTTAAAATATCTCCATCTGCACTGCATCCTCTCCTAGGGAGTTCTCTTCAGTAAACATTTACCTCCACCCCACCCCACTCTACTCCTGCTGTTGGAGATGAAGCCCTCCCTAATGTCTCTTCTGTGTCCTGCAGTTCTGCATTCATTCCCCATCCACCCAGATGGAACAAGGATAGAATTCCCCTGGTGCTCACCTCTTACCCCTCCAATCATATTTAAAACATAATTGCTAGGCAATTCCACTACCTTCAAAGTGATCCCACCAGCTGTCACATCTTCCCATCTCCATCCCTTTCTGTTTTCAATAGAGATCATTCCCTCCGACACTCCTTGGTTCACTCATCACTTCCAACCCATCCATTCCCTCTCTAGCGACTTTCTCAAGCACTGTAACTGCCTCAGCATTACAGCAGCAAGAAGTAGCCCATAAAACTGAGAAAGTGAGAGCTTCTTGGACAGGATATACAGTAAAGTCGTTACTCCAAAGGTCCAGGAACAAAGATGATAGGTGACCACATGGAAATAGACATGGAGTGCAGGTGATCTCAGTGGCTGTACCACTTCAAAACAGGTACACCATCTTGGGCGCTGTCGAGGAGGATGCCACTGCAAGGTTGCGCAGCAGTGACAGGCAGGGCTGTGCCATCAACCCTGGTACTGAGGCTCAGCAGGGAAGGGCAACCTCAGCCAGGACAATAGTGGTAGGTGACTGTAGTTAAGGCTGCAGATAGGAGATCCAGCGGCAGCAGTTGAGATTCTAGGATGGTGCGCTGTCTCCCTGGTGCCAGGGTCCAGGATTCTTGTAGCTGCTGTAGAAATGTCATCTATTAGTGAGGGTAAGAACAAGAAGATTGGGGAGATGAATGTGTGGTTGAGGAGTTGGTGCAGGAAGCAGGGATTTACATTTCTAGACCAATCGGATCTCCTCTGGGGCAGAGGTGACCTATACCAGAGAGATTGGTTGCACCTTAACTGAAGGGACACCAATATCCAGGCAGACAGGTTTGCTGGTGTTACATGACCTCGGCCTCAGTCCACTCACCCGCCTTCCTCCGGCACCAACCCCCATCCCTGATGTGTGTTCACCATCCCCCCTGACCTCCCCACTCAGATACCGAACGGTATGTCCTCAGCAGAGGCCTCACCTTCCTCCCTCTCCGTCCCCACCTCAATGAGTTCCGTGCCCGCCGCGATTTGGAGCTCTTCTTCCGTCACCTCCGCCTCACACCATTCTTCTATGGGAAGGAGTCCTCGCCCCCATTGATGATCCCTTTTCCCTTCTCCAACGGACCTCCTCCTCTTGGACCTTTGCTGGTGTTTAATGACAACATACAGTAGGATCTAAAAGTGTCACACTGTCACTGTCGGGTAGTCATGGTCCTCTAGTCGTGGGGGTGGGGGATTGGGGTGGGGGGGGCCTCACAAGTGAAATAGCGTAGGGCCTCTCTTCATCTAAACCCGGCCCTGGATTCAGGATCAGTTCCTGTGGATTGGCGGATAGCTAATGTTATCCCATTTATTAAGAAAGGAGCGAGAGAGAAAATGGGGAATTACAGACCAGTTAGCCTGACTTTGATGGTGGGAAAGATGCTGGAGTCAATTATTAAAGAGGTAATAATGGGGCATTTCGATAGCAGTTAAAGGATTAGTCCAAGTCAGCATGGATTTATGAAAGGAAAATCATGCTAGACTAATCTTCTGGAATTTTTTGAGGATGTGACTGAAGTGAGTGAAGGGGAGCCAGTGGATAAAGTGTATCTAGACTTTCAGAAGCCTTTGATAAGGTCCCTAACGGGAGACTGGTGACTAAAATTTGAGGGCATGGTATTGGGGTTAAAGTCTTGACGCGGATAGAAAATTGGTTTACAGACAGGAAGCAAAGAGTAGAAGTGAACAGGTCATTTTCAGAATGGCAGGCAGTGGCGAGAGGAGTGCCACAAGGCTCAGTGTTGGGGTCGCAACCGTTTACCATATATATTAATGATTTGGAAGAGGGAATTATGAACAACACTAGCAAGTTTGCGGATGACACAAAGCTGGGTGGCAGTGTGAATTTTGAAGAGGATGTTTGGAGGTTGCAAGGTGACCTGCACAGATTGAGTGAGTGGGCAGATGCGTGGCAGATGCAGTATAATATATATAAATGTTAAATTATCCACTTGGGTGGCAAAAAAAAGGGGCAGATTATTATCTCAATGGGGTTAGGTTAGGTAAGGGGGAGGTACAGCAAGATCTGGGTGTCCTTGTACGCTGGTCACTGAAAGTTGGCGTGCAGGTACAGCAGGCATTGAAGAAAGCTAATGGTATGTTGGCCTTCATAACTCGAGGATTTCAGTATAGTAGAGGGGTTCTTCTACAGTTGTATAGGGCTCTGGTAAGCCCACAACTGGAATATTGTGTACAGTTTTGGTCTCCTAATTTGACTCTAATTAGACATTGACATCTAACTCCCTCTTAAATATAGCCAATGAAATGGCCTCCACTATCTTTTGTGGCAGAGAGTTCCAGAGATTCACCACTCTCTGTGTAAAAAATGTTTTTCTCATCTCGGTCCTAAAGGATTTCCCCTCTATCTTTAAGCTGTGACCCCTTGTCCTTGACTTTCCCAACATCGGGATCAATTTTCCTGCATCTAGCCTGTCCAACCCCTTAAGAATTGTGTAAGTTTCTATAAGCCCCCCCTCAATCTCCTAAATTCTAGCGAGTACAAGCCGAGTCTATCCAGTCTTTCTTCATATGAAAGTCCTGACATCCCAGGAATCAGTCTGGTGAACCGTCTCTGCACTCCTTCGAAGGTAATAATGTCCTTCCTCAGATTTGGAGACCAAAACTGTACGCAATACTCCAGGTGTGGTCTCACCAAGACCTTGTACAACTGCAGTAGAACCCCCCTGCTCCTATACTAAAATCCTTTTGCTATGAATGGTAACATACCATTCGATTTCTTCACTGCCTGCTGCACCTGCATGCCTACTTTCAATGACTGGTGTACCACGACACCCAGGTCTCGTTGCATCTCCCCCTTTCCTAATCGGCCACCATTTAGATAATAGTCTGCTTTCCTGTTTTTGCCACCAAAGTGGATAACTTCACAATTATCCACATTATACTGCATCTGCCATGCATTTGCCCACTCACCCAGCCTATCCAAGTCACCTTGCAACCTCCTAGCATCCTCATCACAGCTAACACTGCCCCCCAGCTTCGTGTCATCCACAAACTTGGAGGTTGCATTCAATTCCCTCATCCAAATCTTTAATATATATTGTAAATAGCTGGAGTCCCAGCACTGAGCCTTGCGGTATCCCACTAGTCACTGCCTGCCATTTTGAAAAGGACCCGTTTACTCCTACTCTTTGCTTCCTGTTTGCTTGCCAGTACTCTATCCACATCAATACTGAACCCCCAATACCATGTGCTTTAAGTTTGTATACTAATCTCTTTTGTGGGACCTTGTCGAAAGCCTTTTGAACATCCAGATATAACACATCCACTGTTTCTCCCCTATCCACTCTACTAGTTACTTCCTCAAAATATTCTATCAGATTCGTCAGACATGATTTACCTTTCATAATAAATCCATGCTGACTTTGTCCAATGATTTCACCCCTTTCCAAATGTGCTGCTATCCCATCTTTAATAACTGACTAACAGTTTCCACACCACCGATGTTATACTAACTGGTCTATAATTCCCCATTTTCTCTCTCCCTCCCTTTTTAAAAAGTAGGGTTACGTTAGCTACCCTCCAATCCTCAGGAACTACTCCAGAATCTAAAGAGTTTTGAAAAATTATCACTAATGCATCCACTATTTCTGGAGCTACTTCCTTAAATACTATGGGATGCAGCCTCTGGCCCTGAGGATTTATCGGCCTTTAATCCATTCAAATTACCTAACACCACTTCCCGGCTAACCTGGATTTCACTCAGTTCCTCCATCTCCTTTGACCCATGGTGCCCTGCTATTTCGTTAAAGACTGAACTAAATGGTGTGCTTTTATTCAAGTAGAACTGCAAGGAAATGGCTGGGAACTATAGCTTAACATCTGTAGTTGGAAAGTTACTACAGAACATTCTGAGGGGATAGGATTTGTTAATTTTTTTTATTTTTTATGATACTGCCTGTAAGGGAAATTCATTTCGTTGTCTCAAATTGAGACAATGACAATAAATTTGAATACAATACAATACAATACAATACAATACAATATACAGTATCAAAATCTTATCGATTAGCCAGGTGGGCTGAGGATTGGTTGATGGAATTTAATACAGAGAAATGTGAGGTTTTACATTTTGGGAAGTCTAACCTGGGTAGGGCCTACATAGCGAAAAGTAAGACTTGGGGGAGTGTTGTAGCTGGTGCAGGTAGATAGGGTGGTCAAAAAAGCTTTTCGCACATTGGCCTTCATCAGCCAATATTGAGAAGTTGGAAGGGCATGTTGCAGTTATATAATATGTTGGTGTGCCATGTTAGAGTTTTGTGTACAGTTCTGCGCACTACGTTACAAGAAAGATGTTGTCAAGTTGCAAAGGATACTGAAATTTACGAGAATGTTGCCAGAACTCGAGGGTCAGAGCTATCAGGAGAGATTGAGTTGACTGGGAATCTATTCCTTGGAGCGTAGGAGGATGAGCGATGATCTTATAGAGGTGCATAAAATCATGGGAGGAATAAATTGTGTAGATGTCCTGCTCAAAGTAGGGAATCAAGAAATATTAGACATATTAGACAGGTATATGGATAGGACAGATTTGGAGGGATATGAACCAAAATCAGGCAGGCGGGACTAGTGTAGCAGGGACATGTTGGTCGGTGTGGGCAAGTTGGGCCGAAGGACCATTTACCACACTGTATGATGCTATGACTAACTTACAAGAGCTCTGCATAATTCTCTTGAAGCACTGCCAAGAGAGAACCCATCAAACGACATTGGATGCACCCTTCATTGTCCATCCATTCTTCCCCTTTAACCAGGTGGCTACTCCCCACCCATACAATAGTCCTCATGCCCCCTCCTCACTGAACACCTACCATCCCCCCTTTAGACATTGTCTCGACCTCCATCTACTCACCTGGCCTCCTCCGACCCCAATCCCTATCCTTGTTGTGTCTTCACCAACCCCCTTGACCTGTCCCTTTCTGATATGTAATGTTCTGTTCCTGACAGAGGCCTCACCTTTGTTCCCCTCCTCCCCACCTCAACAAGTGCTGGGCGCCATGACATTGAGCTCTTGTTCCGTTGCATCCGCCTCCGTGTCTTTTTCTATGGGAAGGAGTCCTCACTACCTGGTGATGAACCTTCTCCCGTCTCCACCGGTCCCCCTCCTCTTGGACTCCCCCAGATGACCCTCTACCAACTTTTGAACTTTTCATTTCCAACTGCGGCAGGACATCAACCGCCTCAACCTTTCCACTTCCCTTACCTACTCAAACCTCTCCCCTCTTGAACGTACAGCCCTACGCTCTTCTTCTTCTTCTTGCGTATGCCGTGCACAGCCTAAAGTTGTACGACAACTTGTTCTGTTTGATCTTCTGATTGTGCATGTCAGGTTGATTGCATTTGACAAAACAGGGTGGACCACGTGAAGATTGCAATCTCCCACCCCAGTCCTACGCTCACTCTGCAGCAACCCTGACACGATAATTAAACTCACCGACAAGGGAGGAGCCATGGTAGTCTGGCGCGCTGACGCTGAGGCCAGGCGACAACTCTCAGACACCTCCTCCTATTTATACTTGGACCATGATCCCGCACACATAGAAACATAGAAAACAGATGCAGGAGTAGCCCCTCGAGCCAGCACCACCATTCAACAGACTGGATAGACTCGGTTTGTACTCGCTAGAATTTTGAAGATTGAGGGGGGATCTTATAGAAACGGACAAAATTATTAAGGGGTTGGACAGGCTAGATGTAGGAAGACTGTTCCAGATGTTGGGGAAGTCCAGAACAAGGGGTCACAGTTTAAGGATAAAGGGGAAATCTTTTAGGACTGAGATGAGAAAAACATTTTTTACACAGAGAGTGGTGAATCCCTGGAATTCTCTGCCACAGAATGTAGTTGAGGCCAGTTCATTGGCTATATTTAAGAGGGAGTTAGATGTGGACCTTGTGGCTAAAGGGATCAGGGGATATGGAGAGAAAGCAGGTACAGGATACTGAGTTGGATGATCAGCCATGATCATATTGAATGGCGGAGCAGGCTCGAAAGGCCGAATGGCCTATTACTACACCTATTTTCTATGTTTCTATTATGGTTGATCATTCACATTCAGTACCCTGTTCTGGTTTTTCCCCCCATATCATTTACCATATAACAATTACAGCACGGAAACAGGCCATCTCGACCCTTCTAGTCCGTGCCGAAAACATATTCTCCCCTAGTCCCATATACCTGCGCTCAGACCATAACTCCCCATTCCTTTCCCAGCCATATAACTATCCAAATTATTTTTAAATGATAAAAACGAACCTGCCTCCACCACCTTCACTGGAAGCTCATTCCACACAGACACCACTCTCTGAGTAAAGAAGTTCCCCCTCATGTTACCCCTAAACTTCTCTCCCTTAATTCTCAAGTCATGTCCCCTTGTTTGAATCTTCCCTACTCTCAGTGGGAAAAGCTTATCCACGTCAACTCTGTCTATCCCTCTCATCATTTTAAAGACCTCTATCAAGCCCCCCCTTAACCTTCTGTGCTCCAAAGAATAAAGCCCTAACTTGTTCAACCTTTATCTGTAACTTAGTTGCTGAAACCCAGGCAACATTCTAGTAAATTTCCTCTGTACTCTCTCTATTTTGTTGACATCCTTCCTATAATTAGGCGACCAAAATTGTACACCATACTCCAGAATTGGCCTCACCAATGCCTGGTACAATTTTAACATTACATCCCAATATACTCAATGCTCTGATTTATAAAGGTCAGCACACCAAAAGCTTTCTTTACCACCCTATCTACATGAGATTCCACTTTCAGGGAACTGTGCACAGTTATTCCCAGATCCCTCTGTTCACCTGCATTCTTCAATTCCCTACCATTTACCATGTACGTCCTATTTTGATTTGTCCTGCCAAGATGTAGCACCTCACACTTATCAGCATTAAACTCCATCTGCCATCTTTCAGCCCACTCTTCCAACTGGCACAAATCTCTGTAGACTTTGAAAATCTATTTCATTATCCACAACCCCACCTATCTTAGTATCATCTGCATACTTACAAATCCAATTTACCACACCATCATCCAGATCATTGATGCACATGACAAACAACAGTGGACCCAACATAGATCCCTGTGGCACCCCACTAGTCACTGGCCTCCAACCTGACAAACAACTATCCACCATTACTCTCTGGCATCTCCCATTCAGCCACTGTTGAATCCATCTTGCTACTCCACCATTAATACCCAACAATTGAACCTTCTTAACCAACCTTCCGTGAGGAACCTTGTCAAAGGCCTTACTAAAAAGTCCATATATACAACATCCACTGCTTTACCCTCATCAATTTCCCGAGTAACCTCTTCAAAAAATTCAAGAAGATTAGTCAAACATGACCTTCCAGGCACAACTCCATGTTGACTGTTCCTAATCAGACCCTGTTTATCCAGATGCTTATATATATTATCTCTAAGTATCCTTTCCATTAATTTGCCCACCACTGATGTCAAACTAACAGGTCTATAATTGCTAGGTTTACTCTTAGACCCCTTTTTAAACAATGGAACAATATGTGCAGTACGCCAATCCTCCAGCACTATTCTAATGACATTTGAAATATTTCTGTCATAGCCCCTGCTATTTCTACACTAACTTCCCTCAATGTCCTAGGGAATATCCTGTCCGGACCTGGAGACTTATCCACTTTTATATTTCTCAAAAGTGTCAGTACTTCCTCTTCTTCGAATCTCATAGTTTCCATAGCTACTCTACTTGTTACCCTTACCTCACATAATTCAATATCCATCTCCTTGGTGAATACCGAAGAAAAGAAACTGTTCAATATCTCCCCCATCTCTTTTGGCTCTGCATATAGCTGTCCACTCAGACTCTCTAATGGACCAATTTTATCCCTCGTTATCCTTTTGCTATTAATATAGCTGTAGAAATCCTTTGGATTTACTTTCACCTTACTTGCCAAAGCAACCTCATATCTTCTTTTAGCCTTTCTAATTTATTTCTTAAGATTCTTTTTACATTCTTTACATACTCCTCAAGCACCTCATTTACTCCATGCTGCCCATAATTATTGTAGATCTCCCTCTTTTTCCGAACCGTGTCCAATTTCCCTTGAAAACCATGGCTCTTTCCAATTTTTACTATTTCCTTTCAACCGAACAGGGACATAAAGATTCTGTACTCTTAAAATTTCACCTTTAAATGTCTTCCATTTCTCTTCCACATCTTTCCCATAAAACAAACTGTCCCAATTTACTTATTTTAAATCCTTTCGCATCTCCTCAAAGTTAGCCTTTCTCCAATCAAAAATCTCAACCCTAGGTCCAGTTCTGACCCTCTCCATAATTATATTGAAACTAATGGCATTGTGATCACTGGTCCCGAACTGTTCCCCAACGCATACCTCTGCCACCTGACTCATCTCATTTCCTAACAGGAGGTCCAGCACCACCCCTTCTCTCGTAGGTACTTCTATATATTGCTGCAAAAAACTATCCTGCACACATTTTACAAACTCCAACCCATCCAGCCCATTTACAGAATGTGTTTCCCAGTCTATGTGTGGAAAATTGAAATCTCCCACAATCACTACCTTGTGCTTACTACTAATATCTGCAATCTCCTTACACATTTGCTCTTCCATGAATTTGATATAAACATCTGGATAGAGTTAATCAAGACTCTAATAGTAGGGCATGTCATAGTTTATTGTACTTACGAATATACCAACTGCTATTCCTTTGAACATTCAATTCTCTTTTAACTTTGATGTGATCACTCACATTTACAGCTCTTTAACTGCAGATAATCACAAAGAAGTAATTCCAATGATCACCTGGAGTGGTATGTACAGGTGATCACTACTGTCCACTCTCTTGCACTTTGCGAATGTACATTCACCCTTTTCGATACAAGAATCAAACCCATTACTTTTTGAAGTTGTTGTTTACAGTAAACATTTGAAATGGTCCCTCCACAAGTCCGCCTATGTCTACGTGGTCACCTGGTTGCTAAACACTTTAACTTCCCCTCCTATTCCCATACTGACCTTTCTGTTCTGGGCCTCCTCCACTATCAGTAATATTCAACAGAATTTTCACTGACCTAGCTCATCTCGTGCGGCCTCACTAAAGTCCGATAGAACAGCATCATGACATCCTGATTCTTATCCGAGTGGTGGCACCATCGAGTGTAGCTGTGTTGCCTGCAACTGTCGGTCCTTTCTTTCATTTTGTTATTTTTTAGTTTGCTTTAAAGTGTATTTTTGGAGGTCTTTTAGTCTTTTTTTATGTGGGGGGAGGGAGAAACTGTTTTTCTTAGTCACTTCCTGGTCGAGGATGCGACTATTCTCCGAGCCGCATCTTTGCCCCCTCCTCGCGGCCTACCATCTGGATTGGCACGGCCTTTCCTGCTGGAGACTGGTCAGAGCTTCAGCTTCAGCAGTGGCGCAGCACTGGATTCCATCGCAGAGCGAGCGATGCCTTATCGGGAATTGCCGTGTTGGAGCTCCGGAGTGCTGGGACTGCCGAATATGAACATCACGGAGCTGTGGCCTGTGGAGCTTCCAGCCACTGACTTTCCAGCCGCTGACTTTGACATCGGGGAGCATGGGATTTCTCGTCGAGGTCGCCAGTGTTGAATCTCCGCCCAGCTCGGCCTGTGGACTTCGGAAGCTGTGGTTTCTGGTAGGAAGCGGCTGATTCGTAGTCTCCGGGCCGCTGAGAGTGTTGGTGCCAGAGGGACCACATCACCCCCGATTCTGGCCTCTCTCCACTGGCTCCCTCTGCGGTTCCGAATAAATTTCAAGATCATCCTTTATGTTTACAAAGCCCTTAACGGGCTTGCCCCCACCTACATCAAAAGTCTGCTTAACCACCACTCCACCTCCAGGTCCCTCAGATCGGCTGACTTGGGGCTACTGACCATTTGCGCGGTGTAGGCATAAGCTCAGGGGCGACCGCACCTTTGTGGTTGATGCTCCTAGACTATGGAACAGCATCCCCTCTTCCCATCAGAACTGCCCCCTCCTTTGACTCTTAAGTCGAGACTTAAAACTCATCTTTACTCTCAAGACTTTCTTGACGCCCTCTGAGGGAGGGCTATATACATGTATTTATGTATGTATTAAATTTATGAAAGACTGTTGTATAACGTAAGTACATCCACCAATGTAAAACACTTTGGTCAACGAGAGTTGTTTATAAATGTGCTATAGAAATAAAAGTGACTTGACTTCCCTCACAGTGGGAAACGTTGATTCCGCTGTGGGGGGGATGTTTTTTATGTTTTATGTTAAATTCAATGTTGTGTTTATCTTATTTGTGTGCTGCTTGGTAACTCAAATTTCACTGCAACAATTGGTGTATGTGACAATGTCTTTTGTCCTTTATACTTAGAGTCATAGACCTTGGAAACAGGTCCTTCGGCCCAATTTGCCCACACCGACTAACATGACCCATCTATTCATGTCCCGCCACGATTTCCCTCCAAATGTTTCCTATCCATGTACCTGTCCAAATGTTTCTTAAACATTGCGATAGTATCAGCCTCAACTACCTCCTCCGCAGCTCATTCCACACACGCACTACCCTTTGTGTTAAATGGTTTCCCCTCAGGTTCCTATTAATTCTTTCCTCCTTCACTTTAAAATTGTGTCTTCTGTTTCTCTATTCCCTTACTCTGGGCGTGTAATTTTGTGTTTACCTGATCAATTCCGCTCACGATTTTATACAACTCCATAACAACACCCTTCATCCTCCTACGCTCCAAAGAAAAGTGTCCTAGATTGCTCAACCTCTCTCTCTAGCTCAGGCCCTTGGGTCCTGGAAACATCGTCATGAATCTTCTCTGTACCCTTTCCATCTTAACAAGTTGCCTGTAATATGAAACTGAACACAATACTCTAAATGTCAGCGGAGTGGGCAGTACAGAGATAAAATGTAGTCGGAGACAATAAGACTGATATAACTGGTAAGGCGGAGAGGATGGAGAGAGAGAGAAAAGCAAGGGCTACTTGAAGTTAGATAAGTCATTGTTCATGCCTCTGGGGTGTAAGCTACCCAAGCAAAACATGAGGTGCTGTTCCTCCAATTTGCACTGGGCCTCACTCTGACAATGAAGGAAATCCAGGATAGACATGCTAATGTGGTAGTGGGAAGGGGAATTAAGCACTTGTCCCTATACCTCCCCCCTCGCAGGATCCCAACAGTCTTTTCAGGTGAGGCAGAGGTTCACTTGCACCTCCTCTAACCTCATTTACTGTATGTGCTGTTTCAGGGGAGTAATCCTGTATGTCGGCGAGACCAAGTGCAGGCTCGACGATCGTTTCATTGAACACCTCCGCTCAGTCTGACTAAACCTACCTGATTTCCCAGTTGCTCAACACCTTAATTCCCCCTCCAATTCCCACACTGAGGTTTCTGTCGTGGACCTCCTCCATTGTCAGAGTCGGGCCCATCGCAAAATGGAAGAACACAACAGCACCTCATATTTTGCTTGGGTAGCTTACACCCCAGTGGCATGAAGGTTGACTGCTCTAACTTCAACTCAAGCAGTCCTTGCTTTCCTTCTGTCTCCATCCCCGCCCCAGTTCGCCTACCAGTCTTACTGTCTCCGACTACATTTTATCTGTCTCGCCCACTCCCCTGACATCAGTCTGAAGGGTCTCAACCCAAAACGTCACACATTCCTTCTCTCCAGTGATGCTGCCTGTGCCGCCGAGTTACTCCAGCATTTGGTGCCTGTCTTCGATTTAAACCAGAATACAGAAGACATTGATCAGATGTTGTCTGCAACAGAATCCTGGTTTAAGGAGAGATTTGATGGTGGGTTTCCATTCACTGGAGGTGCTGCCAAACATAATGGAGGGTTATTGCATAATGATCAAAGATCCTCTAGTATTTTTTGATAATGATGCGCCCCCGCGCGCTCCCCCCCCCCCCCCCCCCGCGCTCCCCCCCGACCCCGCCCCCCGCGCTCCCCCCGACCCCGCCCCCCGCGCTCCCCCCCGACCCGCCCCCCCCGCGCCCCCCCGCTCCCCGCCCCCCGCGCTCCCCCCGACCCCGCCCCCCGCGCCCCCCCGACGCCCCGCTCCCCGCCCCCCGCCCCCCGCCCCCCGCTCCCCCCCGCCCCCCGCTCCCCGCCCCCGCCCCCCGCTCCCCGCTCCCCGCTCCCCTGCCCCCGGCGCTCGCCCCCCGCCCCCCGCTGCCCGCCCCGCCCCCCGCGCTCCCCGCCCCCGCCCGCGCCCCCGCCCGCCCCGCGCGCCCCCCCGCCCCCCGCCCCGCGCTCCCCCGCCCCGCCCCCCGCCCCCCCCGCGCTGCCCGCCCCGCGCTGCCCGCCCCGCCCCCCGCTCCCCGCCCCGTCCGTGTGCTCCGACCCCCTCCGCGAGCTCCCACAAGTTCCGCGCGCTCCCTCCTTACTGCTACCCCCGACCTGCCCGCGCGCTCTGACCAACCGCCTCCCTGCACCGCTCTCCGATCAATGGCCGATCATCCTCCTTCCCCTGCGCGTTCCGACCAACTGTCTCCATTCCGCGCCGCCCGCTCCACTCTGCCAGTCCACTGCTCGCCATCTGCCGCCGTTTGGTGACGGTCGTTTCCAGGGTATGTGAACTTTATAACACGCGGCAAACTGTGTGCCCGCTGCTGCTGCAAAACTTTTCATTCACCTCCTGCCAGAACGTCAAACTAATTTAAGATTCCCTATCTCTCAACTATATTCCCCTTCCAGTGTAAGGATCTTTCATTCATCGTTGTCTCCTTAGAGCGTGAACCTCATTACATTTTCCATCTGTAAATCTTCCATTCACTGTTTTTCTGAATGTTCACCTCATATTCACCTCTATGTAAGTATTCCAATAATGCATTAATTATTTCCTAATTGTAACATGCTTTATTCATGTTAGTACACAAACATAGAAACATAGAACATAGGTGCATGAGGGGGCCATTCGGCCCTTCGATTAATTGTGATCATGGCTGATCGCCCCCAATCAATAACCCGTGCCTGCCTTCTCTCTATATCCCTTGATGCCACTAGCCCCAAGAACAAAAGATTCTCACTGTATATTGTTACACGTGACAATAATAAACTAAACATTTACCATCAAAGATAGATCACTCGACGAAAAAGTCATAGTACGGTCATGGGCAGATTCAAGGATAATTTTCAACCCCATTTCCGTAACCGGCTTCTTTCTCCACACCAAAGATCACATAGGATACTACTGCGGAGACGGAAGCCAGTTACGGAAACATCCTCGTAAAAATAAAAGTTATATGGGAAAAATCTTCTCATTTTCAGAATTATAATTTATTAACACAAACTGTCCCTCCGCAACACTGAATACACTGCGAGTCAGGTCGGGCTACTGAAATGGATTTAAAAAAGGCCCACGTTCCGCTTCGTTGCGTACTGCACGTCAGCCCATTGAATTTAGAAGGAGTGGTCTATCTTGCTTGCTATAGGATCTTTGTTTGTCATCTTCAACCAGCATAGGCTGTGGGCCGAGGAGCATTTTCATTCAGGTTTGTGACGCAACTCACGGAACAACCTGAATTTTTAACATATTGTGTAAAAATATTATATAAATCATACCTGAAACTCGTGAAGAACAAAACCTGCACATTTTGTGTAAATATGACAAGAACTTCCAATTTTCCAAGTAGTAATTGTCCAATCAATGCAAGTTTGACGTCGGAAGCAAATTGACCAATCCCGCGATTTGTTTTATGGTCACTAGGCAACGAGGATCCTGGGATCATGGCTGCCTCCTCATTACATCAAGAGCAATAACAAGGTTTCCAAGGATAAAGGTAATGCTCACCTTGCTGATCAATTTGTTTTTCAATTGATTTACCTTTATAAAGTTATAATGTGAACTGTTAAATAAAAATGATAAATAACAAATGTACAGCTAGGGTCGGAGTCAGAGTCAGGGTCAGAGTCAAGGTCGGGCTTGTCGGGAGGCCGTTGAATGCTGTGGAGGATCGGTCGGGCTGTCGTAAGGCCGGTGAGTGCTGCAAAGGATCGGTCAGGCTGTCGGAAGATCAGTGAGTACTGCAAGGGGGTCGGTCTGGCTGTTGGTAGGCCTGTGAGTGCTGCGAAGGGTCGGTCGGGCTGTCGGCCGGCCGGTGTTGCAGCGAGCGAGCGGGCAGACTGACAGAGTCGGCGCTATGGGGGTGCTGAAGGCGGCCCAGGTGGTGTGCAAGGCAGTGTTACTCCCCACCATCATCATGACGATCCAGAAGGGCATGCTGGCCGAGGTGGACTCTGAACGGCCACACGTATGGAACCCGCAGCCGGTCCGAAAGCGGTTCCAGCTCCAGCCATGGGCAGCTCTGGAAGGGAGGCGTGTTACGGGTTAGTATAGGGTTAGGCATGTTCCTCTCAGTGGAAGATGCCTTCGCCTTCCCCCAGCCTGGCACTGCCCCAGTCCCACTATGGCTGTGACCCCCACTCTGCACACTGGCAGTCAGTGGGGTTCAGTAAACGGGGTAACCCAGAAGAACTGCCCTCACCCATTAATTAGGCTGGTTCAGGAGGGGGACCTCTGCGGCAGTCTCATTCAATAAACACACACAATTATATTAATTACTAGACTAAGTGGGACCCGTTGGGTCCCAGCATCACACGGGAGGGCTTGTCACCCGACGCAATATTCCACCTTCCACCAATTCCAATATTGCTGGCCAGTGGGTGGGGGGGGGGGGGGGGGGGGGGGGGCTTGCTGTTGTGCTAGTATGGGTGTTGTGGGCTGAAGCGTCTGGCTTCAAGAGGGCTAGCATGGACATTGTGGGCCGAATGGATTATTGGGCTGGCAGCTCAGTCACTGAGGCCTGGCAGTACAGTCACTCAGACCTGGCAGGCTGACAGCTGAGAAACTGCCAGAAATTGTGCCGAAAACAGGTAACTGGACTCTGTGACAGAGGAGGACAGAGGAGGAGAGGGTGGACTGAATGGATTATTGGGCTGGCAGTTCAATGAGACATGGCTGGATGACTGGCAGTTCACTTACACAGGGCTGGTGGACTGGCCGTGCAGTCACTCACGGCTGGTGGGCTGGCAGTTCAGTCACTTACAGCTGGTGGGCTGGCAGTTCACTTACTCAGGGCTATTGGGCTGGCAGTGCAGTCAATCACGGCTGCTGGGCTGGCAGTTCAGTCACTTACAGCTGGTGGGCTGGCAGTTGACCTCCTCACGGCTGGTGGGCTGGCAGTGCAGTCACTCACGGCTGGTGGGCTGGCAGTTCAGTCACTCATGCCTGATACGTTGGCAGTTCATTCAGTCACCCCTCCTCCCTTCATCCCCCCACTCTGCTCCTTTCCCCTCCCCCCACTCTGTTCCATTCCACTCCCCCCTATGCATCTCCCCACAACCTCCCCCCATGCACTCTTCGCAGCTCTCCCACAGAGCAGCCATTCCTGCCTATTAGGTTCCCATTGTGATGAAGAACACGCAGGCATGAAAAGTGGAAAAAAGGATTCATTAAAGTTTAAATTGTGAATTACTCTTAAAATATAAGAACAAATTAAATGTTAAAGATGAGAATTATTAAGTTATTTCTTGTTGTGTCTCTTGTTGTGTTCTGCTGCTCACTGCCTCTTGATGGCTATTTGCTGTTGATACAAAAACGGACAATTATAATATAGAGAGATTGATTGGTTGTAATTTGTTGTAATTCTCAATCTTCTGGACTCACTGAAGAATTTGTGCAAAACATTTTTTTGAGGTGGGGGCTGTCGGGGTGGGGTGAGGGGTGGCTTCTTCATCTTTCGTGTGGCGTGCACAGCCTAAAGTTGTAGGACAACTTGTTCTATTTGATCTTCTGTTTGTGCACGTCGAGTTGATTGCATTAGTCGAAGCAGGGCGGATCACGTGAAGATCGGGGGTGGCAAACGTCCTGCAGCTGAGGGAGGGGGGACGGCTTCAGGCGGGGGCTCTCGTGGGCTGATGAGGGAGGGGTGTCCTGCAGCGGGGGATGGGGGCTGGTGCTGGGGCTGCTGCAAAGGCATATGTAAATGGATCCATTCCGATTGGACATCTGTGAGCATTGGGCATTGTGACATCACACGATGGAACGTTCACCAGGGGCTGGGGCTGCTGCAAAGGCATATGTAAATGATCCATTCCGATTGGACATCTGTGAGCATTGGGCATTATGACATCACACGATGGAATGTTCAGCAACATTCTTTGGGTGAGAAGCTGTTTTATTTTGAGGGGAGGGTAAGAGTGCGGAAGAGGGGCAGAGGGGTAGGCGAAGTGGTGGAAGAGGCAGAGATGGGAAGGGAGAGGTGAGGCTAGAGAGGGGTGGGGGTTGGAGTGGGAGGGGAGGAAGGGAGGGGGGTGCGGGAGGGGGTGAGAGAGGGTCGGAGGAGGGGGGAAAGAAAGAGTGTTGTGGAGGGGAGAGGGGAGGGGAGGATGGGGAGGGAGGAGGAAAAGGTGGAAGAGTGGGAGGGGGGGGGAGAGGGGTAGGGGGAGAGGAGGGGGGAAGAGTGGGAGGGAGGGGGAGAGCGGAGAAAAGGGGATAGAGTGGGGAGGGAGAAGGGAGGGGGGAAGAGAGAGGGGTGGGGGAGGGAGATGGGTGGGGGAGATAAGTGGAAGAATGGGGAGGAGGGGGGGGGGGAGAAGGGTAGAGGGAGTGGTGGAAGAGGGACAGGGGAAGGGGGTGGGGGGAGAGAGGGGGGCGGGGGGGGGGAGGGAGGGGGGAGAGAGAGGGTGGGTGGGGGGACGGAGAGGTGTGGGGTAAGGGGGGAGAGAAGGGGAAGTGGGGTGGGAGGAGGAGATGGGTAGGGGGTGGTGGAAGAGGGACAGAGGTTGGGGGCGGGGGGAGAGATGGAGGGAGGTGGGGGGAGAGAGAGAGAGAGTGAAGGGGGTGGGGGAGACGGATTGAGGTGAGGGCAGGTGGGGGAGAGAGGGGTGGGGAGGAGGAGAGGGGTAGGGGAGAGGGGAGGAGGAGGGGGGGGGAGTAGGGCAGGAAAGGAGGAAGGAGAGGGGGGGAAGAGTGTGGAGGGAGGAGGAGAGTGGAAGGGGGCGGGGGAAGAGTGGGATGGGAGAGAGAGGGGTAGGGGGAGAGAGGGGGGAAAGAGTGGGGGAGCGAGAGTGGGAGGGGGGAAGAGATAGCAGGGGGGAGTGGTGGAAGAAAGAAGGGGGAGGGGTGGGGAAGGAGTGGGGGAGAGAGGGAGGAGGGAGGGAGGGAAGGGGGGAGAGAGAGGGAGGGGGAGGGGGAGAGGGGAGAGGGGTGGGGGAGAGGTGTGGGGGAGGGGGAGGGGTGAGGTGAGGAGGGAGATGGGGTAGGCGGTAGAGGGGGGAAGAGTGTGGATGGAGGGGGAAGAATGGGGAGAGGGAAGGGGGGGGGGAGAGGGAAGGGGGAGGGGGTGGGAAGAGGGAGTGAGATAGAGAGGGAGGAGAGGGGTGGGGGACGGGAGGAAGAGGTGGGGGGGGGTAGGTGTGGGGGAGGGGGGAGGAAGAGGAGGGGGAGATGGGGGTAGGGGAGGGAGGGAGAAGAGTGTGGGAGGGAGGGGTAGGGGAGAGGGAGAGTGGGAGGGGGAGGGGGAGAGAAGTGGAAGAGTGGGGAGGAAGGGGTAGGGGGAGTGGGTGGAAGCGGGACAATGGGGTAGGGGAAGGGGGAGGGGGGGGAGAGAGGGAAGGGGGTGGGGGTAGAGGGAGGGAAGGGGGTTGGGGAAGAGACGGATGGGAGAGGGAGATCGGTGAGGAGAGGGAGGGAGAGGGGGAGGAGAGAGGGATGGGGGAGGGGAGAGGGGGGGATGGGGAGGGAGGGGAGGAGGCAGATGGGGTAGAGGAGGGAGGGGTAAGAGTGCGGAGGGAGAGGGGTGGGGGAGAGAGGGGAAAGGGGTGGGGGAGAGAAGGGGTGGGGGGCGGGGTGTGGGGTGAGAGAGGGAAGGGGGTGGGGGAGGGAAGGGGGAGAGGGAAGTGGGTGGGGTCGAGAGGGATGGGGGTGGGAGGAGAGGGAGAGATGGAGAGGGGTGAGGAGAGGGGGAGAGGGATGGGGAGGGGGAGAGAGGAATGGGGGAGGGAGAGAGGTGTGGGGGAGGAGGGGAGGATGGGGTATGGGAGGGAGGGTTAAGAGTTTGGAGGGAGGGGGAGAGGGGGGTGGGGGGAGAGAGGGGAAATAGTGGGGAGGGAGAGTGGAAGAGGGAGAGGTAAGGGCAGTCCATCTGTTCCCCATTCCCTTTCACCCCCAATCCTCTTTCTCTATTCCCACACACGTGATGAGGCACTTCGACACAGGGCTGGGGGGGGGGGGGGGGGGGGGGGGGGGGGGGGGGGGGGAGAGGCTGGGGCTGCTGCAAAGGCATATGTATGGGTGAGGAGCTGTTTTATTTTGAAATTGGGGGGCGGGGGGGGGGGAGAAGGATTTTATTAAAAATGTGTACATAAACATGACGAAATTTAATCATGAGTGGATACTTGGAAAGAAAAGTGAAATCTCTACCGAAATGGAAAAAACCTGGGCGTTTCTGTGTCTGGTGTTGGCGTAGCAACGAATCAAAGGCTGGCAGCCACAAGTCAGGCAGATGGCCGGCAGGCAGACGGCAGCCACAGGCTTTTATATTATAATGGTATAGTTAGTATAGATAGATAGATATATATATATATGGTATAATATATAGTTTAAATGGACTGCAACATGGAAATCGGCTCTCCATGGTGTAATATGGGCATTGGACACGAGATGGCGCTTACTTTTTTAAACTCATTTTCTAATTAGTTTCATTAATTAATGTACAACTTTTGGCACTGAGGGGTTATGACTTCCTTCTCAATTATATTTTATCTAAATCTGTGGAAAATTTCATGGTGTTCCAAGACATGGGTCCGGAAAGTTGATTTCTAGACACATCTTTGATGCTCGAGCCACGGCCTAGTAGGCCATCAGTTCAATCCTGCCACCCTTACAATAATGGCACAGTGGCGCGGCAGAAGAGTTTCTACCTTAGAGCTCCAGAAACCCGGATTTGATCCTGACTACAGATGTTGTCTGCACGGAGATTGTACGTTCTCCCTGTGACCTGCATGGGTTTTCTCTGGGATCCCTGGAGTGGGTCCAAGACACTTGCTCGCTCCCAAAGACCAGCAACCGAAAGCAGGAGAGTCGGCAACATTGGTGGATGCTTTATCAAAGGGCCGGTAGGAGAACTGGGGGTCTAACCTTCCTCACCCTTGAGGTTGGCTGCTCGAGGCACCCCCGGAGCGGAGAAGGAGGGCTCCCTGGCGAACTAAATGAGGTGATGGCTGAAATAGGTATTTCAATGGCACCAAAATCTAGCGACTATTGCATATGGACTCTGGGCTGTTTCCATGCATGGGTTACTTAATTAGGGATTGTCTTTATGTATGGCAATAATTGCACTGATCTATATTCCACAAAATGTATTTTACTGTACCTTTGGTACAATCAAACCATAAACAATGTATCTACTACCAATGTGTAAATCTTGCATTTACCATTTCATATCCCCAACTGTTTAAATATTTTATTCACCAATCCTTCCAGTGTGTAAACTTTTCATGCACATCCTCCCTTCTATGCATTTACTGTTCACTAACGTGTGTTATTATTCACTATTTTCCCAGTTTATTTAGTTGAGTTTAGTTTAAAGATACAACATGGAAACAGGTCCTTCGACCCAATGAGTCCATGCCGACCATCGATCGCCCTTTCAAACTAGTTCTCGATGATGCGACCATTTTATTCCATCGATTCCATTAATCTGAATGAAGAAATCTTTCAGTTGCTTTTCTTACATTTAACAACCAATCTGATTGAAGCTTTATTGCCTGGGAACTGCTGTTAGAATGCAGTGGAAACAGCCTCAATGATATTTTTCAATATTATTTGGAATAAGTACTGTAAGGTGATGCGTAGTAAAACTATGGGATTAAACATTCTGCTCCAACAAGAGCTAAGTTACCTATCTTGTTTCCTTCTACAATTTCCAAAAGAATTGATATAAATTTTAATTAACACACCTCCAAATGAATTGCCTTTCCAATCACAACAAATGAAATTGATTGATTTTGAACAGAAAGGAGTTGTATTAATTGCCTAAATTTAAGACATAAGATAATGCAGATGCTGGAATCTGGAGCAACAAAGTGATGAAGGAATTCAGCAGGTAGACAAAAATGCTGGAGAAACTCGGCGTGTGAGGCAGCATCTATGGAGCGAAGGGAATAGGCAACGTTTCGGGTCGAAACCCTTCAGACTGAATTCAGCAGGCCAGCCAGAATCCATAGAGGGAAAAGGGTAGGCTACATTTTGGGTTGTGACTCTTCTTCAGGCTGCTTACTTCATTTTTTGTACCTGCCTAAAGTCTATAATCAAGAGTTTGCAAGAAGTACAGTAACTTTTTAATAGACATGATTTCTTAATGGACATGCATTGAACAAAGCCTTGAGTTCATTGTTTTGGTGAATAGAGAATAAAACAAGGGAAGCTAATGATAGCTACTGAAAGCATAATGTTTCTGGAAGACTGATGTTACAATAAAGGCATAGATTACCACCAAAGTTTGGAAGACCATGGAGTTGCAATTAAAAAGGCATAGATTGTAGGAGCAGGGAGAAGACATACTAGAGTTATATAAAACGTAGTCAGCTACAGATTTGTATATTCCAAATTACATAAAAGATTTTGTATCACTAGAGCAGGCCTTGTGCTTTCCCATATTCCAGCATTTGACTGCTTTTCTTGCTGTTTGATCATTTTTACTGGGCAAAATATTTTAGCTGCATCCAACCAGAGCATTATCTATTCTAAAGCCTGCAATCTCCTGTTGTGGCAGTACTGTTCAACTTCCTTTTTGTCTTATTGTTTGTTACTCCATATTGACTGATCAAGATTAAGTTCCAGAAGCAAGCAATCATGCAAAGCATTGTATGAAATAAGAATATACAATAGCTACAGTATACCAGGAACTAATCAGACATGTATAAAAACGTAGGATCAAGACAACTAAGAAATAAGGTTCTTGAGATCACAGCGTCACTGATAATCAGTCTTGAAAACAAAGCAGAACACAAAATTGGAAATGCACTATGGCTTTATAAAATAAATACAATTAATAATTTATTTTACAGTATGTGGCTCACTGCTTGAAAGCACAAACTTTACACAATATTGCACTATGGCAACAATACTTGTCAACTTGAAGCATTGCTTGTTCAAATTTAAACTTGAGAGTACCAAGAACAGCAAGTTGTTATATTGCACCATCAAAATAGAAGAACGCCCCAGGGTGTTTTATTGTATTTTAAATAACATTTGATCTTTGTTCAAAGCTGTGACCTTAAAGCTGAAATATAGGTCGAGGTGGCAAAATATATGGGAGGGATTCCAGATCTTAGGGCCTTGGTAGATGAAGTTACAATGGATCAATTAAACATAAATTAGTAGGTCAGAATTAATGTGGTGCAGGGATTTCAGAGGATTGTAGAGATGGGGAGATTACAGTCATGAAAAGCCAATAGAATAGCCTAAAAACAGATGAGAATGACGGGTAATAGGTTCATGTGAATTGGCTTAAATTAGAATGAATGCAGAATCTTGGATGACTAAGTTAATAGAGGTGAGGTCAAAGGATGCCTACAAGTATCATGTTAGAGATGGGTACAGCTTGGAAATATGCCCTTCGGCTCTACTTCCCCACACCGGCTAACATGTCCCAGCTGCCCGTGTTTGGCCCGTATTCCTCTAGACATATACCTGTCTAACTGTTTCTCAAATGTTGGGATAGTCCCTGCCTCAGCTACCTCCTCTGACAGCTTGTTCCATACCCCGACCACCCTTTGTTCCTATTAAATCTGGGCATTTTGAGCTCCAAGTCCATATCTCCTTGAAAGTGGCAACATTATTGGATAGAATGGTTAAGATGGTGTATGGGTATGCTGACTTGCATTGGTCAGGGCATTGAAATTAAGTGTCAGGAAATTGCAGCTTTATAGGACTTTGGCTAGGCTACATTTAAAGTATTGTGGGGGGGGGGATCTGCGAATGGGCAACTTAGCCAGGCCCAGGAACAAACTGACACGGAGATCCCGTTTCCACCATGCATCCGTTCCCCCAACACAACCCTTTTCTCCCACTCACTCACTGTGCAGGTCATTTAAAAAAAATGCAATTGCACTAAAATTTAATGTGATGTAGGTGCCACCGACAAGTCCGTCTTTTGTTATCCCAATCTAATCATTAAACTTTGCTCTGCTGGGTTAGGCTGGCAGATTCTTTCCCTGAAGGACATTTGCTGTGAAGGACTCGGTGTTCTGGGATAGAAACATTTTAGTCGGTAGGGCATTGTGACATCATAACTGCGTAACTGACAGTTCAGATTTGAAGAAATCCAAGTTTTAAATGTCACCAGACCACGGGGGACCCGTTGGGTGCCGTCCCCTCAACATGCGTGGGAGGGGAGGGGGAGGGGGGGGGGGGGGGGGGGAAGAGGGATATAAAAGGGATGGCAGGGGAGGAGGGAGAGAAAGAGAGCCTGGGGGAGAGGAGGGTGGGAGGGGAGGGGGAGAGAGGGGGGGGGGGGGGGGGGGGGGGGGGGGGGGAAGAGGGGTGGGGGTGGAAGAGAGGACCTGGGAGTGGGGTGATGAAAGGGAGGGAGGAGAGAGGCCGGGGGGGGGGGGGGGGGGTTGGAAGAGAGCCTGGGGAGGTGGGGGGAGGGAAAGATAGCACAGGTGGGAGAGAGAGCCCGGGGGGAGGTAGGTAGAGAAGAGGGCTAGCAAAACTCTATAATCTTGGCGGGGGGAAGTAAAAATGTGTACGTAAACACAACAAAATTTAATCAGGAGTGGATATGCGGATGTAAAAGTGAAATCTCTACCGAAATGGAAAGAATCTCAGCATTTCTGCGTGTGGTGTTGGTGTAGCAACGAATGAAAGGTTAGCACCCACAAACACATCCAGGCAGACACACACACACACACACACACACACACACACACACACACACACACACACACACACACACACACACACACACACACACACACACACACACACACACACACACACACACACACACACACACACACACACACACACACACACACCCACACAGGGGGTCGGGGGGAAGAGAGCCCGGGGAGGGAAGAGTGCTGGGGTTGGGGGTAAGAGAGCCCGGGAGGTGGGAGAGCCCGTGCAGGAGAGAGAGGCCGGGGGAGAGAGCCCGGGGGGGGGGGGGGGGGGGGGGGAGAGAGAAAAGAGAGAGACGGAAGAGAGAGAGAAAGAAGGCGGGAGGGAGCGAGAGAGAGAGGGAGCAAGAGAGATAGCTCATTCTTCACTCGCAGCGGATGCTGCAGTCTGAAAAGCGAGCGGGGAGTTGAGGAAGGGAGCGAGCAGCGGTGGGCACTTCAACCAAATTACTGCGTGTTCTGCGGCTTCAATCCAGAGCCTGGGGGGGAGGGCGGCTGTGCTGTGGGCAGGGTGGGGCCGACGGCTGGCCGAGTGCAAGTCGACTGCGAGCGGGGACGACCAAATGAATGCGGGTCGGTGGAAGGGGTGTGAGGTGACTCTCAGTGCGTGGAAAGTAGTGCACAGCAGCCGGCGTGTGGAAAACAGTGCGCAGCGGGCGACTGTGAGATAATAATAATAATAATAACTTTATTTGTTAAGCACCTTAAAAACAACCAAAGCTGACCAAAGTGCTGTACAGAAAAAAGAAAACAAGCAAGACATCATAAAACAGGCAGAACAACAGAACATACAACTAACACGAGGCGCATAAATTACATACAAAAATCCAAACAATAAATTAAAAAACATAAAACACGAGTACGAACAACACAGCAAAACCAAGCAAATAAAGTTAATAAACAATTCAACACCTCACTGGTCTACAAAGGCCATGGAGAATAGATATGTCTTCAGGAGTGACTTAAAAACAGCTAGAGAAGGGGCCTGTTTAACGTGCAGAGGCAATTCATTCCACAATCTCGGAGCCGACACAGCAAAGGCACGGTCCCCTCTGAGCTTCCGCTTAGTCTTTGGCTCAATCAGGAGCAGCTGATCAACTGACCTGAGAGAGCGGGAGGGCGAATAAGGGTGAAGAAGCTCAGATAGGTAGGACGGGGCAAGACCACTTAGGGATTTAAAAGTAAATAAAATAATTTTAAAACGAATCCTATACTGAATAGGCAGCCAGTGGAGAGAGGCCAAAAGGTGTGAAACATGATCATGCTTTCGTGTGCCAGTCAAGAGATGAACAGCTGCATTCTGTACCATCTGGAGACGGGCGTTGTGACATCATCACTGGAAGCTGCTAGAAAATTCTCACTCTCACGATTAGTTAGTGTTTTCAAAGCTGTCTTTTTAAAAACTTTAATCATCACTAACTTGTGAAATATAGTATCAGATCTGAAGGGAACCTGATGATAGCGTGGATGGGAAAAATGTGAGTAAGAATGTGGAAAATTTTCATGCTACCGAAGGTACAAAAACAGACATACACAGACACACACACACAAACAAGTTGAGAATTTTAGAAGTATATAGATAGATCAAATGCCTTGGGATATTTCCTAATCCAGCTCGCCAAAGGTCGCATTTGGCCCTTCCAATCACCTGCTTCAGTTGTTTCCTGCTTACTTCATATTCCTTATAAGCCCCATCTAATGTCACCTTCGGAATCTTGACATATACTTCCTGTTTCTTCCTGACTACGTTTACAACCCCCTTGGCTTTAACTTGCCGACCTTATGCCTCCATCTTACTGGTACATGCTGATCTTGCTCATTAATCAGCAAGACTTTAAATGACTCCCACATTTTGCCTTGCACTTAACCAATAACATCTGCTCCCAATCTAACCTATTTAGCTCGAGCCTAATGACATTTTAATCTGCCTTGCTCCAATTATGTACCTTTCCCATCATCCAGATCAATCCATGGTCAAAACCTTATTAAAACCTATGGAGTTGCGATCACTATTTACTAAAATGCAATTTCACCATAGCACCAATCACCTGGCCATGCTCGTTTCCAAATGCATGGCTATAGTTTCCTTTTCGGAAGTAGAGGCACTCGAATTTGGAGATGCTCTTGGATTAATCTTTCAAGGCTCAAAGAAGACGGAGGGTTGTAGTGGAAGAGTTATTCTGGCAAGTGATCTGTGACAGTGAAGGTCTGCAGGAATCGCTGCTGCGACCTTAGCTGTTTGCTGTTTCCAGAGATTCCCTACGCTCTGGCTAAAGAAACTCTTCATCTCCATTCTTAAGGTACATCCTTTTATTCTGAATTTGTACCCTCTGGTTCTCGCCTCTCACACTACTGGAAACATCCTCTCCACATCCATTCTATCTCAGTTCCTCATTATTCAGTAGGTTATAATAAGATATCCTTCATCCTTTTAAACTCCTGTGAGTAAAGGCCGAGAGGCATTAAACTCTCCTCATACAGTAACCCTCTGATCCTCCTGCTGTTAATTGTCTTGCCATTAACTGTATACTTTTCCTTTATATCAGAATTCCCAAGGGTAAAGAATGTAAAAAGAATCTTAAGAAAGAAATTAGAAAAGCTAAAATAAGATATGAGGTTGCTTTGGCAAGTAAGGTGAAAGTAAATCCAAAGGGTTTCTACAGCTATATTAATAGCAAAAGGATAACGAGGGATAAAGTTGATCCATTAGAGTGTCAGAGTAGACAACTATCTGCAGAGCCAAAAGAGATGGGGGAGATATTGAACAGTTTCTTTTCTTCGGTATTCACCGAGAAGGATATTGAATTATGTGAGGTAAGGGAAACAAGTAGAGTTGCTATGGAAACTATGAGGATCAAAGAAGAGGAAGTACTGACACTTTTGAGAAATATAAAATAAGTCTCCAGGTCCGGACAGGATATTCCCTAGGACATTGAAGGAAGTTAGTGTAGAAATAGCAGGGGCTATGACAGAAATATTTCAAATGTCATTAGAAACGGGAATAGTGCCGGAGAATTGGCGTACTGCGCATGTTTAAAAAGGGGTCTCAGAGTAAACCTAGCAATTATAGACCTGTTAGTTTGACGTCAGTGGTGGGCAAATTAATGGAAAGGATACTTAGAGGTAATATAAGCATCTGGATAAACAGGGTTTGATTAGGAACAGTCAACATGGATTTGTGGCGGGAAGGTCATGTTTGACTAATCTTCTTGAATTTTTTGAAGAGGTTACTCGGGAAAGTGATGAGGGTAAAGCAGTGGATGTTGTATATATGGACTTCAGTAAGGCCTTTGACAAGGTTCCTCACGGAAGGTTGGTTAAGAAGGTTCAATTGTTGGGTATTAATGGTGGAGTAGCAAGATGGATTCAACAGTGGCTGAATGGGAGATGCCAGAGAGTAATGGTGGATGGTTGTTTGTCAGGTTGGAGGCCAGTGACTAGTGGGGTGCCACAGGGATCTGTGTTGGATCCACTGTTGTTTGTCATGTACATCAATGATCTGGATGATGGTGTGGTAAATTGGATTCGTAAGTATGCAGATGATACTAAGATAGGTGCAGTTGTGTATAATGAAGTAGATTTTCAAAGTCTACAGAGAGATTTATGCCAGTTGGAAGAGTGGGCTGAAAGATGGCAGATGGAGTTTAATGCTGATAAGTGTGAGGTGCTACATCTTGGCAGGACAAATCAAAATAGAACGTACATGGTAAATGGTAGGGAATTGAAGAATGCAGGTGAACAGAGGGATCTGGGAATAACTGTGCATAGTTCCCTGAAAGTGGAATCTCATGTAGATAGCGTGGCAAAAAAAGTTTTTGGTGTGCTGGTCTTTATATATCAGAGCATTGAGTATAGAAGTTGGGATGTAATGTTAAAATTGTAAAAGGCATTGGTGAGGTCAATTCTGGAGTATGATGTACAATTTAGTCGCCTAATTATAGGAAGGATGTCAACAAAATAGAGAGAGTACAGAGGAGATTTACTAGAATGTTGCCTGGGTTTCAGCAACTAAGTTACAGAGAAAGGTTGAACAAGTTAGGGCTTTATTCTTTGCAGCGCAGAAGGTTAAGGGGGGACTTGATAGAGGTCTTTAAAATGATGAGAGGGATAGACAGAGTTGACGTGGTGGTAGGTGGAAGGTGGTGGAGGCAGGTTCGTTTTTATCATTTAAAAATTAATTGGATGGTTATATGGACGGGAATGGAATGGAGGGTTATGGTCTGAACGCAGGTATATGGGACATGGGGAAAATACGTGTTCGGCACGGACTAGAAGGGTCGAGATGGCCTGTTTCCGTGCTGTAATTGTTATATGGTTATATGGTAACACTTTATACTTGCAGAAATTAAACTCCTGATGTAATTTCCCCACTAATTAGGAAGGCAAGTTTCTGGAGAGTATTCTGAGGGATAGGATATACAGGCATTTGGATGTGCAAGGGCCGATTAGGGACAGTCAGCATGGTTTTGTACATGGAAGGTCGTGTCTCACAAATCTGATTGATTTTTTTGAAGACGTGAGCAAAAAGGTTGATGAAAGCAGAGCTGTAGATGTTGTGTACATGGACTTTAGAAAGGCATTTGACAAGGTGCCGCATGGTAGGCTGCTCGAGAAGGCTAGATCTCATGGGATCCAAGGAGATATAGCTGAATGGATAGCAAATTGGCTCCATGGAAGGAAGCAGAGGGTGGTGATGGAAAGTTGCTTCTCAGAATGGAGGCCTGTGAGTAATGTTGTGCCACAGGGTTCGGTGCTGGGCCCGTTTCTGTTTGTCATCTACATCAATGATTTGGTTGAGAATTTACAGGGCAAGATTAGCAAGTTGGCTGATGATACAAAAGTTAGCGGTTTTGCAGATAGTGAAGATGGTTGTGAACGATCGCAGCAGAATCTGGATCGATTTGTCAGGTGGACGGAGGAATGATTGATGGAATTTAATACAGAGAAGTGTGAGCTGTTGCATTTTGGGATGTCGAACAACGGCAGTGTGGTAGAGTAGAGGGATCTATGAGTACAAGTGCATGGTTCCTTGAAGGTCGAGTCGCAGGTAGATAAGGTGGTCAAAAAGGCTTGAGTATTGAATATAGAAGTTGGGAGGTCATGTTGCAGTTGTATAAGACGTTTGTGAGACTGTATTTAGAATATTGTGTTCAGTTCTGGGCACCATGTTATAGGAAGGATATTGTCAAGCTTGAAAGGGTTGGGAGAAGATTTACGAGGATGTTCCCAGGACTAGCGGGTGTGAGCTATAGGGAGAGGTTGAGTAGGTTGGGTCTCTATTCCATGGAGCGAAGGAGGATGAGGGGAGATCTTATAGAGGTGTACAAAAACATTAGAGGAATAGATCATGTAGAAGCACAGAGTCTTTTACCCAGAATAGGGGAATGGAGGACCAGAGGACATAGGTTCAAGGTAAAGGGGAAAAATATTTAATTGGAATCCGAGGGGTAACTTTTTCACACAGAGGGTGGTGGGTGTATGGAACAAGCTGCCAGAGGAGGTAGTTGAGGCTGGGACTAGTACATGGATAGAACAGGTTTGGAGGGTTATGGACCAAGCGCAGGTAGGTTGAACTAGGGTAGCTGGGACATTGTTCGCCGGTGTGGGCGAGTTGGGCTGAAGGACTCTAAATGTATGCATGTCTTCATTATAAGAGGATTTGTATAGGAAAAAAGATGTCTAACTGCCATTATCTTTGATGACATTGCTCCTGGGAGATGGGTGTGTTTTTAGTCTTCTTACGTAAGAAAAGAAGATACATGCCACAGATGGATTGCAGTAAAGGTACACAAAGCGAGTTCTTGGGATGGCAAGCTTGCCATCTGAGGACAGACTGCAAACTAGGACCGCATCAAAATCCTAACAAGGGTCGACAGGATGGATAGAGAATGGCTAAAGTGATAGATTCAAGTGGTTCTGGTTTCAAAGTGAAATGCAGGCCAGTTAGGACTGAGATATGCAGAATGTTTTTTCAGAGAAAGCTGAATCTTTGCAATTTTTTGTGTTGAAGGACATTCATTCAAAACAGAGATTGACAGATTTCTGGGCTTGAGGAATTAAGGGATTTGGTGAAAGAACTAGAAAATAACACTGATGCAGATCAGATATGTTCTTGATGAATGACAGACAGGTTTGAAGTTCAAATCGCCTCAGCCTGCTCTTATTTTTAAAATTCTCATCGAATGTTCTTGTAAATGAATTTGAGTTTCTCAATAATTGGAAGATCTCTGCCAATTTCTTTCTCTATCATCCGCTCTTATTTAAGATAGGCACAAAGGAAGCAATTGGATCTTATTCCTGCTTGGGTTTGTGAACTGTTAGCTATTCTGGCCTTGTGAATGCCCCATGTCATTTGCTTTTCAGTGTTCAAGTAGCATTGCTGGTCACCTGAATGGTGTTTGTGAAAGTTCCAGAGAGTGTGAAGGGATGTTGTATTCATGGGAAAGTCTGAAGGAGAGCTCAGGCACTTGGGCAGCTGATGAAGAAGGGCAGCTGCAGGAGTACGTGCCTTGTGCCAGAGGGCCCAGGGAATGCACATGGTGACAGCTCGAATTTCTTGGCAGGAAGTTGCAAGGCAGATGTGTCCCTGTGATGATGGTCTGTAAATGTCTACAACCTTGCCGAATCTACTCAGCCTGTTCTTGTGGACTGAAGAAAAAGCTGACTAAGTCTCTTCTTGAGACTAACAGCGCTGGGCAGCAAACTGTCAGATGATGCTAAGCAGAGATCGACAGCAGGTCAGGAGTGTTCCTGAGACACCAAGCTGATGGTATTGATATCCTGTTCTGTATGGATAAGGTAGCCAAGATGCATGTCCTCCTTTACATGAGCAAAAATAAGAATAGTCTTGGCAACATTTCACTCACTTCTTGCACTCAATCTGATAAAGGGCCTGTCCCACTTTCACAACCTAATTCACGACATCTGCCGAGTTTACCCTTGTTCATACTTGCAGCATGGTCGACACGTGGTTGTAGGTAGGTCGTAGCAGGCCATGATGCTAGTCATAGGTACTCGTGGCATCAAGTAGGTTGGCGGTTTTTTCTAATGTGATGAAAAATGTCCATTAGTAAAAATGGTCGTGAATTAGGTCGTGAAAGTAGGACAGGCCCTTAAGGCCTCCTGGATCTCCCAGTTGCTAACCATTTTAACTTACCTTCCCATTCCCACACTGATGTTTCTCTCCTGGGCCTCCTCCATTGCCAGAGTGAAATCATACACAAACTGGAGGAACAGCACTTCATATTCCACTCGGGTATCTTACAATTCAACGGTACGAACATTGAATTCTCCAGTTTCAATCAATATGCCCTCATACCCTCCCTCTTTCTTGTGCCCCGATCACCCTCAATGCACCCATTTCTATCATCAACTCTTATTCCCCAGTCACCCTGCACCTTTCCCCTCCTTCGTACACTCATCTCCCATCCCTTCATTTCCTGATCTGTGAGTGACGAGATCAGCCCAATCGTGCCAATTAAATGGGGTTGGGTGAGTGGGCAGATCGATGGCAGATGCAGTGTTATTTGATTAAATGAGAGATCATCCACTCTGATGGCAATAACAGGAAGACAAAGTATTAGCTGGTGATGAAATGAGAAAGGCGGAGGTGCCGCAAGACAAAATGCCTTTGTGCACCAATTGCTGAAGATCAGTGTGCAGGTGGAATGGGAGATTAAGAAGACAGCAGTATATTTAATTTCACAGTGAGCGGATTCAATAAAGCAGGAATACAATACAATACAATACAATACAATATTTATTGTCACTTGAGCTCAGTGAGGCTCAAACGAAATTCCGTTTCCACAGCCATACAAATACAATTTCCTACAGACATACACACAATTTAATTCACACAAACGTCCATCACTTTGAACCCACTGTGATGGAAGGCAAAGTCTTTTCTCTCCCCTGTTCTCCATTTTTCTCCCGATGTCCAAGCCCTAGGCGGGCGATGATAAGTCTCACGGCCATTTTAGGCCGTGCCGGGCGATTTACGGCCCCGCTCCCGGTCTAAAAGTCACAATGTTGGAGCTCCCGGTGGGCACTGTAATGCCCCACGGCCATGAAGCCGCGCCGGGCGATATACGGCTCTGCTCTGGGTCGTTCCAACCCCGCGACACGGGCTGGAGAGGTCGCGTTTCGGGAGCTCCGGGAAGCGGTCTCTCCACCCGGACCCACGAGCTCCTGATGTCCCAGTCCACCGGACCTGCGGCTGCTTTGCTGGAGCCTCCGAGCCCCAGGAGTCGAGTCGCAGCAGCGAGTCACCATCGCTCTCCACGCTCTGAGACCGGCCAGCCCCATGATGGTGAGTAGTGCGCAGCTCCGCAGTCTCCCGAGCCCCCGGGTCGTTCAGGTTGGAGGCCGCTCCACAGTGCTAGACCCCAACGACAACGGTGACCCGACAGGGAAAAGGTCGGGTCTCCCGGACAGGGAAGAGATTTTAAACTTTCCCCCTGCCCCCCACATATACACATTTAAAACCAGTATTAAAAAACACCAACACTACACTTAACTAGACAAAAAAAAAGAAAAAGGCAGACAGGCTGTAGGGGCCGCTGCAACGGGTGAGTCGCGCCACCGAATACATGCTGCAATTGTACAGAGCCTTGGCAAGAGCACACCTGAGGTATTGTGTGGAGTTTAGATAATCTTAACTGAGGGAAGATGTTTTTGTTATGGGGGAAGTTCAGTTAAGATTCACCAGAATGATTCCCAGATGCAAGGATTGAAGTTTGAAGAGAGATTGGCTTCAAAACCAGCAGAAAGTACACAATCTGTTATTGTATTAACTTCAAGATTTCCAACTTGTGCTTGAACTCTGAAGCCAAAGATTTCACCTCCTTGCTCTTCCTTCCATCAGCAAAGTCTAGAAGTTTCTTATTTAGAAACATAGAAAAATAGGTGCAGGAGTAGGCCATTCGGCCCTTCGAGCCTGCTCCGCCATTTAATATGATCATGGCTGATCATCCAACTCAGTATCCCGTACCTGCCTTCTCTCCATACCCCCTGATCCCTTTAGTCACAAGGGCCACATCTAACTCCCTCTTAACTATAGCCAATGAACTGGCCTCAACTACCTCTGTGGCAGAGAATTCCAGAGAGTCACCACTCTCTGTGTGAAAAATGTTTTCTCATCTCAGTCCTAAAAGACTTCCCCTTTATCCTTAAACATTTAATGTCAGTTCATTTGCCACAAAGAAATGTACAATGTGATGACTGTCCGTTCTGTGAACCTCTGGTAACTGAATGAGAGACTTCCTGTTTATCACAGTTCTTGCAGATTCATTGCTTTTACAAGTTGCGGTATTCACACCAATTTCAGCAAAACAAAAGCATAAGAAAAGTGGAACAATTGCCAGCCTCCAGACTCCTCAACCCTGCCCCACTATTCAATCTTATCATGGCTCATCTATCCTGGTTTCAACTCCTGATCTTTGCAGTTCCCCGCAACCTTTATCAGGTAATCTTTCACATATTTATTTTGCTCCACTGTAATTATATATAGTGATCTGGCCTCCATAACCATTGGGCAAAGAATTCTAGAGATTCATCATTCCAGAGATTCAGTTTTAAATGACCATCTCCTCAATTTGAAGCTGTACCCCCTGTGCAACAATCACAGTTCTTGCAGATTAATTACTATAACAAACTGAAATATTTACATCAATTTCAGCAAAACAAAATCATAAGAAAAGTGGACCAGTTTTCAGCCTCCTCAACCCACAACAAAGCCCTTTACATCTTATGTGTTTATAATATACAAAAAGTAAAGTTACCCTCAATCTTCTGAACTCCAAGGAGTACAAACTCAAACGGTCTCACTTCCCTTGATAGGACAATCCTTGCCTGGTGAATCTCCCTTGGACTGCCTCCAATGCTACTACATTTTTTTAGATAAGGAGACCAAAACTGTGCACAGTATACAGGTGTGACCTCACCACCACATTGTACACTTGCAGCAAAACTTACCTATTTTCCAACCCCTTCGCAATAAAGGCCAACATGACATTTGCCATCTTTTTTGCTTGTTGGACCTGCCTGCAAACTTCTTGTGATTCATGCACTAGAACATCTGAGATTCACTTAGTTATAGTCTCCCCCTCATTTGGAATAATCCACCCTTTGATTTCTCTTACCAAGATGCATGATCTCCCAAGTCATGCACTTGGCTTCAGTAAGGCATTTGACAACGTTCCACATTATATGCTGCTCTGGAAGGTTAGATCACATGGGATCCAGGGAGAGCTAGCCGACTGGATAGAGTTATCCTCATGGACAGAAGCAGAGGGTGATAGTGGTAGGTTGTCTTAAGGACTGGAGGACTGTGACTAGTGGTGAGCCTCATGGTTTTCAGTGCTGGACCCATTGTCGTTTGAGGTTTATATCGCTGATTTGTATGAAAATGTATAATGCATGATTAGCAAGTTTGCAGATGACAAAAAAAGTGGGTGGCATCATAGATAGCGAAGATAGTTATCAAAAATTACAGCAGGATCTTGATCAGTTGAGCAGGTGGGCTGAGGAATGGTTATTGTAGTTTAATACAGCTGTATGTTGGGAAGTCAAACCAGGGCAGAACCTTCACAGTGAATGGCAGGGCTCTGGGAGTGTTGTGGAGTAGAGGGATCTTAGAGTGCAGGGACACAGTTCCTTGAAAGTGGCATCACAGGTAGATCAGGCAGTCAAAAAGGCTTTCGGCACCTTGGCATCCATCAATCACGGTATTGTATAGAGGTTAGGAGGTTATGTTACAGTAGTATAAGACATCGGTGAGGCCACATTTGGTGTATTGTGTTTGGTCACCCCATTATAGGAAAGATGTTGTTAAGCTAGAAGTAATGCAGGGAAGAATTGGTAACTTGAAATAGAGATCCAAAGTTAAATATCCAAACAAACCAAGTATCTTGGCGTCAAATTGCAGAATGATCTGCGTTGGAATGGTCAGACTCATCATGCAATGGTGAAAGCAGCAGGTGTCCTAAACTTTCTGAGGTGCAACTTTCATCATTGTTCAACTTCTGTCAAGGAGAAGCTATACTTCACCCTCCTTAGACCTCATTTGGACAACACAGTTGCAGCATGGGACCCATAAACAAATAAAAACATTTCTTCCATGGAACGTGTCCAAAGACAGGCAACTCGATTTATTACTAACACCTATGAGAGAGAAGCGAGTGTCACCAAACTTCTGAATTCTCTGGGGTGGAATCCTCTCTGAGACAGATGTGAAGCTCACCGTTTGACCTGTTTTTACAAAATGTTAAATGGTCAGCTCGACATAGACTACTAGACCCACACCAAACCCAAACCAATTAGGTGCAGACGAAGGCATTCAATCCAATTTGTGATCCCAGCTACAAAGACAGATGTATACAAAAATTTGTTCTTCCCCCGCACAATTAAAGCATGGAATAATCTCCACCCAACTATAGTTACCCAACCAGATGCACCTAAATTTAAAGTAGCTCTTTCTTCCTAATAACCCTTTCTGGCTTAAGCCCTCCCTTCACCACCTCCAGTTTAAATTCCATTTGGAATATTTTGGAGGATCCAAGAACCAAGAATCTTCTGATGGGACCTTGCCAGCAAGGTAGGCTCTAACAATAAGAACAAGAGCATAAAACATTAGAAATACACAACGGATCAGTTAGCATTGGGACTGTCAATATGATCTGACAAAGATGCACCCATTCCTGGTTGAATTAATAATAAAGATAAGATTAAATAATGGGGAGATGAATCAAGTTGGAAAATCGAAGCTAAAGAGCCTTAATGGACACTGCTGGATTGATCTTTGACTGGTACAAGAGGCAATTTCATCCAGGTCATTACCAACTGTCCAGATATGCATTTTCTTTTAGCACTTCATAGAAGGTACAAAGTCCTTTACCGAGCAGGCTCCAACTGGCCTTCGCCAGACGGTTACCATTAAGAAGTGATTTACTCATGGAGGCATTGCACAAAGGTTCCCTGGAGAATCAAGCAGCTCCACCTCTCTGATGTTACCTCTCTGATGTCCTCGCCCTGCAATCTTCCACTCAACCACCAGTTGCACAGCACAAAAAAAAAAAATGTTCATCTCAGGCCAGCAAAATGTCTTTCCACTCCTCTTTTTCCACCAGCTATGGAAAATAGACTTTTCCTTTCCAGCTTCTCCCTGATCCATTGTTCCTAAATTGACTCTAATAGACAAACGAGTGCTAAAAGTGAGAAAACTCGTGACAAAGTAAAGGAAGTCGAGAGCCAAGCAGGCAAGTGTTTCTGTGAACAAATTATCTGATAAAGGTGCAAAATACTATTTCCCTATTTCTTTTTTAAACTGGTGATTGTTTTATGATTTCCTCTCATTCATTTTGTTAGAAACTGTCTTGCCGGTGATTCGTGGACATCCAGCAATGTAGAGGAAATAATCCTTCACCCGTTAGATTATAATGACGCAGAACACCAGCAGAATCAATAGTCTGTAGCTAAATGTAGTTTTAGTGTAAGTTTAGTTTTGCATTATGTGGGGGGGGGACTTTTTTAATCTCTTTCCTCGACGGAGATGTGACTTTTCCTTTTCGTATGTACGTCTGCACTGCGGCCTAACATCATGGAGCTGGCGGTCTCTTGCTGGGGATCGATCTCGGGTCCTCCAGCCGCGGGAGCGTGCGGATTTAACATCGTGGAGCTCACGGTCTCTAGTTAGACACCGAGTTCCAGAGCTCCAACCGCAGAAGAACCGCCCCGACGTGGGTGCTTCAATTGAAGGCTGCGGGAGCTTCAATCGTCCCGACTGCGGATGGTTCGACTCCCCCGACCGCGGGAGGAAAGGAGATAAGATTTTATTGCCTTCGATCACAGTGAGGAATGTGGAGGAGCTGCTGTGATGGATGCTTATGTTTAATTTGTATGTGGTTGCGAGTTTTGTTGCTTTATTGGTATGACTGTATGGCAAATCAAATTCCTCGTATGATTTACATACTTGTTTTGTTTTCATACTTGGCTAATAAAAAAAAAATCAATTACATTTAGTTCTGGTCGCATCATTGCAGTAAGGATGTGGAGGCTTTGGAGAGGGTGCTGAAGATATTTATTAAAGTTGTCTCTGAATTAGAGGGATTAGCTATATGTTGTGTACTGTACACTCTATACTGAGGTGTACTGTAATTGTTTCTTTTGTGGACCAGTTGGGTAGGTCAAGGTGTGCATACTTGGGCGCCTCTTTTGAATATTGCTACGTTGTTACAAGTGTGGTATTGTGCCCTCTCTGATGTCACGAAGATGTAAGAAGACACAGGAAGCAACCACTTTCCATACTCTCATGAGTATAATGGAAAAAAGGATTTAAATGAGGAACATAGAACAGTACAGCTCAGGAACAGATCATACTGTCCACAATGTCCATGCAGAATAAGATACCAGGATAAACTAATCACTACATGCAAGTAATCCATACCCTTCATTCCTTGCATATTCATGTGCCTATCTAAAAGATTCTATAATGCCACTACCATACCTGTCTCCATCACCACCCCTAGCAGCGGGTTCCTGGCACCCACCACCATCTTTGAAAACACTTACCCGTCACATCTCCTTTAAACTTTGGCTTCTCAGTTTAAAGCTATGCACACTAGTCTTTGATACTTCCATTCTGAAAATTGGAGTCCTTTCTGTTCCTCTCGTCATTTTATATACCGATCAGATCTCCCCTCAGTCTCTGATGCTCCATAAAAAGCAATCCAAGTTGTCCAACCACTTCTTATAGCTAACATCCTCAAATCCAGGCATCAATGTGTTTACAGTTTTGTGTTTGGACCCCTTTAGGGAATGTGGTGTTTAAAGTATTTTGAGCAATACTTTCTGAATTTGATCACCCCTTTCAATGCCCCACATTTGATATCAAGTTTACCTGGACATCATGTTCGACATGGACAGTGTGGGCCAAAGGCCTGTTCCTGTACTGTTCTATGTTAATGGCCATCAAATATCTCCCAGGCTGCATGTGTCAGCTCTCCTTCTGTCAAATGCTTGTGAGGCATCTGCAACTGCCTGCAGCTTGCCCAGATGGTCCTGGCAGATCAGACTGGTTTGCTCTCCGACTCCTGCTTCTGATTCTGGTTTGCATTTACATTTTCATAAGTTCATGTCATAGGAATAGAATTAGGCCATTTGGCCCATTGAGTCCACTCCGCCATTCAATATCGGCCAATCTGTCTTTCTCTCTCAACCCCATTATCTTGCCTTCTCCCCATAAGCTTTGATACCCTTACTAATCAAGAACCTGTCAACCTCTGCTTGAGAAACACCCAAATATTTGGCCACCACAACCATCTGTGGCAATGAATTCCATGGATTCACCACCCTCAGAAATTCTTCCTTGTCTCCTTTCTGAAATTACATTATTTTATTTTGAGGCTCGGTCCTCTGGTCCTAGACTCTTCCACTATTGGAAGCATGCTCGCCACATTCACTCTATCCGGGCCTTTCATTATTAAGTTTCAATGAGGTCCCCCTCATCTTAAACTCCAAGTATAGACCTAGAGCCATCAAATGCTCATCATAGTACGTCACCCCATCATCCCCGAGAGTATTCTCTTAAAACTTCTCTGAACCCTCTTCAATGCCACCATATCCTTCCTTATGTATGGGGCCCAAAACTGCTCACAATACTTCAAATGCGGTCTGACCTGTCCCTTACGAAGACTCTGCATTACATCGCAGCTTTTATGTTCTAGTCCTCTCGAAATGAATGTAAACATTGTAATTGCCTTCCTTACTACCAATTCAACTTGCAAATTATCCTTTTGGGAATCCTGTACCGCACCTCTAAGTTCTTTGCACCTCTGATTTCAGAATTGTCTCCCCATTTAGAATGTAGTCTGTGCCTTAATTCCTTCTTTCAAAGTGTATGACTGCACATTTTGCTACACTGTATTACATCTGCCACTTCTTTGCTCACTCTCCCAACCTGTCCACGCCCTTCATCAAAATCTTTGAGATATCAGTCATTTGCGTGAGAATGCATGAGGCATTATCGGTAAAACCCCTTTTTCACGGGGCGACTTGACGCAAGAGTTAACCAGAGTTGAACATCGTGGGAACCTCTTGCGATAACCGAACGGCATCCGTGGACCACCGTGGCGCTAACGGCAGGTACTCGTGTAACTTGGTGACTCGGGAGAAAATTCAAACAAGCTTGAATTTCTCCAAGAGTGACTTGTACACTTGTGGTTGAACATTGCAACATTATATGCACGTAGTGGCCAGTGCAATATCCGTACTGACTCTTGTGTGTACCGTGGGAACTCATGCGAACGGTGAACCCGGAAGCTGGATAGAGGGGACAGAAGGTCAGTAAAAATTGGCTTCTGTGGGATTGAATTTAAAAAATAAAGATTTGCATCCGCATATGGACATCAACTTATTCATGAGTTATGTTAATGAGATTCAAGAAAATAACTATAATCTTTAAAAGGGACTTTATTGAAAGGTCCCGCATTTTTATGGTCCGTGAGAAATTTTTCACATGTACTTCTTTGAGAGATCAGCGATCGATGCCTTTGCGAAGCAGGGTCCGCAACGCTACCAATCAATGTTCTCCAGAGACCCGTGTAAAGGAGTGAACTGCACATGCTGGTTTAAAACGAAGACAGACACAAAAAGCTGGAGTGACTCAGCGAGTCAAGCAGCATGTCAGGCAGCATCTCTGGAGAAAAATAGGTGATGTTTCGGGACGAGACATATCTTCAGACTCAATTCCGATTAGGATGTCTGAAGAAGGGTTCCGATTCGAATCGCCACCTATACTTTTTCTCCAGAGATGCTGCCTGACACACTGACTTACTCCAGCTTTTTATGTTTTTCTTCCCAGATCTGACTTGCCTGCTGAGTTACACCAACATTTTGTGTCCGTGTTCACTATGAACATTGAATTATTTAATTTTAGGTAACTTACACTCTCTCTCTCTCCCCCCCCGCCCCCTCCCCCATGCAGTAAATGTCGGTTAACCAGTCCAAGGTTTGCAACGCTGGTTCCCTCTTGGGATCACACTATCCCTAGCCAACAATTGGCCTATCAGGGAATCAAATATAGACATAAAGTGCTGGAGTGACTCAGTGGGTCAGGCAGCATCTCTGGAGGAAAAGGTTAGGCGACATTTCGGGTCGGGACCCCTCTTCAAAATACCCTGCTGAGGTCATCTGTTGTTGGCCCTGATTTGTCCTGGTCTTTTCTTGCTTCCAGTTCCCCCCTACAATCATCCCGAAGAAGGGTCCCGACCAAAAATGGAATCTATTCCTTTTCTCCAGAGATGCTGCTTGGCCCTCTGAGTTACTCCAGCATTTTGTGTCTAACTTGCTGATTCAGACAGTTTTTGATTTACTCTGAAACACACGTTGGAAATTTAAACTTGGGCGCAACTAACATCGTCTTACTACCGTGGGAACTCTAACTCAGCGGGAAGGCAGCAGTTAATTGTTGCTCTCTTCAGTTTCCCAGGGGGTCGGGACGGGACTGGAGTTGGGAGGGAAAGGTGGGGGAGTCGAGGGAGAGGAGGGGGAGACAGATGGGGGTGTCTTCATTTACTGGCAGCGGGTGTCTGTCACTGAAACAGGCAGGTGAGATTTCACATCCACCTTGTGTGTGCCTCTCTCTCCCTCCCTCCATCTCACACAGGCTGAGAGACTCTGCCTCTGTGAGTGTACGTCTATTTCTCCCCCTCTCCCACACACAGTAAAGACCGAGTAACTGCTCACTCCATCTGTGTCTCCCACATACACAGTAAAACTCTGCTTTGTGTGTGTATATTCAACCATGGGAGGATATTTATAGTGTGTGAAAAAAAAAGTGACATAATTTTTGCCACGTGATGATTTAATTACACTTGACAGTTTACAATGTCATTCAAGATTTAACGGGAAAGCTTGGGAGACGGACAAGTCACTCGCACAAATAACAGAAATGCCGAGTACCGTGGGAACTCTTTGTCTACCCCCCCGTTATATCGTGTGATATCGTGCTAGACCACGACCACTTCACTCTGGCTACATCTTGCGTCAAGTCGCCCCGTGAAAAAGGCCTATAAAAGTTTGCAAATGACAGTAAGTAAATAGTAAACAAAATGTATAAGAAGGAACTGCAGATGCTGGTTTAAACTAAAGATAGACAAAAAAAAGCTGGAGTAACTTAGCGGGACAGGCAACATCTCTGGAGAGGAATGGATGGTATTTCGGGTCGAGACCCTTCTTCAGATGAAACTTCACCCATTCCTACTCTCCAGAGATGCTTCCTGTCCCGCTGAGTTATTCCAGCTTTTTGTGTCTTTCTTAAGTGGATAGTGAAGATGGTTAATAAAATTTACAGCAATTGTGCAAGTTGGCTGAAGATTGGCTAATGATGTTTAATGCATTTTGGAAACTCAAACCACGGCACAACATTCAAGGTGAATGTTAGGGCATTGGGGAGTGTTGAAGAGCAGAGGGATTAAGGAGTACAGGTACATAAGTGGCATCGCAGGTAGGTAGGATGGAAAGGAATGCTTTGGTAAACCGCATTAGGAGTATTATGTTCCATTTTGGCCTCCCTGGTATAGAAATGATGTTATTAAGCTGGAAAGCATGCAGAGAGGACTTATGATGGCGTGCTGGGATTTCTGAGGCTGAACTATAGGCAGAAATTGGTCAGGCTAGGATTTTATTCCGTGGAGTACTGGAGGGGTATGGTTGATCTTATACAGGTGTATTACATCATGAGGGGAATGCGCAGAGTCTTTACCCAGGGCAGACGTCAAAAAACAAAGGTTTAAAGTGAGATGGGCAAGATGCAATACAAACCTGAATGGCAACCTTTCACTCAGAGGTTGGTGGGTACAGGTTGGCACATTGGCGCGGCAGTAGAGTTGCTGTCTGTACAGAGTTTGTACGTTCTCCCCGTGACTGTGTGGGTTTTCCCTGGGTGCTCCTGTTTCCTCACGCACCCCAAAGATGTACAGGTTTGTAGGTGAATTGGCTTTGGTAAAAATTGTAAATCATCCCTCGTGTGTAGTGTGTGCTAATCTAACGAGGATCATTGTTCGGTGCAAACTCGGTGCGACAAAGTAAACCTGTACTGCCTGATCTGTAAAAACAATCACAACATTACAATATTTAAAAATCGTTTGGACAGATGTATGGATCGGAATGGTTTAGAGAGCTATATGTCAAATGCAGGCCAATAGGTCTAACCGTGGGAACTCTTTGTCTACCCCCCCGTTATATCGTGTGATATCGTGCTAGACCACGACCACTTCACTCTGGCTACATCTTGCGTCAAGTCGCCCCGTGAAAAAGGCCTATAAAAGTTTGCAAATGACAGTAAGTAAATAGTAAACAAAATGTATAAGAAGGAACTGCAGATGCTGGTTTAAACTAAAGATAGACAAAAAAAAGCTGGAGTAACTTAGCGGGACAGGCAACATCTCTGGAGAGGAATGGATGGTATTTCGGGTCGAGACCCTTCTTCAGATGAAACTTCACCCATTCCTACTCTCCAGAGATGCTTCCTGTCCCGCTGAGTTATTCCAGCTTTTTGTGTCTTTCTTAAGTGGATAGTGAAGATGGTTAATAAAATTTACAGCAATTGTGCAAGTTGGCTGAAGATTGGCTAATGATGTTTAATGCATTTTGGAAACTCAAACCACGGCACAACATTCAAGGTGAATGTTAGGGCATTGGGGAGTGTTGAAGAGCAGAGGGATTAAGGAGTACAGGTACATAAGTGGCATCGCAGGTAGGTAGGATGGAAAGGAATGCTTTGGTAAACCGCATTAGGAGTATTATGTTCCATTTTGGCCTCCCTGGTATAGAAATGATGTTATTAAGCTGGAAAGCATGCAGAGAGGACTTATGATGGCGTGCTGGGATTTCTGAGGCTGAACTATAGGCAGAAATTGGTCAGGCTAGGATTTTATTCCGTGGAGTACTGGAGGGGTATGGTTGATCTTATACAGGTGTATTACATCATGAGGGGAATGCGCAGAGTCTTTACCCAGGGCAGACGTCAAAAAACAAAGGTTTAAAGTGAGATGGGCAAGATGCAATACAAACCTGAATGGCAACCTTTCACTCAGAGGTTGGTGGGTACAGGTTGGCACATTGGCGCGGCAGTAGAGTTGCTGTCTGTACAGAGTTTGTACGTTCTCCCCGTGACTGTGTGGGTTTTCCCTGGGTGCTCCTGTTTCCTCACGCACCCCAAAGATGTACAGGTTTGTAGGTGAATTGGCTTTGGTAAAAATTGTAAATCATCCCTCGTGTGTAGTGTGTGCTAATCTAACGAGGATCATTGTTTGGGTGCAAACTCGGTGCGACAAAGTAAACCTGTACTGCCTGACCTGTAAAAACAATCACAACATTACAATATTTTAAAAATCGTTTGGACAGATGTATGGATCGGAATGGTTTAGAGAGCTATATGTCAAATGCAGGCCAATAGGTCTAACCCAGCATACTAAGTTGATTTACATGGACAGGGCCGGCCTTAAGCCGATTGGACCGATTGCTCCCAATTGGGCCCTGCACCTAAGGGGGCCCCACGCTAATTTTCTGTATTTCGTACGGAAATACAAACTCGCGTTGTTAAATACAGATTTTATTTAAAAAAACGAACATTGATAAAAACTGTTCCATCGGCCATCAGGCAAAAACGATTTGTTAACTACCACTTGTAAACAGCCAATAGTTAACACGTAGTTATGCAATGTGTCATCAATGCATTGATTGGCGCCGTCCTGTAGGGGGTATGGCTGCATAGCCTGCAGCTGTCTGTTTTTTTCATCTCTTTTTCTATTTTTAGTTAGATTAGTGTTTTGTTTTGAGGAGTTCTAGCTTTTTTGTGTGTGGGGGAAGGGGGGGGGGGGGGGGGGGGAAAACTAATTTTCAGGGTCCCTACCTAGCTTTTCTCCGGGCTGCAGCTTCGACCCATCCCCGCGGCCTACCAGTGGGCCTGGAGCGGTGTCTCCTGAGGGGACCGCATGGAGCTTCGGCATCGGCGGCGGCGGCACCGGCTCAGCAGCGGCGGCGGCGGCACCGGCTTGGCGGCGGTGGCGGCGGCACCGGCTCAGCTCAGCAGCAGCGGCACCGGCTTGGCGGCGGCGGCGGCACCGGCACCGGCTCAGCAGCGGCGGCGCACCGGCTCAGCAGCGGCGGTCGGCACCAGCTTAGCAGCGGTGGCGGCACCGGCGGCAGCGGTACCGGCTCGGCACCGGCGGCGGCGGAGCTGCGGGTCGGAGGACGGCGGTGCAGCGCTGGAGCGCCATTGCGGGGCTGGCGGTGACTTCGCTGAAACTCCGGTAACTGGAGCTGGGTCCGTTGCGGAGCTGCGGGTCTGTGGAGCGGCTGCGGGCGGAGCCGCTGAACTTTCCATTGGGAGCCTGGGATCTCCTGATGAGATCGCCAGTTGAACTCCATTCAGCGCGGCCCTGTCGGCTCCGGAAGCCACAGTCTCGAGTAAGGAGGCCCGACTATGGGTGGACATGGGGATGGGACTGGACTTTGTGCCTTTCCCCACAATGGGAACCTTGTGGGGGGATGTTTTGATGTTGAAACTATCTATCACTGTCATGTTGTATTCTTTTTTAATGTGCTGCATGGCAAAAAGAATTTCACTATACCTAGGTGTATGTGACAAAATAAATTTGAAATTTGAATTTGAATTTGAATTTGAAATTTGATTCACATTCCTCAGTAAATGTAATTGTGTTTTGACCAAGTATTAATGACGCCGCTTTCCTTTTCATAAAATTCACGGGAATCCCTATGAATTTTATTCAAAGGAACACGGCGTCATTAATACATGGTCAAAACATAATTACATTTACTGAGGATTGTAGATCGATGTATTGATGACACATTGAGAATTTCTTAAAACTCACTGTCGTGATTGAGGGCTCCGGACCGCGAGATTCTTGGTGTGCAGGTAAACTCATTCACCAACCGACGCACGTTGTGTCTCTCTCTCTCCCGCTCCCCATCTCGTCTCTCTCTCGCTCTCTCACTCCCTCTCTCTCACCTTGTAGCCTCGGCGTTCCCAGAATCATTTGACGTTTTGCGGTGACGGCTGCATCTGTGGTTCCTTTCTGTTGAGGGGGGGGAAGAGTCCTGGCCCGTGGCGGCTCCTGGTCAGTTCCCTCTGCGGGTGCCGCCTTGCCCGCTGAGTTCCTCCAGCACTCTGTTTTTTGTTTGGCACTGGAGTTGAAGGTGGACACAGGGGGCTGTGGTGGCTCAGCGGGACGGGCAGCGGCTCTGTGAAGAGGGTTGCGTTTCTGGTTGAGACCCTTCTTCAGACAATCACAAGTACTCTCACCGATGAGAGCAGTTCAGTCTGAAGAACAGTCTTCTCTCCATAGTCGCTTTGCTGCCTGTCCTGCTGAGTTACTCCCGCTTTATGTCTATCTTCAATTTCAGAGAAATAAAATTTCTCACGAGGGGCTTATAGCGTCTATCCTTCCCAACCTCTGCCTCACGGACCTTAGCGTACTCCTAGTTCCTAAAACCCATTTCCATCACTGTTCATGTTGCACTTATAATGCAGAGACCGGGCTTGAAGTGATTCTGTGATAATAGGTGCTATAGAAAGTGGCCTGTTTCCATGGCAGATTTGTTTTCACCAGTGGCGGAAAGTCCAGGGTTCCAGGGGAGACGTGTCTCCTCCATGTTTTCAGAGGTGGGGGATGGCTACCCACCCCCGCACATTACAAGCTTTGTAAGGTATGTTGGGTTTAATATGTAGTCGTTTGTTTCGAGTTGAGTCATTCGTTCATCACTTCGTTCCTCTGAGTCACAAAAACGATGTGCTAACTGTCTATGTGACTTAACTGCTATCGATATCCACTCCTGCATCCTTAGTAATTATAATTGTGTCACATTGTTTTCGTGAGTCAGAGGAATGGAGTTTTAATGACATCTCCCGTTAATTTTATTCAAAGGAACGCATCATGCTTGAAGCAAGGTCAGGTCACACAATTATATTATAAGGAATAATGAATGGATTTCGACGCAGCAATTAACACTGACAGTTAACACGTCGTTTTCGTGAACTGACCTTGCTTCAAGTATTTTGTGTTCCTTTGAATAAATTAACGGGAGATGTCATTAAAACTCCATTCCTCTGACTCACGAAATCGATGTGACTCAATTATAATTACTAAGGATGCAGGAATGGATATCGATAGCAGTCAGATGCAGGCACAATTATCATTTGAACTTTCGAGGCTGATTTACGAGAGAAGGAATAGGCGACGTTTTGGGTCGAGACCCTTCTTCAGACCCTTTGTGAACATCGAAATGTCTGACGGCTCAATGCGGAGGTTTGATGAGAAAGCATCCAGACATACTTCATCTCAAAATGAGAGACAAAGAACACTACATTCATTTTTCGTGCGGGTACCACTTTCCAAAAGGTATATTTTAAGTGCTGATCAACTACCTATCTTTTCTCATTTCACTTTTTTATATTTTGTATGGAAGAAACTGCAAAAAATCTACCATTATGTGCTAGCAGCCCGTTCTTATTCAGTGATATCATGAAAGAATGTTACTTATATACTTTTCCTGGGACTTGCACTTATATCATTACAGATGGGCTAGTGAGGCTTGCGACATTCATCGGCTCTACAGTTTGCATTTAATGATAGGAAACAAACTTCATTCCAATGTACAATTTAGGGTCAAAGTTCCCTTCGGCGTTTTAAGTGCATTAGATAAACTTGTCATAAAAATAACATAAATCATATTTACTAATTGAAACTTAACTTCTGGCAAATTTTCAATGATTTACCAATTTGAACTTTGTTATGTAACCAGCTTTTAAACAAAAACTTTCCAGTTTTTACTTCTAACTGAAATATCGATATTCTAAACAAGTCGACCTATCGTTGACTAAATTAAAAATTGGTGAGAAAGCGCAACTATTATGTTCAGGTCTTCCAATGTATTTTTATTCACCCCTGTAATAATTTGGGGGAAATAAAAATGTTGACATGACAATTTAAACACAGACACAATCGTAAACTAACAATTTACACTTGTAAATATTGATGTAAATGCGAGGACAGAACTTGTGGGCAGAAAGTTCCAATGGTGAACAAAGTGACACAAAGGAAAGTAAGTATGGTTTTAACTAAATAACTTTATAATAAGGCTTATTTGTGCAGCCTGTTTTGAAACAACTCGCGGATATCGATTCCCACAATTCATCTTCCCCGTCTTAAAATATAAATCATGCTGAGGTGATTTGTTAACTATCGACTCTCCCTATTATTGTGGAGCCAGCAACATATGGTAGGGCGGGGCTTGCTGATTTTTGGATCGCTCTCCTTTACTCAGGCAATGATGTGTGGTCAATTTGAAGCACTCTTGGTTATTTTCATGCGAATCCTGCCCTCCAGAAAGTAGCTGAAGAAAACAACAACAAAAATAAGGCAGCAGAGTGAAACTTTTGGTTTGGAGCAAAATCGGGTTAAATCGATGCAACCGGGTTAGAACGAGATGTTATCATGCAAAAAGTGACAGAATTAAATAAAACTGGATAAAAACTAACTGAACCAGAAAGGATCGGGTTGAGGGAAGCAATTTGGCCCCGTTTTCTTAGCTCACGTTGGGACAAATGGACTTGTGAATTAAGAGCAGTGAAAAGCTGGTCTTTTCTGGTGGTCAGCATTTAACCTCTTTGCGGGTTCTGAGCCGTTTAATATTGATCTTAAGGTGACACACTATTCCTCAAACGTTGTCTTGGAGACTCCTGTTCTCCAGACTAGTGTTTCTAAAGCCCCTGTCCCACTTGGGCGACCTAATCCGCGTGTCCAGAACTGTGCCTTCAACCTTCAAGCTCGAGGGCACTCGCCTGGAAAGCCTCGAGCTGGATTGACCGGCCGCGTTGAAACCGCGAGCTGTATCTTCAGACCGCACATGCACACGCGCACACACACAAACACATGGCGAAGGTGGGGGCCAGGGAAAGTGGAGTAGCGCTGTCTGCGCGATAAAGATGAAGGTAACCAGCTGCCGCAGAGGACGGTAAGTCCTTTAGAGAGCGCGGGGGGGGAGAAAAGTGGGAGAGAAGGCCCCATAGTAGAAACATCCACGTCGTGGGGCTGGAAACTGGAAGAACCCCGAGTTAATTTCCGTTCACAGGGCGCACGGCTGAAGCTTCCGATGCCTCGCGTGTGTGTGTTGGTGTGCGCATGCCATCAAGGCAAGAAATTGTGTGTCCCCTGTCCCCCAGTCCCCTCCATGTCTTGACAGTAATTTCCGTCACTGGTTTTCACAGCAGCCTGAAGCACTTCAGCCTATTTGCCCTGTGACCAGCTGTTTCAAGTTTTGTACTGCTGTTGGTCTGAAACTAGCTCTTTATCTTTTTGTTTCATGGTGCCTGCTGCTTTGGTGGCAGGCACACCATCACGTTTAACCACTGATTGATTTTTAAGTGGTCAGTGCAAAGACTGCATTCTTAAAAACTGGTATCGTTGGCAAAAGTGACTTGCTGCGTGAAAATGGGCAGTTGTAAAAATAAACCCCAGTTCCTTCTGAGCTACGTGTTGCTGTATTGTTCAATATTCTTGCTAATTTTCGTAGCTGAAACTAATGGATGGCCCCATGATGCGTGCTGAGTTACTCTCGCTTAGCATGTGCAAGAATATGGTATTAAATCACAAGCGACTGCAGATGCTGCCGATCTTGAGGAAAAAAAACAAACTGCTGAAGGAATATTGGGTCACACGATTTAGTGAAACCACCTACCAAAGGGATGCTCTTTGGAGGTGAATAGTCACTTCCTGACTAACTGCTGACTCTTTTTAACTTGGCGCAGAGTGCAATGGTTACCCATTTTCTATTACACAAATGCTTGAGTGAAGAGTCGAGTCAAGAATGTATAATTGTCATGTGTACCCACAACAGGACAATGAAATTCTTATTTGCAGCAGCATAACAGGCGTGTAAACACAATACTCATAGATTGTATGAGAAACGACTAAATTCAATAACTTAATAACCCTAATACTAGTGCAAAAAAGCCCAGGGTGCCCCATCAGTGATTTGGGGGCTCTGAGAACAGCGAGAGCCAACCTCAACCGCAAAATTAGGGAAGCAAAGCGCGCCCACGGACAGAAAATCGAGGGTTTCTTCCAGGAGGGTAACAACACCCGGAACATGTGGGAAGGCATCCGGGCCATAACAAATTACAAGGCCCCTCAGATGTCTTGTAAAGATGACACAGACTTTCTAAATGAACTAAATAATCATTTCGGCAGGTTTGAGGCACTGAACACCACTACAGTGCGGAAATTAGAGCCACATCCAGGAGAACAGTCACTGTCTTTTGAAACTGCTGAAGTCCGCAGAATCCTGGAGGGCATTGACCAGCGAAAGGCAGCCGGACCGGATAACATACCGGGGCGTCTGCTTAGGGGATGTGCCGACCAGCTGGCTCTGGTTCTGACAGACATTTTTAACATCTCCCTGAACCAGGCCATTGTTCCATCATGTTTCAAGACAGCCACTATCATACCAGTTCCCAAAAAGTCCACAATAACCTGCCTGAATGATTATCGCCCCGTAGCACTCACACCAATAATTATGAAGTGCTTTGAGAGGCTTATTAAGCAGCACATGGTGTCAAAACTCCCCTCCAGTTTTGACCCGTTCCAGTTTGCTTATCGGCCGAACCGCACCACAGAGGATGCTATCTCTTCTGCAGTCCACCTGAGCCTACAACACCTGGAGAAGAGGAACACCCACGTGCGGATGCTGTTTGTTGATTTCAGCTCAGCATTTAACACGATAATCCCCCAGCATCTGGTGAGCAAACTGGCACCCTTAGGATTCAATAACAGACTATGCAACTGGATCCTGGATTTTCTTTCTGAAAGACCACAGTCTGTGCGGGTGGGGAAGAACACCTCCTCGGTCATCACACTGAGCACCGGCTCCCCTCAGGGCTGTGTCCTGAGTCCGCTGCTCTTTACATTGATGACACATGACTGTGTCGCCAGGTCCACTACTAACCATATCATCAAATACACGGATGACACAACAGTAGTGGGCCTCATCCGCAATAACGACGAACAGGCATATAGAGAGGAGGTGGAACAGCTGGTGAGTTGGTGCAGCAGGAACAACCTTCTCCTAAATGTGAACAAAACCAAGGAGATTGTCGTCGATTTCAGAAGGAAAATTCAGCCCAGTCACACTCCACTTTGCATCAACAACTCAGCAGTGGAGCAGGTGAAAAGCATCAAGTTCCTGGGGGTGCATATAACGGACACCTTAAACTGGTCCACAAACATTACATCACTGGCAAAACAGCGGGCACAGCAGCGGTTGTACTTCCTCCGCAGGTTGAGAAGTTTACACCTCCACCCTCCCATCCTCGCCACTTTCTACAGAAGCACAATTGAGTCGGTCATGACCAGCTGCATCTCCACGTGGTACGGCAGCTGTACAGCTGCGGACTGGAAGTGCCTTCAGAGAGTGGTGAGGACAGCGGAAAAAATCACTGGGACTTCTCTTCCTTCCATCATGGACATGGGGTACAAGCGCTGTCTGAGTAGAGCTAAGGGCATTATCAGAGCCCCCACACACCCACAATTTGGACTGTTCATACTGCTTAACTCTGGGAGGAGGTACCGCAGCATGAAGAGCGGGACAACCAGGTTCTGCAACAGCTTCATCCCCCAGGCCATAAGATTACTGAACAATCAAAAAAACCGAGGCTAGAACTTTTTAAATATCGTCACTTTTTAAAAACTTTTTAATATATATTTATTTTACAGAACCATGCGCATGAGGCATTTTTATGGACGCACCTGGAACTTTTAACTTTTAACTGATTTTGGAGAGTAAAATGCAACGAAATTTCGTTCAAGGTGTGTCTAGGTGTATATCTGAATGACAATAAACTTTTCATTCATTCATTCATTCAAATCTTATTAATCGCTTGGTAATCGCACGACTGCGTACAACTGCTGTCTGACTCGTTGATCGTATTGCTAGATATGAACTGTTTTGGGAGATAAAAATGTCCTGGTCTGCCCATGGCAGACCAAACATGTTAAATAGAGATTTACCTAGTGAGAAATTGTGAAATAATCACTGAATTTTATTTAAAATGAATATATCTGCATGTTATACTGTTTAGTTTGGAGATACAGCACAGATAGTCCACTGAGTTCGCACCAACCAGCGAACCCCGCACATTAACGCTATTCGACACAGCCTGAGGACAATTTACAATTTTACCTGAGCCAATCGGCCTACAAACCTGGAGATCCCAGAGAAAACCCACATCGGTCACGGGCAGAGCATACAAACTCCGTGCACTCAGCACCCATAGTCACAATTGAATCCGGGTCTCTGGCCCTATAAGGCAGCAACTCTACCGCTGCACCACTGTACTGCCCGCACTGTTAGAGTGGCTTGCTACTTCTGTGTGACAGCCTTGCTGCAGGTTTCAGTGGGTTAATCCATTACAATGCAGGTACTACTGTTCAAGTGGTACTTTCTGAATGAGTCCAGGAACGACGACAGTGACCATGGTCAAGTCCGATTCAGATTCAGGTTCAGATTCAACTTTATTGTCATTGTGCAGTGTACAATACAGAGACAACGAAATGCAGTACCTTCAGCACTGAAGTAGCGCTACTCCCTCCTCACTTCCTGGAGTGCACCACTGGCTCACTATTGTTTCTGATGTTTGCTTTTTAAATATATTCAAGTATTCCGCCTGTCTTCCTCTTGCAAAAACGGAATGCATTAATAGCATGTCTCAATCTCGTCGGGTTAGTTCACTTCATCAACTGCAACTCTCCAGAATGCAGCTTTCTTTACAACCTTTAAAAGAAATCTGTGGTCCGCTGAAGAAACAACACGATAGACCACTCTGGAAGTGCAAGTTTTGCTGTATACTTCTTACTGTAGAACACATCATAATACACCTTGAGTGAATTAATGGAGTAAGATTCGTTTTTTTAATCTGTTGTCTAGAATTAATCGATACCCACCCTATGAACATTATATCAGATTTAAATCCGATTTTTTTTAAAAATCAGATTTTTTTGTTTTCCTATTTGTCAATTTTTTTGTGCCTGATTATTTGACAGCCAATCAACTGCTGTCTCTAAGGGCGTTGCGTCCAATCACCAACCAGCTTGCCTTAAAATTCCCGTCCAATCAACAAATCTATCTCCTCCCGTCCAATCAGCCGCTGTCACCAAGGGCATTGTGTCCTATCACATAATGCAGTTTAATGGTAATTAGCAGCTACGGTAAAGGTTGAAAGCCAGCGGAGGCACTGACAGTCAGACAGAAGCAGGAGAGATTAAGGCAGTGTATAATCCATAGCAGCTTAGTGTACAATTTCATAACATATACTAAATAACAGGGCTGACAGACCTTGGCTGGGAATCTGGGGCTCACCCAAATTGTTCCCCGCACCTCCTAAGGCCGGCCATGGGTATGGACAATAGTCATAGTTTCAAACGACACAGAAATAAGCCTTTCTGACTTACTTTCCCGTGCCGAGCAAGACCAATCTGCACTAATCCTATCTGCCTGTGTTTGGCCCATATCCCTCAAAACCATGTACCTGTCCAAATGTCTTTTAAATGTTGCCATGGTATCTGCCACAACTACCTCTTCTGACAGCTCTTTCCATATACCCACCATTCTCTATGTGAAAAAGTTTCCCCTTATATCTCTATACCTATAAATGTCTGATCTTGTGTGTGTGTGTGTGTTTGTCTGTCTGTCTGTCAAAACGCTACACTATAGCGCTTAAATTTTGACATATTATTACCCCCATTTTCCCCTCCACGACCTCATCAGGTTCAGATTTCATGATCTCTTTCAAAAGTTATTCGCGATTAAAGTTTTAAGAGATCTCCCTGTCGGTCTGCTCCTGGGCATGGCCAAGATGCCCATTCGCGGGTCCCGCATCCCCCACCCCTGCCCCCGCAACCCCAATGTGGGGACGATTGAGTGCCGCCATAAATTCCATAATTTTCCTTGCGGGAGTGATGGGGGTGATTTGCTCCGGGGGTGCCTGTCTCCGGGGTGAGCACTGATGCTGCGGCCCCCTTCTCCCCCGCGTTGGGGGACGGGACCCAAGGGGACCCATTTGGTTTAGTTCCCATTAAATCTTCCCCTCTTTACGTAAACCTATGTCCCTTGTTTGTTGATTTCAAAATCCAGGGTAAAAGGCTCTCTGCATTCACTCTATTCCCCTCGTGATTTTATGTATCTCTATAAGAACACTCCACAGCCTGCCCAACTCTCCCTTTAGCTCAGGCCTGGCTACATCCTTGTAAATCTTCTCTGCACTATCTCCAGTTTAAAATCGTTCCTACAGCAGGCTGACCAAAACCGAACACATTACTCCAAATGCAGCCTCATCAATGTAATGTACAACCGTAATATAACATACCTACCTCTATACTTAATAACCTGATTGATGAAGATATATGTACCAAAAGCCTTCTTGATCTCCCTTTCTATCTGTGACACTACTTCAGGGAACTGTATCTGCTCTCCTAGATCCCTCTATTCTACAACCCTCCCCAGAATACTGCAATTCACTGTGAAGGTTCTGCCCTGGGTTGGCTTACCAAATTGCAATAGCTTGCAAGTTTTTCTCAATTTTTGATAGTGATCTTTACTATCTATGATACCACATATTTTAGTGTCATCTGTAAACTTACCAATCATGTACATTCTCATCCGTTGATAAAAATCACATAACAGCAGTGGGGCCCAGCACTGATCTCACTAGTCGCAGGTCTCCACTTCAAAAAACAACCTTGCACAATCACCCTCTGCTTCCTTCTGATAATATTGGCTATCTTAGAGTCTGACAAAATGGAGGATTTCTGCTTTTGCAAAACCTGCTTGGCATCTTTTTGCAAAGGCTGCAAAGATCATGAGGATCATGGCTCCAGAATGTCTGTGACCTGGGAGGAAGTTAAGTACAGGGTGATGTCCAGATGTCCTTTAATTGTTAATATGTATGAGGGTTTTTCAGAAGGAGCTGAGTCCTGCTGAAAATGCATGATCAGGATTGGTTGGGGAATGGTATGTTATAATACCATTGTTAACTATATTGCATGGTCTTTGCACTGTTATTTGTGATTGGTCAAGGAGAGGGGCCTTACCCAAATTGTTTATATTATCTGGTAAAATGTTTCTTAAGGGAACTGTCGTCCTCGTCGTCCCCCCCCCCCCCCCGCCCCCCCCATGTATTTCGCGCCACAGGTCCGATATAGTATATAAGAGGGGAGAGCACATGAGTCGGTGTCGATCTTCTGAGGTAGCACTTGGGACTGCGCTGACCATCTGGAGGTGTCTATTCACACGAGGCTGAACGGCTTGGACAAGTAGAGTCAAGGATCGGACCCACAGTGTTGGTTAGGTATCATATAGGTAGTGTGTTTGTGATTCAAAAATAAAGTTAGTTGATCCAGTGCCTGTTTTAATGAACCAGACTAGCAGGGTGAGAATAGGAGCAGAATTACACTTCCATGAAGCTTATTCTCTGTCTAGTCGGCTAGCTCTCCCTGGACCCCATGTGATCTAACCTTCCACACCAGACCAGCAGCATACCATACAGAAGCTTATTAAATGCCTCGTTGAAGTCCATATATACAATGTCTACGGTTTTGACCTCATCAACCTTTTTGGTTACCATCAAAAATCGCAATTAGATCCATAAGACATGATTTCCCACGTACAAAAGCATGCTGACTTTCCCTAATCAGCCCTGTCTTTCCAAATGCATATAATTTATCCATCAGAATCCTCTCCTATAAACTGTTTACCTCTGAGGTAGACTCACTGGTCTATAATTCTCAGGCTTTTCCTTACAGCTCTTTCTAAATAGAGGCTACCTTCTAGTTTTCCAGCACTTCACCCGTGTCCAATGATTCCATTAATATTTCTGCAAGGGCCTCTGATCATTTCTTCCCTTGATTCACGTCGTCAGGCCCTGGGGATTGATCCAACTTAATGAGCTTTAAAACTACTAATACCTCTTCTGTGGGATTCATATATGATCTAAAGGGCCTGCCCCACTTGGCCGTCATTTACGCGACTGGCCGGTAGTGACTGTCGCAGGCGTCATCACGTGTCTTCATGCCGTCTGGAGCACGTGACGTCATTTGAATACCCAGTTGATGATATTTACCCAGTTTATGATATTTATGGCAATTTTCTAAAATGTTCCAGTTTCTTGTGTGGAGCTAGCAATTGGAAAACTGCAGATGTAATGCACCTATTCAAAAAAAAGAGGTGAATGAAAAGTAGTAAGCTTCAGACCAAATTAATCTGTAGGAAGGAAATGCAGATGCTGGTTTAAATTGAAGATAGACACAAAATGCAGGAGTAACTCGGTGGGGCAGACTGCAGAAGGAATGGATGATATTACGGGTTGAGACTCTCCTTCAGTCTGAAGAAGGGTCTCGACCTGAGACGTCACCCATGAGTTACTACTGCATTTTGTATCATATATCTGGTTTGCTCTTCCATTTCTACCAACTGCACCCCTTCTCGTGTCATTTGTTCATCCAGCTGTAGGAAATACAATATTTGTCTTTTTAACCTCTTCCTTACCCACAATCCAGGGACCCAAGCAGTCATTGATAGTGAAGCATCAATTCACGTTTGCACTTTCTGGTTTAGTGTATTTTAGTGTTCACCAGGTAGTTTTCTCTCCGAAACTGTGCAAATTTTTAAATCGCGCTCCCTTATATCCATGACGCGTAAAAGGCGGGCCGAACGCGTATGGCGGCGCGCGGCTGCGCATGATTACACACTGTGACGTAATCATGCGTCACCATGCACTACATGTACGAGGTCAGGACATCAGCGTGCGATCGCAGTACGCACGCGTGCGTAAGCGAAATGCCGCGCCGGTGGCGCGCGAAGATTTAGTGCAGCACGAAATCCTGGACATGTGAACATGGGACCCAACGGGTCCCACTTAACCTTAACCATATAACCATATAACAATTACAGCACGGAAACAGGCCATCTCGGCCCTACAAGTCCGTGCCGAACAACTTTTTTTCCCCTTAGTCCCACCTGCCTGCACTCATACCATAACCCTCCATTCCCTCCTCATCCATATGCCTATCCAATTTATTTTTAAATGATACCAATGAACTGCCGACACCACTTCCACTGGAAGCTCATTCCACACCGCTACCACTCTCTGAGTAAAGACGTTCCCCCTAGTCTAGTTAAATACTATTACTAGGCAGCGCAGCTGAGGACCCTGATAGCATGGATAACAAATGATAAGGAAACGGGGTGGGTGAATATACAGCAAAATTCATGACCCTGGCAGGGCTCCCATTCCTAAGTCAAGCAAACTGGAAGAAATTAAAAACAGATATTGAATGGATTAAATTTACAATAAAAAGTTGGTTGGATATAAGAAAGCAACTAAATCTCTTCAATTCTATATCTAGAGTACTGAAGATAGCAAAATTGACAATGGTTTCAGAAATTGGGCAGACAAAGGGCTCACTACTGTGGATCGGCTTTGTGGGGAAGTTTTGTGGGGAAGTTTTGAAATCATATGAGCATCTTCAGAGATGGGAATTGGAAATGAATAGTATTATTACTGATGAAACGTGGGGGAAAAACATATCTTTTGGGTCATAAGTTAACAAACAGCCCAGCCTGGAGGGAGTTTGAATGGAAAACTAGAATGAGTATTTAAGACTCCTCTTATGTTAGCAAGATTCAGCAACACCTCAGATCTATGCTGGAGACAATGCGGGAAGATTAGTGATCATACCCATATTTTTTGGGATTGTCCCAAATTGTATCAATATTGCAGAGATATTCAGGTGGAGATTAAGCTAATTTTGGGGGTGGATCTACCTCTGGAGCCGGCATGCTTCACACTAGGAGAGATTCCAGAAAATATAGATACCAAAAATCAGACATATTTGCTTGAGGTGTTGCTGTTGATTGCAAAGAAGATGATTACAGTGTCATGGAGAAATGTAAAGCCACCAAATGTTCAACAGTGGAGGGAAAGACTGAAAAGTGTATATTTGATGGAAAGTATAACAGCTAAACTCCAGTTAAGGACTGATGCTTTAAACATTATGTGGACATCGGTATTACTACAACTGCCAAGACTGATTAAGAACACGATTTCTCCATAGCCCCAGTGGAGCGGAGGAGTTCGATTGGTACTGTATACGTGTATTTGGAACCATATGTACAGACATGATTGTGACTGTGTATAAGTCCATACATAGGGACGATCAATGACAAAATAAGTTCTTCAAGTGGCATACAAGTGTCTGGTTTAACATATCGGGTGACTATATATTAAGTAGGATTAAATATGATGAGCTTGCGTGGGTGCCTGTGAATCTGATGCTTCTGCGACAGATCTCTAGGATGATCTATGTGATGCTGACTGCTGCTGTGTGATTTGTATACCTTGTTTCTATGTGAACTTTGTTGTTAATATATGTTGAGTGCAAACACACAAAAAAAAACAAATATCTTTTGAATACTGTTATGGTATCTCCCTCAACTACCTCCTTTGGCAGGTTGTTCCATATAACCACCACCCACTGAGTAAAAAAGTTGCCCCTCAGTTTCCTATTAAATCTTGCTCCTTTCACCTATGGCTTGGTTTTTGATTCCCCTACCTCGGGTAAAAGACAATGTGCATTCATCCTATCTATGCCCCTAGTGATTTTCCACACATGAATAATAGCTTCCTACCATCCAAGGAATAGTCCTACACATTCCAACATCTGGATTCACTATCTTGAGTGTCAGGCTTTCTTTATTCATGTCAACTCTCACAAGTTGATAATTTATACGTGTGGCCTACTTGCTCCTGTCTTTCAGTGCAAGCCTTCAGCAATGTCTTCACCTAAGCGCCTCTTTGTCTTGGTTGCAAAGCATGGGCCATATACACATGCTCCAACTGTCCTTCTTGCAGCTGAACGAACATTGATCAAGTACATGTTGTAAATCCTGCTCCATACAATACTAATATTTCCCCAGGATGAGCCAGTGTCATTATCTCCAGTTCCACTATTTCACTTCACACAACTGCTTCTCCTCTCGAAAGGGAGTTCAACGAAAGGGCATCCATCTGCATCTGTGATGTTTTATAACAAAAGCCATGACTTACCTCTTGCTAGTGACGAATTGCAATGCCAGCACCCTGCATTTGTGTTGCATCTCTTCTGCCTGCACATGATCCATATCTCTCTAATACATTCATATACATTCATATACTGTGTGCCTCTTAAATACCACTATCGTATCTGTCTCCCCCACCACCCCAGGCAGCGTGTTCCTGCCATTTACCGCTCTCTGTGCAAAATGCTTGCCCACCATATCTTAAAACTTTGCCCCTCATTCTTTAAAATTATGCACTCTAATCTTTTACATTTCCACCCTGGGAATGAGGTTTTGATTATCTGGCCTTTTAATGCCTCTTGTAATTTTATATAGTTCTACTAGGTCTCCTCACAACCCCTGTTGCTCTGTAGAAAGCTACCTAGGTTTTTCCAAAACACTCCTAGTAGTTAATAACACCTAATCCATGCAGCATTCTGGTAAATCTCTACTGCACGGTCTCCTGGGCCCCATGTGTTTCTTGTAATGGGGTGACTAGAACTGCATGCAATAATCCAAAATTGGCCCAACAAATGTTCTACGATCCTGCAACGTGACTTTGACTTTTATACTTTATGCCCCGACCAGTGAAGGTAAGCATATTTTACTATTCTATATGATGTCTCCGTCAGGGTTCCATGGACCCCAACATCCCTCCATACATCAATGCTTTAAGGGATTTACCATTAACTATACATTTGACTTCCCAGAGTGCAATAACTCATATTTGCTTGGATTAAACTTTTTACCACCCATTTTTGTAGGTTTAGTTTAGTGGAGAGATACAGAGTGGAAACAGACCCTTTGGCCCACTGGGTCTGCGCCGACCAGCGATCCTCGCATATTAACATTATCCTACACCCACTACGGACAATTTTTCTGTTTACCAAGCTAATTAACGTACATACCTGTACGTCTTTGGAGTGTGGGAGGAAACCGAAGATCTCGGAGAAAACCCACGCAAGTCACGAGGAGAACGTACAAACTCTGTACAGACAGCACCCGTAGTTGGGATCAAACTCGGGTTTCCAGCGCAGCATTCACTGTAAGGCAGCAACTCTACCGCTGCACCATCACCACCAAATTGAGTTTGGTGGCCTGCACTCTACCCGGAATGCTGTGAAATTGAGTTTGGTGGCCTGCACTCTGCACGAAATGCTGTGAAATTGAGTTTGGTAGCGTGCACTCTGCCCGGAATGCTGTGAAATTGAGTTTGGTGGCCTGCACTCTGCACGAAATGCTGTGAAATTGAGTTTGGTGGCCTGCACTCTGCATAAAATGCTGTGAAATTGAGTTTGGTGGCCTGCACTCTGCACAAAATGCTGTGAAATTGAGTTTGGTGGCGTGCACTCTGCCCGGAATGCTGTGAAATTGAGTTTGGTGGCCTGCACTCTGCACGAAAAAATTGAGTTTGGTGGCCTGCACTCTGCAAAAATGCTGTGAAATTGAGTTTGGTGGCCTGCACTCTGCTTGAAATGGAATTTCAAGGAATAGCCGTGAATGAACTGCCAACCCACCAGCCCTGAGTGACTGACCTGCCAGCCCACCAGACTTGAGTGACAGCTGTCAGCCCAACAGCCCTGAGTGACTGAGCTGCCAGCCCACCAGCCATGAGTGACTGAGCTGCCAGCCCACCAGCCATGAGTGACTGAGCTGCCAGCTCACCAGCCCTGAATGACTGAGCTGCCAGCCCACCAGCCCTGAGTGAATTAGCTGCCAGCCACCAGCTCTGAGTGACTGAGCTTCCAGCCCACCAGGCCTGAGTGCCCACCAGGCCTGAGTGACTGAAATGCCAGCCCACCAGGCCTGAGTGACTGAGCTGCCAGCCTAAGAATCCATTTGGCCCACAATGTCCATACTAGCCCTCTGGAAACCAATCCCTTCGGCCCACAATACCCATACTAGCGCTCCAGAAAGCCCAATTGGAATTGGTGGAGAGGTGGAATATTGCGTGTGAACATGAGACCCAATGGGTCCCACTTAGTCTAGTATATATATAAAACACAAAGAACAGAGGTCCCAGTACAGCACAGTTCCCTGCAGAACTCTGCTGGTCAGAAAACATTCTTCCACTACAACCCTCTGCCTTCTACGTGTAAGCGAGTTCTGAATCTAAATTATCAAATCACAATGGATGCCGTACTTCTTAATCTTCGGGATCAACGTATCAAGTTTCCAGAATTGCTCTATTCTTGTAGAGGAATAGTGAGGTGTTATTAGTTCACAAATAAGTAATAATTATCATAGTCATTCCAGTATAATACCATACAAACATAAAGCTGTCATATTTCCTTGTGATAGGTTGGTCAGTGCACCAGTAAATAGTGAGCTGTCTCTGTTTCCACCGAAAACAGAAGTGAACCAACTGTGGTTAACCAGTGTTTGGAGTATTGTGTGCAGGTCTGGTTAATCCATGACAGGAAGGATGTGGAGGCTTTGACGAGGGTTTAGTTTAGTTTACTGCAGGCCTTTCAGCCCACCGAGTCCGTGCCGGCCAACGATCACCCATACACCAGTTCTATCCTACACTCCAGGTACAATTTATATGCCAATTAACCAACAAACCTGCATGTCTTTAGGATGTTGGAGGAAACCGGAGCACCTGGGGAAAACCCGTGTGATCACAGGGAGAAGGGTACAAAAGACGTGTTCCACAACTGGTTTAAAGGATTTTAGTTATAAGGAGATGTTGGACACACTTTGTCTCTCTGGAGCATCAGTGGTTGACAGAAACTTTGTTTAAGAATGGAAATAGGGAGAATCAAGGGCATTATCATCCAGTGAGCCTTGTGTCAGTGGTAGCGAAGCTATTAGATTCTTCGGGATTGCATTTACTCCCATTTAGAACATAATGGGTTAATTAGAAACAGTCAGTACAGCTTTGTCCATGGCAGGTCATGTCTTACTAACTTAATCAGGTTTTTTGAGGACATGATTAAACAAAACAAAGCGTTTGCCCAGAAATTCATCTCTAGTCATAGTGCATAGGTTTTAGGTGAAGGGGAAAAGATTTAATAGTAAGATTAAACGAGAACTTACCAGTTTGAAGTTTGATCGTTATTTTATGAGGAGTAACGTTGAGGGATTACATGAAGACCCCGCCAGTACGCATGCGTGTCTTTCTTCAAAACAGGTGTGAAATCACAGACAATGGTTATTGAACTGAACATAGTAAGATAAGAGAACCATAATACCAGTTGACCTTTATGATAGAGGGCTGGGAGCGGAGGGCACGTAATCCCTCAACGTTACTCCTCATAAAATAAAGATCAAACTTCAAACTGGTAAGTCCAGGCGTCATACACTGCATCAGTAGGCCAATGATGAGTGAACATTAATATTGCATTCAGACATGACATTGATATAGACATGTTGATGCTATTAATGAACAATAGTGCAATAGTAACCTCCCTCAACCAGGAGGAAACATACCTAACATAGAGTTGGCAAATACCCCCAATCTGGCAATGAGTTTGATCTGAATATTTGGACAGATCAATAGTTTGACCATCCTGCAGCCGCTAGGATGTAGTCCATAACCCTGCTGCTGAGGTATAGCGGTCCTGGTGGAGTGAGACCAAAATGTCAATGTTCACTCCAGTATATGCCAGACCCATTTAATCCTCTGGAGAAGGTTTGTAGTGATTCCTTCCAACGAGGTTTATGTAACTAACAATATAGCTAATCAAAGTCTATAAGACTCTAAAGGAACTTGACATACTGGTGTAGACGTGTGATTACATGCAACCCAAGGTCCATGGGATATGCAGCATCTAGTTTGGTCTTATGTCCCTGTCTACTCTGCTTGGCTAATCATGAACAAAACATGTTTATTATAGCCCACAGATATGATCATCCTATCCAGCGCAGCAATGACTGGACCTGTAGCGCTGTACTCAGCACCATGGCATAACCACTAGTAAGTGAGTTTGACCAAGGACAGGGATGTTGCTGGTGCCCATCGGCGAAGTGATGTAGCACAATGTTAACAACCCAAATCTCTGCGTCCCTAGACCTGGGAGGTTTTAAGTTGATGATACCCTTCATAATCTAGATGTCAGATAGTGAGACCGGACAGAGTGGTTTTATGTTCACCGCAGCCAAATGATGAGGAGGTACTTCAGGCACAGTAAATGGAATATTATCTTAATGTTATAATCCCATAAGACTGAATTTCAAGATGTCAGTCATCCGTACCGAGTTAAACGTAAAGAAGCATAAACAATACTTCCCATCTCCTATGAGGAATCTCCTATTTGATGCTATTCCTGCAATCTGCAGTGAGCACTCCTAATGCTTTTGGTTTGACAACCCGAGCCGCAGGAACGGTCTCTCAGAGTCTATGTCAATGAATTGATTACATCATGCAGAGGATGGTTTCAACTGAACCAGCATCTTTGTGCCTAGAAATAACCATGTAAGGTTTTATGCTCATTCCCCACATTAGCGGGAACCATGGGTAAATCACCCAGGCAGGCATTATGAAAAGCCGGAAGCGGGAATTTTGAATGACCCGTCCCATGAGGCCAAATGGAGGAAGACATAAAAGACCATTCCTCCCTTGTGTAGCGAGAATACACCCTTCGCCACTGATATGCCTCGTATTTTTGCAACTGGTGATTGAGCCTGGATGCAAGCATCTTAATCGTTAGTGTTCCATCGATTCACAATGTCATTAAATACCTTGTGATTGCACATTCATTCTGTGTTGTCATTGATTTGCATGATAATACACCAGTGCTAAAAGCGGTTAGGTAAAACTATCACCGGATACTTTGATTTGATTGTACCTTAGTGATTAACATATTCCACCACCAAAGTGTATCACCTAGGACTTGTGCATGCAGATTATACATATTCACACACACTTTAATGCACAGAACGCACCTGGTGTCCATTGGCGGTTGATACCATGACTGAACAATTGATAACATGCTAATCCCATCTGCCTCCGTAACTAGAGATGGTATTAGTAAATTCCCCATCTTTGAGCAATAGCATCAGTTTGTGAATGACTGAAGAGTTACAGATGAGAGGTTTAGTGGAGCAACGCTGAATACTGTTCGTCCACCATTGTGACTTTGATCGTTTCAGCTGCGAATAGCAGATGTCTAATCTTTTGTCTCAGAGCCGAATCCCAGACAAATAAATGGATTGATTGTATTTCCAATAATCAATAGTTTCAGTTGGTATCAGCTTGATTTAAATTTAACTGGACGGATTAGAACCCCAATTTATCAAATATAGCTATGTGGCTGATAGGCTAATTTAGTAAAATTCAGTATGTTCAATATCATCCAGATTGGCCATAACACTTATTTGTTAGCTCTGTGCAGTCAAAGCACTGATTGTAGTGATTTGGTAAAAAATAAGTTAGCCCATTTTGCAACGCTACTGAGTGTCTCATTTGCTCATCCAGTTAAATTTCAATTATCTCTACTGCTCTTGCAGTTTGCGGCTGTTGACAATGTTCAGTCCACATCTCCATAATTGTGAGCCTGCCTTGAAAGGCTACTCCAACCATACCTGTTGTGCAGTATAAACTAATCTTATGTTATCCCAAACCAGGGTAAATATTCAACCCAGTGCAAATATTACCAACTTGTATCCGTGACAGGAGACATCATCCCTACCTTCACACCGCCGGATGGGGAACTTCCAGGAGTTGCCTCAATCAGCTTCATCCTTCCACATCCGAATGGGAGGACTTATGCAAACCGACCCAGGAGAAGCCTCAACCTGAGTGTGCATAATTTTGCACTTCTGCTCCTGGGAGGTAGAGGAGCTCGAGTACGCGGTTGGCGCATCTTCCAGGAAGGCCGTTCTGGGTTGTGGCCTAAAAAGACCTTTGTCCTGGTTTACGGCCTTCAAGCTTTCACCAGCTTCAGTGTATCGTGGTTTGCTGGTGTGTGCGTAGAGGTGCTGCTGCTGGAGATGTGAGGTCTTGCGTGATGATGTGGCCTTCATGAGCCCAACGGCCCTTGTCGACCTTCTTGACTTGTTTCATCAGGTTGCCCAAATGGCAGTATCCCCCTGATAGCTGTTCACCGCAGGGACACTGAGCGAAATACAGTTCCCTGGTGCTGGGTATTTGGTAGTTGTTATTCACAGCCTTCTCCTACTGCTGGTTGTGTTGTTCCTGCACCCCGAGCACACTTGTGGTATCTTCAGCTAAACCCCTGTCTTCAGAGTCAGCCCAGAAGTGACTCCTAATGCTCCCCTCTGTCGAGGGAGATGCATTATGCAGCCTTCAATAAGGTGCTACCATGGGCGTGCTAGGACCCCATGGTGACTAGAACTCCATATACCGGAGCATGTCACATTGGAGCATCAGCTCCATTAACCGCTCCATGCGGGATTTGCGATCATAGTCACTCCCGCCGGCGGTGACTCTTCACAGCCCGACTCGTCGCAGTCTTCGGGCCAGTCCGACTTCTGCTTGGCCTTCCCGCCAGTCTGTGGCGTCGATTCCGACTGTGCAGGTGCCAGGTCGGAGACTGCTGATCAATAGCGATCCAGGTGCAGCCTACCACTGCTGACTGCCCGCAATTCCGCGGTCCTCCTCAGTCAGTCTGGATGCGGTCATTCCTGTAACATTCTCATAAAATAGCACAAAACAACCTTTGAGTTAGGATTTTACCTGCATGTTCTGTTTTAAACCTTCTGCTGCTGGAGCAACGCTCCTCCCGAGCCTGGTCTCCTGGTCATAGAAAACATAGAAAACATAGAAATTAGGTGCAGGAGTAGGCCATTCGGCCCTTCGAGCCTGCACCGCCATTCAATATGATCATGGCTGATCATCCAACTCAGTATCCCATACCTACCTTCTCTCCATACCCCCTGATCCCCTTAGCCACAAGGGCCACATCTAACTCCCTCTTAAATATAGCCAATGAACTGGCCTCAACTACCCTCTGTGGCAGAGAGTTCCAGAGATTCACCACTCTCTGTGTGAAAAAAAGTTCTTCTCATCTCGGTTTTAAAGGATTTCCCCCTTATCCTTCAGCTGTGACCCCTTGTCCTGGACTTCCCTAACATCGGGAACAATCTATGGTCTTAGTTGTTGCAGCTGGTGTTCCCTCTGTGGTCCTTATAGAAAGGTTTCCACGTGGGGTATTTCTCCCCCGAGCTTTACCTCCGCAGTCCCTTATAGCAGAGCTTCTCCGCGATGTTCTCCAGTCGGGGCTCCCCCCCCCCCGAGCTGGGTATCCCCGCAGTAACTGCAGCCGGGATATCCCCGCGGTCCCTATAAAAGGGATAGCCGCGATTTGCAATGTCGGGGAGGGGGGATCTGCTCTGGGTGCCACCAGCACCAATATGAAGTACGCTGGTTTTCTGCCAGCGGCTCGGAAGGCGCATCCACTGCTCCCTGCGTACCGCGGTCTCCAGAGCGGTTCTCCAGGTGCCCCTGGCACCAATATGAAGCCGCTGGTTCCACCGCCAGTGGCTCGGTAGGCGAATCCACCGCCGCCCGCTCCCCACGTTTCACGGTCTCCCGAGCGGGTTCTCCACCTATATGAAGCCGCTGACTCCACCACCAGTGGCTCGAAAGGCGAATCCACCTACGCTCGCTACCCGCATTCTGCGGTCTCCCGAGCGACTTGGTCCGTGGGCAGGCATCCCCGTGACCGGGGTTCCCTGGAAGGTCGTGACTGGGGTTCCCCCTAGTCCCGACTTTGCCCCGGACTTTTAGCAGGACCTCTAAGTGGAGGCTCCTGCAAGAAGATGAAAATCCTGAAAAAGGTTTTTTAAAAACTTACCTCAGGTCTTTTGCTGGCAGGAGAATCACGTCCATCCTGCCAGTCGTCACGCAATGCAATAGACGATATGACACGCATGCGTACTGGCGGGTCTTCACGTGACTCCAAAGTAAAATAGGAATCTGAAGGGTAACATGTTCACACAAAGGGTGGTGGATGTATGGAACTAGCTGCCAGAGGAGGTAGTTGAGTCAGGGATTATCCCAACATTTAAGAAACTGTTAGATAGGTACATGGATAGGACAGGTTTGGAGGGATATGGACCAAAAGCTGCCAGGTGGGACTAGTGTAGCTGGAACATTGTTGGCCGGTGTTGAATGGTGCCATAACAACAATCATGCTCTCAACGTTATCAAAACCATGAGCAGATTGTTGACTTCAGAAGGGAACACCAAAGATTCAAGAACCTGTCTAATCTGACAATGCAACAGTGGAAAGTGTCACCAGCTTCAAATTGTTGGGTGTGTTGATCTCTGATGATTTGTCCTGGGCTCAGCATGTTGATGCTAACATAAAGAAAACTTATCAACATCTCTACTTTCTTAAAGGTTTGAGGAGATTTAGCATGTTTTTGGCAACACCATTGAACATCTACGGGTGGGTAGAGAGCACAGCGATTGGTTGTAATACGTCAACTCAAATACCCAAGAATGAAGAAGGCTGCACAATGTGGTGTTCACTGCCTGGTCCATTAGTAATATTGACCATCAAAGGGATCTACAGGAATTGCTGCCTCAAAAAGGTTGCTAATATCATTATAAAACCTCCACCACCCTGGTCAGGCTCTTATCGCACTGCTACCATTTGGAAAAACGTTGAGAAGACTTAACCATGACCTCCAGGTTCAAGGGCAGCTAGTTCCGATCAATCTTAAAATTTGTGGAGTTTGGAAATCGAAAAAAAATGAAACACTGGAAATTTCAAACATAAACAGAAAATCCTAGAAATACTCAAAGTCAAATATCATCTGTGGAGCGAGAGAAATAAAATTTGGAAAAAAAAATACCTGAAGGAAGATCTACTGAGTAGATCTGAGGAATGAAGAGGAGGTTTATGAGGATGATGCCTGGAATTGAGGGTATGTGCTACAAGGAGAGGTTGGATTAATGATTGACGAGCATTTGACGGCACTGGGCCTGCACTTGCTGGAGTTTAGAAGAATGAGGGGGAACCTCATTGAAGCTTACCAAACAGTGAAAGGCCTGGATAGAGTGGATGTGGAGAAGATGTTTCCACGAGTAGGACTAGAGAGCATGGCCTCAGAATAAAATGACGTACCTCGAGAAAGATGAGGTTCTTTTGGTCAGTGGGGAGTGAATCTGTGGAATTCATTGCCACAGAAGGCTGTGGAGGCCAAGTCATTGGATATTTTTAAGGTAGAGATTGACAGATTCTTCATTAGTAAGGGTGGCAAAGCTTTGAGGGAGAAGGCAAAATAATGGGTTGGGAGGGAAACATAGATCTGGCTTGATTGAATGGTGGAGTAGACTCCATGGGCCGAATGGCCTAAGTGTGCTGCTATGAATGATATAACCATATAACATATAACCATATAACAATTACAGCAAGGAAACAGGCCATCTCGGCCCTATAAGTCTGTGCCAAACAACTTTACTGATGAACTTACGACAGACTTGCATTCTTTTCTTTGGAATACCAGAGGTTGAGGATAGAACTGATAGAAGTATATAACTATGAGAAGCATAGTTAGAGTAGACTGTCACAACCCTTTTCTCCAGGATTGAAATATCAAATATTAAGAGGGGGGGGGGGTAGCCCCAGCGCAGAGGGAGAAGAGGAGGGAAGAGACTGCGACCTAAGACTTTTGCCTCCATCACAGTGAGGAGATGCTGGGTGGACTCACTGTGGTGGATGTTAATGTGTGTTTATTGTTGTTTTATTGTATTGTATTATATGTATGACTGCTGCAATTTCGTTCAGACTAAGTCTGAATGACAATAAAAGGCTATCTATCTATCTAAAGGAAATAGCTTTAAGGTGAAAGGAGCAAAGATAAAAGGAGATTTACAGGACAAGTTTTTTACACAAGGGTGGCAAATGCCCAGAACTGGCTGCTGGGGTGGTGATGGAGGCAGGTACCTCAATGGCTTTTGATAGATTTTTGGATAGGTACATGAAAATGCAGAGAATGGAGGGATAGAGATTATGTGCAGGCAGTTAAGAGTTGGTCTTGGCATTATGCTCACATTTGTGGGCCGAAGTGCCTGTTTCTGTGCTCTTCAGTTCAATGATCTGTATGTTGCTAGGACAAGATGGTAGGGGTTGTGATTGGTTTTTATATGTAGCATAGGGTTATTTGACCAGAAAGGTTTTACGAGGATGTTACTGGGTCTGGATGGCTTAAGTTATAGAAGAGGCTGTGGTATTTTTCCCTAGAGTGTAGGGTATTGAGGGTGATCTTATAGAGGTTTATAAAGTCGTGACGGGCATAGAAAAGTGGTTATAGCCTTTTCCCAAGGATGGAGTTTAAAATTAGGGGGATAGTTTTAAGGTAAGAGGGGAACAACTTAAAGGGACCTGAGGGGCAACCTAGCACACAGAGAGTAGTGTGTATATGGAAAGGGAGTAGTTGAGGCAGTTACAATTACAACATGATGTAATGTTTCTATATGTTGCTATATTTAAGAGGGAGTTAGATGTGGCCCTTGTGGCTAAAGGGATCAGGAGGTATGGAGAGAAGGCAGGTACAGGATACTGAGTTGGATAATCAGCCATGGTCATATTGAATGGCAGTGCAGGCTTGAAGGGCCGAATGGCCCACTCCTGCACCTATTTTCTATGTTTCTATGTAAAGACATTTAGACAGCTACATAGATAGGAAGGTTTTGGAGCGATATGGCCAGGCGCAGGCAAGGGGGACTAGTTTGGTTCAACAACTTTTTTGTCAAGGACCATTTTGGCTAAAATACTTGTTTTTGTGCTGTACAACTCAGTGACTCCAGAATCTGACATAGACGAGGGAATTGCAGACAGGAAGACTTAGGGACTTAGAAGAGTGTTGTGGACGGTTGCTATTACATTGGAGGACAGGCTGGACATCCTCAGGCGTATGAAGATAGATAAATCTCCTGGGCCTGATCAGATATATCTGATGGTTTGCGGGTGCCATTAAAATTGATGGTGTTGTTGGTGATTATGGTTATCGAATGTCAAGAGACACAAATCAAGAGAGTCAAGAGTTGTGTTTAATTATCATATGTACCAAAACAAAACAATTAAATTCTTACTTGCAGCAGCACAAAATTTTTGGAAAGACAGTTAAAGATAATATAATAAACAAAAGTTCAATAAAAAGAAAACAAAAACAATATTTTGCATAAAACAAAAGCTCAAAATCTCTTGTGAAATTAAGACACAATCATATTTCATAATTCAAGACATTTCATAACCTTTTGACTCCCACAGCTATCTAGACTACACTTTCCATCCTGCCTCCTGCAAAGACTCTATCCCTTACTCCCAATTCCTCCATCTACGCCGCATTTGCACACACGATGCAGTGGGACATACCACAACGTGCTCATTCTTTAGGGATCGGGGTTTCCATCATTGATGAGGCCCTCACAAGGGTCTCTTCGGTATCCCGCATCTCTTCTCTTGCTCCCCCTCCCCCCAGTCACAACAGGGACAGAGTCCCCATCGTCCTCACATTTTACCACATCAGCTGTCGCCTACAGTACCTAATCCTGCAACATCTTCGCCACCTCCAATGGGTTCCCACCACTAGCCACATCTTCTCATCTCCACCCCTTTCTGCTTTCCACAGAGATTGTTCCTACCACAACTCCCTGGTTAACTCATCCCTTCTCACCCAAACCACCCCCTCCCCAGGTAATTTACCCTGCCATCGCAGGAAATGCAGCATCTGTCCCTATACCTCCTCCCTAGACTCCATCCAAAGACCCCAACAGTGTTTTCAGGTGAGGCAGAGGTTCACTTGCACCTCCTCCAACTTCATCTACTGTATCTGCTGTTCCAGGTGTGGACTCCCTTGTATCGGCAAGGCCAAGCGCAAGCTTGGTGATCGTGTTGCTGCACACCTCCAGTATTTTGTGTCTTATTTTGTATAAAATCATGACCGGAATAGATAGGGTAAATTCACAGATTGTTTTACCCAGAGAAGGGATGGAATGTTAAATTTGTACAAGGCATTGGTGAGGCCAATTCTGGAGTATGGTGTACAATTTTGGTCGCCTAATTATAGGAAGGATGTCAACAAAATAGAGAGAGTACAGAGGAGATTTACTAGAATGTTGCCTGGGTTTCAGCAACTAAGTTACAGAGAAAGGTTGAACAAGTTAGGGCTTTATTCTTTGGAGCGCAGAAGGTTAAGGGGGGACTTGATAGAGGTTTTTAAAATGATGAGAGGGATAGACAGAGTTGACGTGGAAAAGCTTTTCCCACTGAGAGTAGGGAAGATTCAAACAAGGGGACATGACTTGAGAATTAAGGGACTGAAGTTTAGGGGTAACATGAGGGGGAACTTCTTTACTCAGAGAGTGGTAGCTGTGTGGAATGAGCTTCCAGTGAAGGTGGTGGAGGCAGGTTCGTTTTTATCATTTAAAAATAAATTGATAGTTATATGGATGGGAAGGGAATGGAGGGTTATGGTCTGAGCGCAGGTATATGGGACTAGGGGAGATTATGTGTTCGGCACGGACTAGAAGGGGTCGAGATGGCCTTGTTTCCCTGCTGTAATTGTTTTATGAGTATCGAGAACTAGAAATCTTAGGTTTAAGGAGAGAGGGGAAGGAGTTAATAGATAGTTCAGTTTAGTTTAGTTTAGTGTCATGTGTACCGAGGTGCAGTTAAACCTGAGTGGCAACTTTTTTCACATAGAGGATAGTGGATAAACGGAATGAGCTAAATGAATCATTTCAATTATACTTTATTGCCACCAGGGCAAGTAGTTGAGGCAGGTACAATGGTATCATTTAAAATATATTTGAAAGGTACACAAGCAGGAAAGGTTTAGAGGGATATAGATCAAATGTTAGCAAATGAGATTTGGTTAGATGTGGAATTTTTTATCAGCGTGGGCTGAGTTGGATCAAACGGCCTGTTTCCCTGCTGTATGACTCTGTGATCATACTAGGCTGCGTCTGTCCAATAAATTCCATCCTTTGTTTCATAACTAGGCTGTAGCAGGCAACCTGTTGTATGACCACAATTTAGTACAATAGAGGCTAGGATAACTTTCAACTGCTGCTCTGTCTCCATTTCCAGAGCTGTGTTGATGTCTACCGAGGTGTGATTTTGAACAGTTCTGCACTTACAGCTTTATATATATGGTCTATTTTTAGAGACAGGAAAAGTGACGTTAGCATTCCAAGCCATACACTAAACGAAACTTGCTACATGCTGTGAAATCTTACAAATCTTTGTGACAGGAAAGAGAGAAATACCAAAATACATGTATCTTTTATGGCTGCAGGATGTCGCAATGCTTATCAGATCAACAGCACAAATCCACATACATGTAGTACTTCTAATGTATGGAATCATCTCTACATCACTTCACAATAGGATGAATGAGGTTTTACACACACGTTTCTCACAAATTTTGGGACAAATGGTCAAAGAGGTTGGATTTCAAGTCGTCAAGTCAAGAGAGTTTATTGTCATGTGTCCCAGATAGGACAATGAAATTCTTGCTTGCTGCATCACAACAGAATATTGTAGGTATAAATACAGATCAGATCAGTGTGTCCATATACCATAGAATATATATGTACACACGTAAATAAACCAATGAAGTGCAATAGGCTGTTATAGTTCAGAGTTTGTATGAACTTATGTTCAATAGTCTGATGGCTATGGGGAAGTAGCTGTTCCTGAACCTGGATGTTGCAGATTTCAGGCTCCTGTACCTTCTACCTGATGGCAGCGGAGAGATGAGTGTGTGGCCAGAATGGTGTGGATCCTTGATGATGCTGGCAGCCTTTTTGAGGTAGTGACTGTGATAGATCCCCTCAATGGTAGGGAGGTCAGAACCGATGATGGACTGGGCAGTGTTTACAACTTTTTGCAGCCTTTTCCGCCCCTGGACGCTCACGTTGCCGTACCAAGCCACGTACAGTAGACTCTCTACTGTGCACCTGTAGAAGTTTGAGAGAGTCCTCCTTGACAAACCGACTCTCCTTAATCATCTCAGGAAGTAGAGGCGTGATGTGCTTTCTTTATGATTGCATCAGTGTTCTGGAACCAGGAGAGATCTTCGGAAATATGCACGCCCATGAATTTGAAGTTCTTGACCCTTTCCCCCATCGACCCGTTGATATAAATGTGACTGTGGGTCCCCATCCTACCCCTTCCAAAGTCCACAATCAGTTTCTTGGTTTTGCTGGTGTTGAGAGCGAGGTTATTGTGCTGGCACCATTTGGTCAATCGGTCGATCTCACTTCTATACTCTGACTTGTCCCCATCAGTGATACGTCCAACAACAGTGGTGTCGTCAGCGAACTTGATGATGGAGTTCACACTATGTCCGGCTACACAGTCATGAGTTTAGAGTGAGTAAAGCAAGGGGCTGAGCATGCAGCCTTGAGGTGCTCCCATGCTGATTGTTATCGAGGATGACATATTTCCACCAATATGGACAGACTAGTCTGTAAATTAGGAAGTCGAGGATCCAATTGCAGAGGGATGCACAGAGACCCAGATCTGTGAACTTGGTAACCAGCTTGGAGGGGATGATGGAGTTAAATGCCGAGCTGTAGTCAATGAATAACAGCCTCACATTGAGTTTTTGTTGTCCAAGTGGTCCAGAGCGGAGAGAGATCGCATCCACCGTTGATCTGTGGTGGCGGTAGGCAAACTGCAGTGGGTCCAGGTTTTTGTCGAGGTTGGAGTTGATTTGCGCCATGATCAGCCTCTCAAAGCACTTCATCACCACAGACGTTAGTGCCACTGGTCGATAGTCATTGAGGCATGTCACCTTGTCCTTCTTGGGCACCGCTATTATTGATGCCCTTTTAAAGGAGGTGGGAACCTCAGGCCTCAGAAGTGAGATGTTGAAAATGTCCGTAAAACCTCCGGCCAGTTGGTCCGCACAGGTTTTATAGCATCAGGTCCAGGCGCTTTCTGAGGGTTCACCCGTCTGAAGGATCTTCTGATGTCGGCCTCTGTGCGTGTGATCGAAATACCATCACGGCGAATGGGGGCTCGGGAAGGCACATCAGTGTTCTCCCTATCAAAGCGTGTGTAAAACGCATTGAGCTCGGCAGAGAGTGATGATTCGCTGACAATTGAGCTGCCTCCTGATTTCGCCTTGTAGGAGGTGATGGCATTCAAGCCCTGCCACAGTTGCCGAACATCCGTCTCATCCTCCAGCTTGGAGCAGAAGTCCCTTTTGGCCTTTTTGTTGACCTTACCAAGGTTGTTCTTGATTCTTGGTTTCTTGGTCCTCCAAAATATTCCAAATGGATTTTAAACTGGAGGTGTATCTGGACTTCTTGTAGACCTCTGTATCTCCAGACCTGAATGCCCGGGATCTGGTCTTCAGAAGAATGCGGATCTCATGGTTCATCCAAGGCTTCTGGTTAGGAAACACTCGGAAGGTTTTGTTGGGATGCAGCCCTCCACACATTTCTTTATGAAGTCTGTAGCGACTGTGGCGTATTCATTCAGGTCCGTTGCCAAGTCCCTGAACATTGCCCTGTCTACAGACTCCAAACAATCCTGGAGTTGTACCTCCCCCCCTCCCTAACCAGCTCTGTACAGTCCTCACCTCTGGGGGTGCTGCCTGTAGGTAGAAGCAGCACCGCAGTATGGTTGGATTTACTGAAGTGAGGGTGAGGGATAGAGCGATAGGCATCCTTGATGGTCGTGTAGCATTGGTCGAGGGTGTTTGGTCCTCTGGTGCTGCAGGAGACATGTTGGTGGAAGTTAGGGAGCGATTTCTTAAGGTTAGCTTTGTTGAAATCCCCGGCTATGGTGGTAAATGCCTTCGGGTAAGGTGCTGGAAAAGAGATGAAGATGATTCGAGATGCACTGTGATCTAGAAACCATGTAAAGTTGAAAAAGGTTGTAGTGTGGAATGAAAGCTTCACTTTAATTTAGTTTTGTTTTGAAATACAGCATGAAACAGGCCCTTTGGCCCACCGAGTCCATGATGATCATCAATTCACACTAGTTCTATGTTATCCCACTTTTGCATCCGTTCCCTCAATGAATGAATTAGGGGTAATTTACAGAGGATAGTTAATCGATAAACTACAAATTTTTGGGATGTGTGAGAAAACTGGTGCACCCAGAGGAAAGCCACATGGTCACAGGGAGAATGTGCAAACTCCACAAAGACAGCACCCGAGATCACGATTGAAATTGGGTCCCTGGAACTGTGAGGCAGCAGTTCTCCCAACTGGTAGACAAAAAATGCTGTAGTAACTCAGCGGGGCAGGCAGCAATTCTGGGGAGAAGGAAGGGCTGATGTTTCGGTTCAAGACCCTTCTTCAGACTGATGTCGGGAGTGGGTGAGACAAAGATAGAATGTAGTCAGAGACAGTAAGACTGGTGGGAGAACTGGGGAGGGGAGGGGATGGAGAGAGAGGGAAAGCATGAACTATTTGAAGTTAGAGAAGCCAATGTTCATACCGCTGGGGTGTAAGCTACCCAAGCGAAATATGAGGTGCTGCTCCTCCAATTTATGCTGGGCCTCACTTTGACAATGAAGGAGGCCCAGGACAGAAAGGTCAGATTGGGAATGGGAGGGGGAATTGAAGTGCTAAGCCACCAGGAGATCAGGTAAGTTAAGGCGGACCAAGCGGAGGTATTCTGCAAAACCAGCTGAGCCACTATGCTGCTTTAAATGATTTGATATCGGAATGGGAACCTTTGTATTTTATTAGGTCTACAAGATGAGAGGTCATGGATGTACATAAGTATTGGAGGACATTAACAATATGTCTGTCACTGTACTCAGCCCATTTATATTAGGGTTATGGTATGAGTGCAGGCAGGTGGGACTAAGGGGAAAAAAAGTTGTTCGGCACGGACTTGTAGGGCCGAGATGGCCTGTTTCCGTGCTGTAATTGTTATATGGTTATATATGGTTATATTGCATGAGGAATACAACATTAGGCACATCTGTACTGTTTTATTTCCCATTTCCCATCTGCATCACTGCTCAGCTTCCCATCTCTCAAAGCAACCACACTACGACCTCCTCAAGCGCCTCCAGGTAGTATTAACAGGAAATCATCCTTCTTAGGTAGTCCCTTGGGATGACCCATTGCCATTACATAAATCATAGAAAAAGGCACCACAGGAACAGACTCTTCGGCCCACAAATCTGTACTGTGTAAGATGTTAAATTTAATCTCTATGTATGTAATCCAAATCCTTCTATTCCCTGTATATTCATGTACTTATCTGAAATCCTCTTATGCACCACTATCATAGCTGCCTCCACCGACATTCTGGCAACGCGTTCCCAATAATATTTGTGTTCAAAACGGGGCCCACCCATCTTGTTTAAACTTTCCCCCCATCATCCTAAAACGATGCCCTCCAGCCTTTGACATTCTCACCCAAGCTAAATGGTTCTGCCTGTCTATCCTATCTATGCCCCTGATAATGTCATATACGTCTCTCCAGACTCTGCTCAACCAACTGTTCAAGTCTGTCCAAGCTCTCCTTATATGTAATACTCTTTAATCCAGGCAGCATCCGGGCAATGCAGCATTCTACACCCTGTCTAAAACCTCCATGTTTTTCCTGTAATGAGGTGACTCATACTGCAGCCTAGCAAAAGTTCTACAAAGCTGCAACATGACTGCTTTACTCTTAAGATCAATCTGGTGTTGTGGGTTCTAAGATAGCCAATGTGGAACACAGAGAGTTTGTTACAGAAGAGACAGCCAGAGCTCGGTATGTCTGGTAGGTTAATTATCTGGAAGCTGGTCCCATCCTGACGAAGGCAGTGACTGGTGGGATACCACAAGGCTTGGTGCTGGGACCGCAGCTATTTACAATATCCATCACTGATTTGGATGAAGGGATTCAAAGTAACATTTGCAAATTTGCAGATGACACAAAGCTGGGTGGCAATGTGAACTGTGAGGAGGATGCTATGAGAATGCAGGGTGACTTGGACAGGTTGGGGGAGTGGGCAGATGCATGGCAGATGAAGTTTAATGCGGATAAATGTGAGGTTATCCACTTTGGTAGTAAAAACAGGAAGGCAGCTTACTATCTAAATCAAAGATACTAGAGGAGCAAGATAGACCACTATACCGAAATGCAATGGACTGACGTGTAGTACGTAACGGAACGTCACGGCCGCCATTTGTTTATGCCTCCCGCTGTGTAATCCGCTCTATCGTCTTTGGTGTAATCAGTGTTGTAGGGAACAGTAGGTACACAAAAATGCTGGAGAAACTCAGCGGGTGCAGCAGCATCTATGGAGCGAAGGAAATGGGCGATGTTTCGGGCCGAAACCCTTCTTCAAACTGATGGGGGGTGGGGGGGAGAAGGAAGGAAAAAGGGAGGAGGAGGAATCCGAGGGCAGGGGGATGGGAGGAGACAGCTCGAGAGTTAAGGAAGGGGAGGAGACAGCAAGGGCTAGCAAAACTGGGAGAATTCAACGTTCATGCCACTGGACGCAAGCAACCCAGGCGGAATATGAGGTGCTGTTCCTCCAATTTCCGGTGTTACTCACTCTGGCAATGGAGGAGACCCCGGACAGAGAGGTCATATTGGGAATGGGAGGGGGAGTTTGAAGTGCTGAGCCACCGGGAGTTCAGGTAGGTTATTGCGGAGGTGTTCGGCGAAACGATCGCCCAACCTCTGCTTAGTCTCCCCGATGTAAATCAGCTGACATCTAGAGCAGCGGATGCAGTAGATGAGGTTGGAGGAGATACAGGTGAACCTTTGTCGCACCTGGAACGACTGCTTGGGTCCTTGAATGGAGTCGAGGGGGAAGGTGAAGAGACAGGTGTTGCATTTCTTGCGGTTGCAACGGAAAGTTCCCGGGGAGGGGGTGGTACGGGAGGGAAGGGAAGAATTGACAAGGGAGTTGCAGAGGGTGCGGTCTTTGCGGAAGGCAGACATAGGGGGAGATGAGAAGATGTGGCGAGTGGTGGGGTCACGTTGGAGGTGGCGGAAATGGCGGAGGATTGAACAGTGTTTGATATAGCATCTATCACTTCACATATTTTAGTTAATATTATTGTAAATGTTTTTTCCCCTGTTCCCCCATTTCCCACCCATCTTTCCTCCCCAGCCCCCTCCTTTGCGTAGTTTCCCTTGCATTGTATTGTGCAGTTTCCCTTGTAATGCTTTAACACACACTGTGCACAAAATTAAATTTAACATATATATATATTTATATGAATGTGTGTTTGTGTGTGTGTGTGTGTGAGGCAAGTTAGAGATAAATAAAACTCATTTTCATGGATCAGAAGCAACTTTGATTTAAAGCATCACTATTACTTTCTTTATCTTATGTCAGATGATGTACATAAACCATAAAGGTAATTATATATATAATTATATTCATAAATATATGCATATATATATATACACTTACATACACACATATAGATATACACACACATACATATATACACACGTACATACATACCTATACATATACATACATATACATACATATGCATACATACATATTCACACATATATATATATACATAATATATATATATACACATGTACACGCACACATATATATACATATATATACACGCATATATACAAACATACATATACACACATATATACACAAACATACATATACACACACATATATACACAAACATACATATACACACACATATACATACATACATATACACATATATACACATACATATATACAGTACATATATACACATGCATATATACATATATGGACGAGGAAATTGAATGCAACATCTCCAAGTACGCGGATGTCACGAAGCTGGGGGGCAGTGTTAGCTGTGAGGATGCTAAGAGGTGACTTGGATAGTTTGGGTGAGTGGGCAAATGCATGGCAGATGCAGTATAATGTGGATAAATGTGAGGTTATCCACTTTGTTGGCAAGAACAGGAAAGTAGATTATTAACTGATTGGTGGCCGATATGGAAAAGGGGAGATGCAACGTGACGTGGGTGTCATTCAATTCAATTCAACTTTTATGTCATCGCACAAATACAAGTATCAGTACAACGAAATGCAGTTTTGCGTCAGTCCGTAGTAGTTGTACATAAAGAGAAAAAAAACAAGAAAAAAAAAATAGAAAGAGAGAAGATACAGAATAATCAGGAAATACAGAATGATTAAACAAAGGGGGACGGAGGGACCAGAGAAATCTATCGTCGGGACTCCGAGTTCAGCAGTGTGATTGTGTTGTTATAGAAGCTTTTCCTCATCCTGCTGGTACGTGACCTGAGGCTCCTGTACCGCCTCCCTGATGGGAGGAGGGCAAACAGTCCATGGTTGGGGTGTGAGGGGTCTTTGATGATCTTCCCAGCCCATCTCAGACACCGTTTTCGGTGGAGGGCATCCATGGCAGGGAGCGGGGCACCGATGATGTGCTGCGCGGTTTTCACCACCCGTTGTAGTGCTTTCCTGTCCGCAGCAGTGCAGCTGCTGTACCATACCGTGAAGCAGGTGGTCAGGATACTCTCTATGGTACAGCGGTAAAAGTTGGTCAGGATCTGGGGGGACAGGTGGGCTTTCTTGAGCCTCCTAAGGAAGTAAAGGCGCTGCTGTGCCTTTTTGATCAGCTTGGAGGTGTTGAGGGACCAGGACAAGTCCTCCGAGATATGCACTCCGAGGAATTTATAGCTGGAGACGCGCTCCACCTCAGTCCCGTTGATATGGATGGGGGTATGACTGCCTCCACTGGTCTGCCTGAAGTCAACAATAATCTCCTTCGTCTTTTTGGAGTTGAGGATGAGGTTATTGTCGGCACACCAGGTGGTCAGGTGCTGGATCTCATCCCTGTAGGCTGACTCATCGTTGTCGCTGATCAGTCCTACTACCGTGGTATCGTCAGCAAACTTAATAATGGCGTTGGATCCGTACTTTGGGATGCAGTCGTGGGTGAAGAGGGAGTAGAGGAGAGGGCTGAGCACACAGCCCTGTGGCACTCCGGTGTTCAGTGTTATAGTGGAGGAGGTGAGGTTATTGACCCTAACAGACTGTGGTCTGTTAGTGAGGAAGTCCAATGTCCAGTTGCAGAGGGAGGTGGAGATGCCAAGTCCACTGAGTTTGGTGATCAAGCTGGCTGGGATGACGGTGTTAAAGGCAGAGCTGAAATCAATGAACAGCAGCCTGATGTAGGAGTTGTTGTAGTCCAGGTGGGTCAGGGCAGAGTGTAGGGCCGCCGATATGGCGTCCTCTGTAGACCTGTTGGTCCGGTAGGCAAACTGATGGGGGTCCAGTGTGGGGGGGAGGCAGGCTTTGAGGTGAGCCAAGATCAGCCGCTCAAAGCACTTTGCAATGACAGGGGTGAGTGCCACTGGGCGGAAATCGTTGAAACTCCCTGTAGCTGACTGTTTGGGCACTGGCACGATGGTTGATGTCTTGAGGCAAGTGGGGACAACACCCTGGGCCAGTGAGAGATTGAAAATGTCGGCGAGGACTGGGGATAGTTGTCCAGCACATGCCCTAAGCACCCGGCCAGGGATGCCATCGGGGCCGGCAGCTTTGCGCTCATTCACCTTGCTCAGTGCATCTTGTACAGCAGAGGTGGAGAGGCTGAGAGGTTGTTCATTCGGGGGTGGAGCAACTTTGATGGCTGGGGTTTTGTTGTCTCGGTCAAAGCGAGCATAGAAGTGGTTTAGCTCATCAGGCAGGGTGTCGTTGTCTGGGGGAGGGGTGTTAACTTTCTGATAATCGGCAAGGGATTTGATTCCTTGCCACATGCGCCTGGGGTCAGAGTTGTTGTGGAAATGCTCCTCAATCCGCCGTTTATGATTTAGTTTAGCAGTCCTAATTCCCATGGTACACCAGTCATTGAAAGTAGGCCATGCAGGTGCAGCAGGCAGTGAAGAAAGCGAATGGTATGTTAGCATTCATAGCAAAATATTTGGGTATAGGATCAGGGAAGTTCTACTGCAGTTGTACAGGGTCTTGGTGAGACCAAACCTGGAGTATTGCGTACAGTTTTGGTCTCCTAATCTGAGGAAAGACAGTCTTGCCATAGAGGCAGTACAGAGAAGGTTCACCAGACTGTTTCCTGAGATGGCAGGACTTTCATATGATGAAAGACTGGATAGACTCAGCTTGTACTCGCTAGAATGTAGAAGATTAAGTGGGGATCTTATAGAAACTTACAAAATTCTTAAGGGGTTGGACAGGCTAGATGCAGGAACATTGTTCCCGATGTTGGGGAAGTCCAGAACAAGGTGTCACAGTTTAAGGATAAGGGGGATGTCTTTTAGGACCGAGATGAGAAAAACATTCTTCACACAGAGTGGTGAATCTCTGGAAATCTCTGCCACAGAATGTAGTTGAGGCCAGTTAATTGGCTATATTTAAGAGGGAGTTAGATGTGGCCCTTGTGGCTAAGGGGGTCAGGAGGTTATTGAGAGACGGCAGGTACGGGATACTGAATTGGATGATCAGCCATGATCATATTGAATGGCAGCGCAGGCTCGAAGGGCCGAATGGCCTACTCCTGCACCTATTTTCTATGTTTCTATGTTAAATCCCTCTAAACCACTGTAAACTTCCTTGACCCCTCGAAGTCACTGATGGCTGATGGGCTGGCAGTGCAGTTACTGACAGCTGGTGGGCTGGCAGTACAGTCACTTTCAGCTGGTGGGCTTGCAGTTCACTTACACACAGCTGGTGGGCTGGCAGTGCAGTCACTCACGCCTGGTACGCTTGCAGTTCACTCAGTCATCACTGCTCCCTTCACCCTCCCACTCTGCCCCTTGACATTCCCCTCCCCCCTACGCATTCAGTCCATCTCCCCACAATCTCCCCCCATGCATTCTTAGAGGCTCTCCCACAGGGCATCCATTCCTGCCTAATGGATTCCCATTGTGATGAAGAACACGCAGGCGTGGAAAGTGGAAAAAGGATTTAATAAAGTTTAAAATGTGAATTAATCTTAAAATATAAGAACAATTTAAATGTCAAAGATGAGAATTATTAAGTTCTTTCTTGTTGTGTCTCTTGTTGCTGCTCACTGCGTCTTCATGTCTCTTAATGTCATCTGAAATTACAGAAAATATCATTTACGATTAACTAATAAGAAAAAAAGGATCATAACTACATGCCTGCAGAATGGATGATGTATCACTTAAGTGCAATTGTTTTCAGTTGTGTGGAGAGACCTGTATATTGAAGATGATCTTTGCCTCTAATATGTCGATTTTCCTTAAATGTAGAAGAGCTTATTACAAAGACCATTAAGTATTTTCTTTCTATCCTGTTTTGGACCTAAAGCATAGGGAAGGGAGGGTAGAGGGAAGGGAGAAGGAGGGAGAGAGAGAGAGAGAGAGAGAGAGGGAGAGGGAGAGGGAGGAGAGGAAGAGGTTGAGAGCGAAGGGGGATAGGGAGAGAGGGGGAGAGGGAGAGAAGGGAGAGAGGGAGAGAAGGGGGAGGGAGAGAGGGAGAAGGGGGAGAGGGAGAGGAAGAAGGGGGAGAGGGAGAAGGGGGAGAGGGAGAGTGGAACGATGGCACATTATAACGCGCAGCCGTCCCTTTCCGACCGCCGCCGAACCCCCCTCCCCACCATTGCACCCAAAGATTACAGAGCGGATCTCTGTAATCTTTGATTACACCCTTCTTCACGGCGGGCTTGTGATCTTTGTTGGTGATTTCGCGACAATTCGAGGGACATAACCGGTAACAGCCGTCGCATTCCCGGACTCGAATCTGAGCTCGAAAAATCTGGTGGCGGGCCTAATAATCTGTCCCGCGGACCATATTTTGGAGATCCCTGCCTTACAAGAACAAAACCAAAAATGTACAGAAGTGTTAAAATTGATGGCTTTATTATTGTGGTAAGTAAAGATCTATTAAAAATAATTCTAATAACTTTCTAATGTACCGACAAACATAGTTTCACAATGACCGTAGATGGGAAAACAGAAAATAACATTTTCAGAAAAAAAATAATATCGACAGAAAACAATAATATTTCCTCACCTTTCTTTGTTGTTGGGGAACCTGAAGAAAGACAGGTTGAGTCGTCCTCATCGGCGATTAGAATAATCTTTACCGAACAGGGAGCTGTAGCTGTGGACGCCATGACAGCCCTATAAAATGGCGTCAACAATCACATTGTAATACTACGCTTTTTTCGCTCAGTGGAGCATCTATAATCTTTGATCTAAAAGGCGTCAAGTTGGGAAAAGGGGAAGTACAACGGGATCTGGGGGTCCTTGTACATCAGTCTATGAAAGCATGCAAGTACAGCAGGCAGTGAAGAAAGCGAATGGCATGTTGGCCTTTATAACAAGAGGAATCGAATATAGGAGCAAAGAGGTCCTTCTGCAGTTGTACAGAGCCCTCGTGAGACCACACCTGGAGTACCCACCTACCTCTATGGTTACCCGTGGTCTTATTTCTTCCCTTGTCCCCGAGGACGTTGAGGCCCCGGTGTCTTGATTTGTGTTGTTGTAGATGGGTGCATCTTCCACGAGGGCCGGCCTGGGCCATGTCCTAAAAAAGACCGCTGTTGGATTGGTCTTGCCCTCGACTGTTCCCCAGAGTAGTCCTTGCGACCCATGACTGCATAGGGGTGGTACCTCTGGGGGTGGCGTTTGGTTGCTTTTATGATTCCCAGGGCTTTGGATTCTTCGTCCAAATCTTTTACCTGTTTTGGTAGGTCCCCTCCAAACAGGTAAGTCTTTTCGGTGGTCGTTTCCGTTCTGCATAATCCTGCAAATTTTGGGTCTAGTACCGGCTGTATGCTCTTCTTTCTGATATTATTTAGTTCATATTGGGTATTGCAAAAGAGGGCCAGGGCATCTTTCTAGTGTTGATTCATATCTTCCTCATCCAGGGTTCGTGTGAATGCTGTTATCCCTGCGGTGAAGGTTTTAAGTACTTTTTGCAGCAAGACATCCCTTGTCCTGATGCTCGCTCCTACATGCTTCCAAATACATGCGTTCACGGTTGGGACATTAAGGGATTTACAGTTTCCAGGTTGCAAGTGACGCCCCATGGTGTCAATTAGGGCTTGTCCCTGTAGCTGGTTCAGGGACATGTAATTAATACTTGCCGCTAACCTGGCTGGTAAATCATCCCCTGTGAGTTCTGGTTTTGCGAATTGAGCCACCATTTCAAGTAAGTTCCCACTCACCCCTTGCACTGAGTTTTCCATCAGTTCCTGTTCAGGGTCAGTCCAAATCTGCCCTGCTATGCTGTCCTGGGAGGCAATAGATGCCGAATACAGCCCTGAATAAGGTACTGCAGAGGGGCTGAATGTCTGCCCAGTAGAGCCAGACCCCCTCTGGAGTATTGCCTCCATCAGCCGCTCCATTTTCGTCCAGTGCTCTCGGGCACCTGGCTCTTGCAGCTTATCCTGGACCAGCTGCCACTCCAATGCGGTACAGAGCTTTCGAGCGCTGACCGCTCACGGTCGCTGGTCCCGCAGCTCAAACGCGTTCCAGTGATCTCGATCACTGGTCGCTTGCTACTCCTCCAATTTCTTCAGCCCCACAGGCCCCTGAGCGTAGGTGGCGTGGGGCTGTTCGAAATCCGAGTCGTCCGAAAAGAACGGCTCTGTCGGTTTTGCGTTTAGCCTTTCCACCCGCTGGTGGTGAGGCTAGCTCCGGCACAGGTGCTCCCGACAATGGAGACAGCCCTGCCGTCTGCTGCCGCTGGCTGTCCGTTCCTGCACGGCTTCCCCCGCCAGCTTTTTTGCAGCTTTTGTTCGTCTACTGTCCATCCTAGAGGTAAGGAAAACGTAGATCTCTTACCTGTCTTCGCTGGTTTTATACACCAGCCGTTTAGGAGGAACTTCCTTCCTCCATCGAAATGACTCGTGCAATGCGTGTAGCGTAATGATGCGCATGCGGACTTGCGGGCTCTTCATGGAGTCCCTCACGTGACTCCGAAGTAAAATCATGAATAAAAATAAAAATTTATACACAGTTTCTCCAGCCAGCGCTTTGTTCGCTTTTTCTTTATAGCGAGTGACCTTTGACAAATCCCATGATTCCTTGCATTTTTTGGAATACTGAACTTGCTTATTACACGAGGGAAGAGCTGTGATGGGCTCAAAATATATCTTACTTGCTGACAGATGTCGATGCAAGATGGAACGAGGTGATGCTAAAATAAATGGAAACAAGAACTGATTGTTATTTTAACAACAATATGTTCAAATTAGGATGTTCTCAATACAGGAAAGAACGGTCAGAGCCAGATTGAAACACACATAAGGGGAAATTCTCTTCTGTATTTGGCAATAATGTCATTATAAGGAAATGTTGCCACCGTCAAAGAGGGAAATTGACTCATATTTCTATGAAATTACAGAGCTTTTGTGAGCTACTTTTGCAAGAAAAAGGGTGTTGTCACTGTGCAAGGGTCAGTATTATCACTTTGGGAGGCTACCGGCATGTTGGCTGATATCAAAAACACCACAACTAGATTGAAGAAACGGATTCTATCGCCCAGTGCTGAAGTCCTGCCCATGAAAGACTAGGCAGGAGTGTGCGGCCTGACTGTTTAAGGTGAAGATAGGGAGTAACACTCAGATATTGCCTTGGTCGATATTTCATTACAATTGCTGCGTTAATTTGCTTGCAGCTCCAGAGACCTGGGTTTGGGTGCTGTCTATGGGTGCTGTCTGTATGGAGTTTGTACAGTCTCCCCGTGACCGCTTTGGTTTTCTCCAAGATCTTGGGCTCCTCCCACACTCAAAAGACATACAGGTTTGTAGGTAAATTGGCTTGGTATAATTGTAAATTGTCCCTAGTGTGTGTAGGATAGTTTTAATAAGTGGGGATAGCTGATTGGTACAGACTCGGTGGGCCGAAGGGCCTGTTTCCATGCTGTGTCTCTAAACTAAACTAAATTAACCTAAAATTATCATGGCAGGTATTTTTTAGGCCAGCCAAACAAACATGTCCAAATAAAAGGTGATGCAAGGAACTGCAGATGCTGGTTTACAAAGAAAAATAAAATGCTGGGGTAACTGAGTGTGTCAGGCAACATCTCTGGAGAACATGGATAGATGATGCTTCAGTTTGTGACCCTTCTTCAGACTAATGAAATGCTGCAGGATAATATTATGCCTTGTGCACACAAGACTTATTAAACTCAATGGAACCAATCTTTCGAAGCAGAATACAGCTTGTATTTGTTCAAGGATAAACTTTTCCAGACAATAACTGCTGTGCATGCCTGGAACCTCCTCGCATGTGTGGACTTTATGAAGTAATTAAAGGCACATTACACATATCATAATATCCCCCCTTTTTCCAAAAGAGAGAAAAGTACAATGTATGCTCATTTGGCATACATCTGTCCAAGTGAGAAAAGAACACTTTTGTTTTTAAAGTAAAAGTTCCTTTCCTTCTCATTATCTTATTTACCTAAACTTGCAACCCCATATAGACATAATAATTGATAAGAACAAAATCAATGGGTCACATAGTCTCTGAGATACTTTGGCGGTCTCACAGCTCAACCCGAGCAAGTTTTCACTGTTTCGTTTATGTCAATGTCATTTTTTTAGTCAGTTCGCTCAGTGGCTGTTTCATCTTCAGCAGCCGCTGGCTGCTGTTTCAACACCTGTGTCATGTTAGCTGTGATCGGCGTAGTAGATTCGCCCTGGTCTTTCATGGTCTGGCCATGCTTCACGAGTTGACGTGTGACTAGCTCGTCTGGTGGATTTTCGCAGGTCTTATGGAGATGTACACGATTGCGACGGTATATGCTAGATGGGCTCTGAACCACAAATGAACGCTCGTCAAGCTGGCGAAAAACGATGGCTTTCTCCCAACTCTTCTTCCTTGTATGAGGAGTTTCATTCTCACTGTGTCGCCCTCATGAAGTGTGGAAAGGTCTTCAGCTGACATTGTAATTGTCAGCTTGCTGCTGAACGTTGTGCTTCATGCGTTCATGCTTGTACACAACTCTGGGTTCAAATAGTCTCGCTGTCGTCGGCTGCACAGATGCTCAAAATCCCATTCCCTCGCGAACTGGCGAAATGCGACCGATGTGTACTGCGGCCCGTTATCGCACACAACTTGTGTCGGGCTTGCGAAATGAGCTTTCAATTTGCGAATCACAGTTGGATTGCTCTTGTCTCTCAGTTTGTCTACTTCAACAAAGTTGCTATGGTAGTCTACGGTGATAAGATAATCTTTCTCCTTCCATGCAAAGAGATCTGTGCTGACATTCTCCCATGGCCTAGTCGGTAGCTCATGACTTATGCCAGTCTCTTTTTGCCGGCTCACCTCATAGGTGCGGCACACATCACATGTAGCAAAATACTGCTTGATGTCACTACTCATGCCAGGCCAGAATAGGCAATCGCATGCTCGTCGTAGGTAGCCTTCGATGCCTAGATGTGAAGAGTGTATCTTTTCTTTCATGTCTCTTAAACTTATCGGTATGATCACGCCATCTCCCTTGAAGATCAAACCATCTTGGACTGCGAGCTCATCCCTATAGCTGTAATAAGGCATGAGCTGCTCTGGCAGCTTATTGTGTTCACTGGGCAAACCACTGATGATTACGCATTTCAGCATTGTATCGTGTCTTCTTTCGCTGTTTCATCGCAAATTTGCTTGAGACGCTCCTCTCGAATTGGCAAATGTCATACCATTAGTTCCTCGAATTGGGGTGGGAGATTGCAACCTTCATGTGGTCCGCCCTGTTTCGACGAATGCAATCAACCTGGCGTGCACAATCAAATAAGATCAAATAGAATAAGTTGTCCTACAAATTTAGGCTGTGCACGCCATATGCAAGAAGAAGAAGACTTCCTCGAATGATTGCTCTCTGCTCGGAGTGCCGCTAACTGCACATGAGAGTGTATCCGCAAGGTACATGAGCTTCCCCTTGACAGTAGCTGATGTTGAAACCATAGCTCTGTAGGTGGAGTAGCATTCCTTGAAGACGCTTTGGTGCTTTTACTAGCGGCTTCTTTGTTATCATGTCAAGTGGCTTGTGATCGCTGTTCACGCTGGTGAAAATGACCAAATGTGTATTGGTGGAAACGCTACATCGCTACCACAGCGAGCATCTCCTTCTCAATCAAGGCATATCGCGATTCGGTGTCGGTTATGGCTGTGCTCACATACCCGATGGGACGTCCCTTTTGGAGCAAAGCTGCCCCCATCCCTTGTTGCTCGCGTCACACTGAATCGTCAGCTCCTCCTAGTACACTAAGTTTGGTGCTTCGTATACCATCTGTCTTATCTTGGACATCGCATTTTCCTGCTCAGCAGACCACTCCCATGCTATGTCTGGTCTCGTCAGCTTTCTGATGGGCTCAAGGATATCAGACAGGCTGAGTAGAAAACAGCTCAGGTAGTTGACAAATCCAACTAGCCTCTGCACACTTTGTACATCTGAGGGTGCTGGCATACTGGCGACATCAGCGACCTTTTTGAGGTCGGGTTGCAGTCCTCAGTAGGGACAATGGTCAAATTTTACACCGTCTTTTTAATGTTTCCTGTGTGTTATCCTTGAGTTTACAGGCAACAGTGTTCTGTACTTCAGCCCTCTCCTTCTGCAGATTCTTGCAGATTTGGTGCTGTGCTCATTTTCAGTCAAAACTTGCCATTACTCTTCTGGGACAGTAGATATAATCGATTCAATCCACCACTTTAGTATAAAATAGCAAGATTAAACGAGTTTACCAGTTTGAAGTTTGATCTGTATTTTATGAGGAGTTACTATGAGGGATTACGTGAAGAACCCATCCAGCACGCATGCGCGGTATACTTCAAAGCAGCGGTGTGGAATCACAGACAGACACAGTAATTGAAATAAACATAGTAAAGAAAAGGAGAGATTACATACCAGTTTGATCTCTATTATTGAAGGTGGGAGCGGAGGGCATGTAATCCCTCATCGTAACTCCTCATAAAATACAGATCAAACTTCAAACTGGTAAGTTCTCGTTTAATCTTACTATTTTACTTCGGAGTCACGTGAGTGACTACGCAAATATTTTAAAGCTCTGTGATTTCAAACCGTGTAACAGTTCATACTTCACTCACTGCCAAAGTCACTTGAGGGAGGAAGTGTGTTATCGTAATCAACCAATGAATCTGTTTGTAAAAACAATAATGGTATTTATTAACAATAACAAAAAAACAAATTGCTCATTAAATTATGTATTTGCAGATTGTAATATTTTCTCTGCAAATGAAGCAGGTTTTGCCAACGGCTTATTATAAAAAGTTTGGAATGTTCTTTCCCCAGACCAACCCGCTGTAGCCAGGATGTGGTCTATTGGTACGTCCATTCTCTTAGCCGCCGGCGTGGATGCTGCCCTGGTGGAGTGAGATTTGTACATGTTAATATTTATACCAGTAGCTTTCAGCACCTGCTTGAGCCATCTCGAAATGGTTTGGCTCGTCACCCGATCATAAGGTTTCTTGTGGCTGACCCATAAGGCTTTTTCACTCCCTCGATGGATTTTAGTTGTGTCTATATAGTACAGTAGGTGGGTCATGGCACATAACCGTGGTTCTGGTGGGTAGGCCCAGAATTCCATGACTGGATTATATGTTCCTGGCCTGCTTTGTTTGACCAGCCCCTGGATAGTAAATGAGACATGGTCTGGAGTTATGATCATGTTGTCCAGTCGTAAAAGGTGAAGTGACTGGACTCTTTGTGCTGACACAAGTGCCATCAGCATGATCATCTTGAGAGTTAATTGTTCCAGGGTGAGGGACCTGGCTGGTGACCATCTCTTAAGGTATGTCAGGACCACACTGACATCCCAGATATGGGTGTACCTAGGTCTAGGGGGGGTTAGAGTTGAATATCCCCCTCATGAGTTTGACCACCAGCGGGTGGGACCCCATGGCCTGTTGTCCTGGTGCCTGTATTAAATAGGCAGACAGAGCACTTCTGGCTGTGTTGATGGTGCTGTAGCTGAGTCCTTCATTGTGGTGAAGGCCTGCCAGGAGCTCCAGTACATTGGTGACTGTTGTGGTTGAATAGGTCATTCCTGTATCCAAACAGTATTTCTCCCACTTCTTGATACTAGATAAGTACTGTTTCTTTGTGGATACACGGTGGGATGCTGTCATGGTGTTGATGGTGTTTTCTGACAATCCCAGGCCCAGCAAAGGCCTTTTCAAAATCTGCAACCCAGGAGTTTGATTTTATCATGGCATGGGTAGCTTGTGCCAGATACTGGGTGGGTTATCAATTCTGGGTTACTGGGAAAAATCATAGGGGTCTCGACAATCATGTCGAGGAGCACTGGGAACCATGGCTGAGTAGGCCAGTCGGGTACTATCAAAATACCTGAAGCAGAGTCCATTTGTATTTTGCGTAGTACCCGACTGATGAGGCAGAAGGGAGGAAACGCATAAAATAAGAAATTTCCCCGGTCCAGCGCGAACGCATCTACCGCTGCTGCCTCAGGGTCTGGCTCCCAAGCGACATACATAGGAACCTGGTGATTTAGTCTGGTTGCAAATAGATCGATATCTGGCATACCATATTGCTTGGTAATTTTAGCAAATACTTTGGGATTTAACATCCATTCGGTGTTGTCATTGTATTTGCGTAACCCGGTGTCTGCCACTGTATTTAGCTTACCCGGCAAGTACGTTGCTGATAGCCAAATATGTCTGTCGACACACCATTGCCAGATTGTGTTGACCAATTTGTCGCATGATATCGATTTTATGCCGCCCATATGGTTAATATAGGCCACCACCGTAGTATTATCTATTTGTAACCAAACATGCAAGTGATGCATATTTGTTGAATATGCTTTTAATCCATAAAATGCACCCAACATTTCTAGATAATTTATGCCCAGTGTAAGTAGTAACGATGACTCTGGGTTAGTCCATCTACCACCTGTGCTGGATATGGAATTAGTTGCTCCCCAGCCTTGAGCACTGGCATCTGTTTGGATAACTAATGTAGGGTTAACGATGATGATAGGGCTGGAACTATGCCAAATGTTCTCTAGCCACCACTATAGCTCTGATATTGCTTCAGTGGGTAATTTCATGATCCGGTCAAAATGACCTGCACGTCGTTTTAGTGCCTGCACTTTTGCTCTTTGTAAGTTTTGATAGTGCAAAGGTCCAAATTGTGTAGCTGGAAATTCTGCTACCATTTTCCCAATTACTCTCGCCACTTGTCGAATGGTTGGTCGATCGTTGACCATTAAATTGTTACATGTTTGTGCCAATTCAGCTGTTTTTGTCTTTGGCAAAGTTACAGACATGTGGACTGAGTTAATTGTGAAGCCCAGATAGTCCATGGTTGTGGATGGCTTCAACTTAGATTTATCTGGATGTAAGACAAATCCCAAGGTTTCAAACAATTGTTTGGTAGCTGACACAGCTATAGCCAATTCCATGGTTTTGCCTACTATTAAGATATCATCAAGATATGCCATGACAATATGTTTTTGTCTTCTTAATATTGCCAAGGCTGGCTTTAATATCTTGGTGAATAATCTTGGGGCTGATGTTAAGCCGTTGGGCAACGCTTTAAACTGCCAACGCTGCCCCATCCAGGTAAGTTTCAGGTATCTGCGATGATCCTTATGAATGGGCACTGAATAGTAAGCATCTTTAAGGTCAATGCTTGCCATGAAGTATCCTTTGGAAATCAGTTGTTTGGCAGTTACAAACGTTTCCATTTTGAAATGTACAGACTTAACAAACATATTTAGTGAAGTTAGGTCAATGATGATGCGACATCCACCATCTTTTTTAGTTTTAGTGAATATATTAGAGACAAATTCCAAGGGTTTATGTTTGGTTTTTTCAATGATACCCTTTGTGATTAGCCTCACCAGTTCAGCTTGTCCCTCTTGTTTTTCTTTAACTGAGAGGGAAAAGACCCTTTGGGGTGAATGCTGAACTGTTGGCAAGTTTTCTAGAGTAAACTTTATTTTGTATCCACGAATGCTGTTGAGTAGATACTTGTCATTCGTGATAGACTTCCATGCTTGCTCAAACAGGTGTCATTTCCCCCCTGTTAATATAGAGCTCCCACTTTCTATATGCTGGTAGGAACCAGACCCACCTACGTCCATGGTTATGGTTGTTTCTTTTGCTTCTTTGTCGGACGATGAGTCTTCTGTTGTGTTGTCTGACGTGTTGCTGTTGGTTGGGGGTGGTGCATTTTCCATGGGGTCCGCTCTGGGCCGTGGCCTAAAAAAGGCTTCCGGTGGTGATGTGTGGACCCCGAGCTTTCACCTGTCCCATAGGGTAGACGTCGACTGGTGGACGCGGTGGGGTACTGCCGCTTGGGTTTAGTGAGTTTGCTCGTCCCGGGGCTTGCCCTCATGAGGCCAAATGTTTTCGACTCCTTCTCCATATCTTTTACTTTCTTGGAGAGGTTTTTGCCGAAGAGCAGGATTTCTGGCTCTGTGGTCGGCGTTTTGCACAAACCCGCGAATTTCGGGTTGAGGGCAGGACTTATAATCTCCTTGCGGAGGTTGTTAATTTCAAACTGAGTATTGCACAACAGTGCCAGTGTATCCTGCTGATTCGTGGTCATTTCTGTCCCGTCCACAGAACGAGCTGACGTCAGGAGCCTGAGGATCCGCTGTAGTTTGAGCTCTTGATTGCGGATATTTGGCCCAACGTGCCCCCAGATTTGACTGTTGACAGCCGGCACGTTGAGCGAGGCACAATTCTCAGGGGCCGAATATAGCTCTAGGGCCTCATTAACTACCTGCTCCTGTAGGGGCTTGAAGGATAGGTAGTTAATGCTGGCCGCCAGATTTGGCTCTAATGGCCGTCCTGCACGTGGAGCTGCCACGTAGCGGTCTACCACACCCAGCAGCTCTTCCTGTTCCTGTTACTCCAAGCGTACTCCCGACATCTTCGGCCAGTGACCCCTCTTCTTGACCAACCCAGCCCTGGTCGCCAAAGCTGCCCTCGGATGAGGGGGAAGTGATGGCCAGTGCGTGAGGCACTGTGGTGGGAGTGCCTGAACTCCCTCTGCGAGACTGCCCCTCTCGAAGCAAGTCTCGCTGGAGCATACGCTCCACGAGCCGCTCCCCGCGGCGCAGGCGGCTGTCTCTGCCCTGAGCGGGCGGTGAGACGTCCCTGTCCGAAGAGTCGGAAATTGGAAGTAGTCTTCCATGCTGCTTTACATCCAGCCCGCTGCTCAGGCTGCGCTAGCGGGACTGGGCTCGGCTCGGTGTCGGGGATGGCGGATCGCTGGGTTAGCGGTCTTACCACCTCTTGCCCTCCACTGATGGAACGCTCCTCCGTTGGAGTCGAACGGGGGGCAGATTTCTTGGATAGTCTTGTTTTGTTCATGTTGGGGACGACAGATGGCGCAATGGGCTAAGTGTTCGGCTGGCGACCAGAAGGTAGCCGGTTCGAATCCCGCTTGGAGTGCATACTGTCGTTGTGTCCTTGGGGCAAAACACTTCACCCACCTTTGCCTGTGTGTAAATGTAATGTAATTATGTGAAGCACTTTGGGGTCAATGAAAGTTGACTGTAAATGTGCTATATAAATAAGATTATTATTATTATTATTATTATTATTATTATTATTATTATGTTCTCCCTGTTGAAACAAAACAAAACCCTTTTTTCCCAAAAAAAACGACCTCAGAATAAACTTACCTGACGGTCCGTCTTTTTAAACTGTAGCGGGAGCGCCTGACTCCCGCTGCGTCGCTGTTGCACTGCGTGAATGCAATGTCGCGCATGCGTGCTGGACGGGTTCTTCACGTAGTCACTCATGTGACTCCGAAGTAAAATTATACAGTTTTTCAAACATTAACAAGAGTACATTGATTTAATCAATATGTGATCTTGTTTCTGTGTATGGGATTCAGGGGGACAACCCTTTCAATAAGAGGAGACAAGAACACAACATGCTGGAGAAACTCAGTGGGTCAGCCAATATCTGTGGAGGGAATGGCCAGACAATGTTTCACAGCCTCACAACACCAGAGACCAGGTTTGATCCTGACCTTGGGTGCTGTCTGTCTGGAGTTTGCACATTCTCCCTGTGGCTTTCCTCTGGGTACTCCGGTTTCCTCCCACATCCCAAAGATGTGCAGGTTTGTAGGTTAATTGGCCTCTGTAAATTGTTGGCCAACTGCAAATTGGAGGAACAGCATCTCATAGAGTCACAGAGTGATACAGAGTGGAGACAGGCCCTTCGGCCCAACTTGCCCACACCGACCTACATGTCCCAGCTTCACTCGTTCCACCTGCCTGCGTTTGGTCCATATCCCTCCAAACTTGTCCTAACTATGTACCTGTCTAACTGTTTCTTAAATGTTGGGATTGTCCCAGCCTCAACTACCTCCTCTGGCAGCTTGTTCCATACAACCGCCACCCTTTATGTGAATAAGCTACCTCACAGATTCCTATTAAATCTTTTCCCCTTCACTTTGAATCTTTGTACGCTGGCCCTCGATTCCCCTCCTCTGGGCAAGAGATTCTGTGCATGTACCCGATTTATTCCTCTTATGATTTTATACACCTCCATAAGATCACCCCTCATCCTCTTGTGCTCCAAAGAATTAAGACTCACCCTACTCGACCTCTCCCCCTAGCTCAGACCCTCTAGTTCTGACAAAATCCTCGTACATCTTCTCTGAACCCTTTCAAGCTTGACATGGTGCCCAGAACTGCACACAATACTCTAAATGCGGTCTCACCAACGTTTTATATAACTGCAACATGACCTCCCAATACTCAATACTCTGACCGATGATGGCCAATGTGGCAAAAGCCTTTTTGACTACCTTATCCACCTGCGACTCGACTTTCAAGGAACCATGCACCTGCACTCCTAGGTCCCTCTGCACTACAACACTCCCCAGAGGCCTACCATTCACTGTGTAGGTCCGGCCCTTGTTAGACGTGCCCATATTTTGATTGGGCAGCTTACAACCCAGCGATATGAGATTTGATTTCTCTAACTTCAAGTAACCGTTGCTTTACCTCTGCTTCCATCCCACCCCCACTCTAAGTAAATAAGTAAGTAAGTTTATTGGTCAAGTATTCACATACAAGGAATTTACCTTGGTGCTCCGCCCACAAGTTACAGCATGAATACGGTGACAGTTACGATGATTCAGAAAACACTAAACATTAATAATAATAAAACATTAATGAAAAACACCATTGATGAAGCATGCGAACCACCAAAATACCAGATCAAAGGGATGCTTTAGATTTTTGGCTGTTGAGTAGAGCAACTACTCATAGATAAAAACGGATCAGAGTTGATCTTTCCCGCTCGCTTTCTGGCCCTTGCAGTGCACAGTTCATCAATGGAGGGAAGGTTGCACCCAATAACCTTCTCTGCTGATCGGACGATTCGCTGCAGCCTCAAGGTGTCAGCACTTCAGCTCCCCCTCCCATTCCCAATCCGACCTATCTGTCCTGGGTCTCCTCCATTGCCAGAGTGAGCAACACCGAAAATTGGAGGACCAGCACCTCATATTCGTTGGAGAGAGTGGAGGAGGGTCAGGGCTTTTACCAAAATCCGTAACGTTCCACACTCCATAGGGAGGGTTCTGGTGGAAGCCGCTGATTGGTGGAAGCAGACTAGAGGAAGCAGCTGATTGGGTGCAACCTCAGGTTAGCATTTGTGCTTTCTGGTTAAAGGTGAAGTGCTTTAGTAAAGGTACAGTGGGCTAAAGGTACAGTGCTTTTTGTTTTTGTTTATATAATAAAGGTGCAGTTTAAAGGTCACGAGGGAGCAGCTGTTGTGAGTCAGATACCTGCTGATTTCTCCCAGCAGTTTCTATTGTATTATACTGGTATCAGATCCAGGGTAAGGCGGGAGAATGACAGCCAGAGCAGTATACTGTTCTGGATGTCAGATGTGGGAGGTCATGGTGTTGGATGGCCCTCCAGACGTCCACATCTGCACCAGGTGCAGCGAGATGGGGCTCCTAAGGGACCGTATTAGGATCCTGGAGCAGCAGCTCGATGACCTCTGTCTGATCAGGGAGAGTGAGGAGGTCATAGAGGGGAGTTATAGGGAGGTGGTCACTCCAAAACCACGGGAGAGAGACATGTGGGTCACGTTAAGGAAGGGCAAGGGGCAGAGGCAGGAACGAGTGAGTACTCCAATGTCGGTACACCTCGCAAATAAGTACTCCTGTTTGAGTACGGATGGGGGGGACAGCCTGCCTGGGGGTAGTGACAGCGGACGGGCCTCCAGCACAGAGACCGGCCCTGTTGCTCCAAAAGCTAAGGAAAAAAAGAGGGCAATAGTAATTGGGGACTCTATTGTTAGGGGGTCAGATAGGCGATTCTGTGGACGCAGTCGGGAGACCAGGATGGTGGTCTGCCTCCCTGGTGCCAAGGTCTCGGACGTGTCTCAACGCATCCAGATATCCTTAAATCAGAGGGAGAGGAGCCTGAGGTCGTGGTACATATAGGTACCAATGACATAGGTAAAAAAAGGGAAGAGGTCCTGAAGGGAGGATTTAGGGAGTTGGGTGGAGAGTTAAGAAAAAGGACCAAAAAGGTAACAATCTCAGGATTACTGCCTGTGCCACGCAACAGTGAGAGTAGGAATGGAGCGAGGTGGAGGATAAATGCGTGGCTGAAAGACTGGTGCAGAGGGCAGGGATTCAAGTTCCTGGATCATTGGGACTTCTTTTGGGGAAGGTGGGACCTGCACAGAAAGGATGGGTTGCACTTGAACCCGAGGGGGACCAATATCCTCGCGGGGAAATTTGCAAAGGCTGCTGGGGAGACTTTAAACTAGAATGGTTGGGGTGAGGGACTCAAATAGCGAAAGCTAGTAGACAGAATGGGAGGCAGGAAGCAGAAAAGGGAAGCACTTGGACACAAGAGGAGAAAGAAAAAAAAGGAAATAAACAGAGAATAAGAGACGGGGGGTTTCTTAAATGTGCATATTTTAATGCTAGGAGCATTGTAAGAAAAATGGATGAGCTTAGAGTCTGGATAGACACCTGGAAGTATGATGTTGTGGCGATCAGTGAAACGTGGTTGCAGGAGGGCTGTGATTGGAAACTAAATATTCCAGGATTTCGTTGCTTCAGGTGTGATAGAATTGGAGGGGCAAGAGGTGGAGGTGTTGCATTGCTAGTCAGGGAAGATATTACAGCAGTGCTTTGGCAGGATAGATTGGAGGGCTCATCTAGGGAGGCTATTTGGGTGGAATTGAGAAGTGGGAAAGGTGTAGCAACACTTATAGGGGTGTATTATAGACCGCCAAACGGGGAACGAGAATTGGAAGAGCAAATATGTAAGGAGATAGCAGAGATTAGTAGTAAGCACAAGGTAGTGATTGTGGGAGATTTCAACTTTCCACACATAGACTGGGAAACACATTCTGTAAATGGGCTGGATGGGTTGGAGTTTGTAAAATGTGTGCAGGATAGTTTTTTGCAGCAATACATAGAGGTACCTACTAGAGGAGGGGCAGTGCTGGACCTCCTGTTAGGAAATGAGACGGGACAGGTGGCGGAGGTATGCGTTGGGGAGCACTTCGGGTCCAGTGATCACAATACCATTAGTTTCAATATAATTATGGAGAGGGTCAGAACTGGACCTAGGGTTGAGATTTTTGATTGGAGAAAGGCTAACTTTGATGAGATGCGAGATGATTTAAAAGGAGTGAACTGGGACATTTTGTTTTATGGGAAAGATGTAGAAGAGAAATGGAGGACATTTAAAGGGGAAATTTTAAGAGTACAGAATCTTTATGTTCCTGTTCGGTTGAAAGGACACAGTAAAAATTGGAAAGAGCCCAGGTTTTCAAGGGAAATTGGACATCTTGTTCGGAAAAAGAGGGAGATCTACAATAAATATAGGCAGCATGAAGTAAATGAGGTGCTTGAGGAGTATAAGGAATGTAAAAAGAATCTTAAGAAAGAAATTAGAAAAGCTAAAAGAAGATATGAGGTTGCTTTGGCAAGTAAGGTGAAAGTAAATCCAAAGGGTTTCTACAGCTATATTAATAGCAAAAGGATAACGAGTGATAAAATTGGTCCATTGGAGAGACAGAGTGGACAGTTATCTGCAGAGCCAAAAGAGATGGGGGAGATATTGAACAATTTTTTTTTCTTCGGTATTCACCAAGGAGAAGGATATTGAATTATGTGAGGTAAGGGAAACTAGTAGAGTAGCTATGGATACTATGAGGTTCAAAGTAAAAGAAGTACTGACGCTTTTGAAAAAATATAAAAGTGGATAAGTCACCAGGTCCTGACAGGATATTCCCTAGGACATTGAGGGAAGTTAGTGTAGAAATAGCCGGGGCTATGACAGAAATATTTCAAATGTCATTAGAAACGGGAATAGTCCCCAAGGATTGGCGTACTGCGCATGTTGTTCCATTGTTTAAAAAGGGTTCTAAGAGTAAACCTAGCAATTATAGACCTGTTAGTTTGACTTCAGTCATGGGAAAATTAATGGAAAAGATACTTAGAGATAATATATATAAGCATCTAGATAAACAGGGTCTGATTAGATTACCCCTGAACAGAAGTTTAGGGGTAATATGAGGGGGAACTTCTTTACTCAGAGAGTGGTAGCGGTGTGGAATGAGCTTCCAGTGGAAGTGGCGGAGGCAGGTTCATTGGTATCATTTAAAAATAAATTGGATAGGCATATGGATGAGAAGGGAATGGAGGGTTATGGTATGAGTGCAGGCAGGTGGGACTAAGGGGAAAAAAAATTTGATCAGCACGGACTTGTAGGGCCGAGATGGCCTGTTTCCGTGCTGTAATTGTTATATGGTTATATGGTTATATGATTAGGAACAGTCAACATGGATTTGTGCCTGGAAGGTCATGTTTGACTAATCTTGAATTTTTTGAAGAGGTTACTAGGGAAATTGACGAGGGTAAAGCAGTGGATGTTGTCTATATGGACTTTAGTAAGGCCTTTGACATGGTTCCTCATGGAAGGTTGGTTAAGAAGGTTCAACTGTTGGGTATAAATGCAGGAATAGCAAGATGGATTCAACAGTGGCTGAATGGGAGAAGCCAGAGGGTAATGGTGGATGGCTGTTTTATCGGGTTGGATCAAATCCTCCCTTGAGAGGGTCTTAGAAAATGTTGCCTGGTTTTCCAACAACTAAGTCACGGAGATAGGTTGGATGTTAGGTTTGGTATTTCTGGATTAGAAGTAGGGGGGGACTTGATAGAGGTCCCGCTGAGTTTCAGGTGACTAGTGGGGTGCCTCAGGGATCTGTGTTGGGTCCTTTGTTGTTTGTCATGTACATCAATTATCTGGATGAAGGTGTGGTAAATTGGATTAGTAAGTATGCAGATGATACGAAGATAGGGGGTGTTGTGGATAATGAAGAGGATTTCCAAAGTCTACAGAGTGATTTAGGCCATTTGCAAAAATGGGCTGAAAGATGGCAGATGGAGTTTAATGCTGATAAATGTGAGGTGCTACACCTTGGCAGGACAAATCAAAATTGGATGTACATGGTAAATGGTAGGGAATTGAAGAATACAGTTGAACAGAGGGATCTGGGTATAACCGTGCATAGTTCCTTGAAGGTGGAATCTCGTATAGATAGGGTGGTAAAGGAAGCTTTTGGTATGCTAGCCTTTATAAATCAGAGCATTGAGTATAGAAGCTGGGATGTAATGTTAAAATTGTACAAGGCATTGGTGAGACCAAATCTGGAGTATGGTGTACAATTTTGGTCGCCCAATTATAGGAAGGATGTCAATAAAATAGAGAGTACAGAGGAGATTTACTAGAATGTTGCCTGGGTTTCAACAACTAAGTTACAGAGATAGGTTGAATAAGTTAGGTCTTTATTCTCTGGAGCGCAGAAGGTTAAGGGGGGACTTGATAGAGGTGTTTAAAATGATGAGAGGGATAGACAGAGTTGATGTGGACAAGCTTTTCCCTTTGAGAATAGGGAAGATTCAAACAAGAGGACATGACTTCAGAATTAAGGACAGAAGTTTAGGGGGGAACTTCTTTACTCAGAGAGCGGTAGCGGTGTGGAATGAGCTTCCAGTGGAAGTGGTGGAGGCAGGTTCATTGGTATCATTTGAAAATAAATTGGATAGGCATATGGATGAGAAGGGAATGGAGGGTTATGGTATGAGTGCAGGCAGGAGGGACTAAGGGAAAAAAAAAAAAAAAAAAATTTGTTCGGCACGGACTTGTAGGGCCGAGATGGCCTGTTTCCGTGCTGTAATTGTTATATGGTTATATGATATGGGGAGAAGGCAGGCACGGGTTATTGATTGGGGATGGTCAGCCATGATCACAATGAATGGCGGTGCTGGCTCGAAGGCCTCCTCCTCCTGCACCTATTTTCTAAGTTTCTATGAAATGAGTAACTACTGTTTCCATGGCTCGAATCACCCAGTAAGCTTTAACATTTTGGGTGTAGATAACTAAACTGTGCAGATTCATTTGGGTGTAGATAACTAAACTGTGCAGGCTTATTGGTGCTGCCAAGACATATATTTGCTGCTTCTGAATATTCCAACAGCTTTGCTGGGACACAATAATTCAAATCCTGTCTAAAAACTTCTGAGGACAGAGAACGCAGACACTCTTTCATTTTTCTCCCCTGCCACCATAATCAATCTGAAGAAGGGTCCCGACCCAAACGGTCTCTTATTCATATTCACCAGAGATGCTGGTTGATCTGTTGAGTTACTTTGTGTATTTTCTTGTAAGCCAGCATCTGCAGATCCTTGGTTCACTATTTTACCCAACATTGCAATTGTGAAACACAAACACAAACACAAGGTAGATGCTGGTGTATCAAATAAAAAAAACAAAGTGCTCAAGTATCTCCTTACTGAACTGGTTGCTAACCATTTTAACTCCCCTTCCCATTCCTATACTGACCTTTCTGTGCTGGGTCTCCTCCATTGCCACATGTAAACTGGAAAAACAGCAACTGATATTTTCCACTTTGATAGCTTATAATCTGACGGTATAATAATTGAAATCCGATTTAAGGTAACCTACCTATGAACTACAACAACCCTGTTTTTGCTCCATACCCACCCCCTCCCTCCCCCACTTCCTCTCTTCCCTTCCCACCTTGATTTGCATCCATTGCTCCCCTTCATTCAACCCCTGACCCCCTTGCCAGGCGTTGTCCTGCTCCCAGAAGCACAAATGCTGGAAGAACTCAGTGGGTTAGGCAACATCTGTGGAGACCATGGATAGGCAATGCTCTGGGTCGGGACACTTCTTCAGACTGATTGCAGGTTTGGCGGGGGGAAGAAAGCTGGAAGAGAGGAAGGGCATTGAATTCTCCAATTTTAAGTAATCTCTCCAAACTCATCTTCCTCTCCCCAATCTCCACTATACAAAGCCCCCCCCCCCCCCTCCCTCGTTTTGCCTCACACATGCTTCTTCATCTCTGGTATTTGTCCAACCATCTATCTACCAACCCCCCCCCCCCCCCCCCCCCCCCCCCCACCACCACATCAGTTTTCACCTAATGCCTACCATGCGTTATCCTTCCCTCTATTTCAGCTTTCTTCCCCTACCCCCCTTGCAATCAGTCTGAAGAAGTGCCCAGGCCCAAACTGTCACCTGTCCATGTTCTGAACCGCAGAGTTAATCCAGCATTTAGAAACAATGAACTGCAGAACTGCTGGTTAATGTACAAAATGACATAGAGTACATTTGAACAGTCAATTAACGTTCATTTGTCTCAGTAGACTGTTTGTATATCTGTCCTTTTAATTTTAAACTGATGACGGCATTTAGTGTATATGAGAACTATATAAGTATATTCTGAAGACTGGTTCTTATTTGGAATTAATGGCTACTATGTTCACGTCATTTTATAACCCCTGAATGATCCCTAATATAGCCCTAATATAGCTCCTTTGGGCTAATACAATTGAATTGAATTGAATAAAAGTGTGCTGTTACAGGTCATCTATACTGGTGATGGAAGTTTTCGGGCCATTCCAATCTAAAATACCATTAATAGTATGAATAGCGTAATGTCAATGAGTATGTTTCTATCACCTGAATTAGGCAGGTCCATTGTGCACCTTTGATAGATCCCCTCCAGAAAGCTGCATTCTGCATTCCCAGTGAGGTGGGCAATATTTATCATTCCATTATTTCTGGCACTGATGGACCATGGAGAGCAATGTGCCTGGGTAGCCGACTCTACAATTCTCACCTCAAGCTTACATTCTGCTCTGGTTTTCCCTCTGGGTTTGCTGGTTCCTGCTGAACATGTTGATTCAGCTCCTGTAGTTTGTGAGCAATCCCTCGGTACCTGAGTGAGACTTCCTTCATACCAGTCCTCATTATTCCCCATTCTAACATGCTCAAGTCATGATCAATAGATGGAAATGGAGCTGGCCTTATCGTTTCCCTTCTCCCAGTCTGTGAAGCAAACTTGTTCAGTGTTGGCACCACTTTAAAGCAACAAACAACTTGTTATGTAAGTCAGAGCTGCTTAGTCTCCTGGCACTCCATGTCACCCTCTGCTTAACCATCCATTTTATTTTTGCCTTTATTCTCCTCTCTCTTCCTCCTCCCATTACCGAGTCTGAGTGTCAAAGAGACCAAGGAATCAACAGCAGTGGAATCAAGAACCATACATTTTAAAGGGAGAGGGGAAAGTTTTAATAAGAACCTGAGGGACAACTTATTCACACAGAAGGTGTATGGAACAAGCTGCCATAATTGAGGCAACTAGTATAACAACTTTAAAAGACAGGTGCATGGATAGGAAGGTTTTAAAGGGATATGGGCCAAACATGGGCAGATGGGACTAGTGTAGATGGGACATCTTGGTCAGCATGGGCAAATTGGGCTGAAGGGCCTGTTTCCATGGTGTATGACTCTTTCACTCTAGGACTATGACTAAAATTGGGCCACCTGCCTCAAATCTTCTCATTTATCAGCTGAATTCCAGCTGCATCATTGGTCAAAGATCAGACACAACCACATCATCCTGGAAATACCCTCATGGAATAAATTGAGTGTGCATACACATTTATGAACTTCATGTGATGTTGCTACGAATTTTAATATATTGTGTAATCACTATTGTGATTGGTGAATTACTTCTTCCTTTGAGTGAAAGTTGTTTAAGGGGAAGCTTTATCCGAGTTACTTCCCGACTCAACAGCAACATGGCATAAAGGCTACAGTGCCTGTGATCAATGTCACTAGAGTGCTAGTAAGAGTGTATCAGGTATCAATGTGCCCTCGTTTCTGATCAGGTTCCATTTAGGTAGCTCACCATTTACTGGGATGATATAATTCAGATAGATGAGAATGAGTAGCATAGTTGATGTTAAATTTGGAGACGACACAGTGGGCACATCTCTGCTCCCATGAGATTTGGAAGATTTAGTGGAGATGGTGTTAGTATTTCTCTGGTTTCCTGAGGTGCCTGATATAAATGATAGAGCATTAAGGAAAGTTAATGAGCAGGGACCCTGGGGTTCAAAGACCATTGATCTCTGAAATTGGCAAACCAGGAAGATAGGGTGGTGCAAAAGGCATGTAACACAGTGGCGCAGTTGGTAGAGATGTCGCCTCACAGTATCAGGGACTGGTTCGATCCTTATCTCGAGTGCTGTCTGTATGGACTTTGCACATTATTTTTACGAACATGTAAGTTTCATCCGGGTGCTCCGGTTTCCACCTACATCCCAAAGATGTGCAGGTTTGTAGGTTAATGGCCCTTGTAAATTGCCCTTCATGTGTAAGGAGTGGCTGCATAAATAAGATAACATAGAACTGGTGTGAATGAGAGATCATTGGTCGACATGGACTCGGTGGACCAAGGGCCTATTTCTATGCTGTAGATCTAAACTAAACTTTACAGATCAAGTTTGTTAGTTTGTCAAATACTGAATACTGAGGTTCAGGTACTCTTCCTTGCAGCAGATCTGGGGGAGATAACAAATTATACATAAATTACACGCAGAATTCTAAAAGAAAGTAGATGGTGCAAATAAAAACCTGAATTAGTGCAAAACAATTAGTAAAACAAAATAAATGAGTCTCTGCAAGCGCAAGAGGTGGGCCATTAATTTCCTTTGTCAAGGTAGGATTAGGGTAGTGTAGGTTGGTTCAAAATCCTGATGGCTGTAGGAACATAGCGGTACCTGAACCTGCTGTTGTGGGACCTCAGGCTTCTGTACCTCCTTCCCAGCAGTAGCAGCGAGAAGAGGGCATGGCCCAGGTGGTGGGGATCCTTGGTGATATTTTCCGCCTTGTTGAGGCAGTGCCTGATGTCAGTGGCGGGGAGAGATGTGCCCATGATGAACTGGGTTAAGTCACAGATTCTCTGAAGCCTCTTGTGTTCCTCTGTGTAGGAATTGGTGTACCAGGCCATGATGCAACCAGTCAGGATACACTGCATCTGTAGATGTTTGTTGGAGTATTCTGAGACAAACTGAACCTCTAAGAAAATCCAGGTGCAAGTGAGTCTTCTTCTTGATTGCATCTCTGTGCTGGGGCTGGGATAGGTCATCAGTGAAGGTAATGGCCAAAAATCTGAAGCTGTCGTCTCTCTCCACATCCAACTCACCAATTAAAACTGGCGTGTTATCTCCCATTCTGAAATCAACGATCAGTTCCTTGGTCTTGTTGATATTGAGTGAGAGGTTGTTCTTGCAGCACCAATCAGCCAGGTGTTCTATCTTTCTCCTGTATGGTGACTCATACAATGCTTGGCCAACCACTGTGGTGTCATTGGTGAATGTATAGATCACATTAGAGTTGAGCTGAGCCACACAGTCATGGGTGTAAAGAGAATAGAACAGGGCTAAGCATGAAGCCCTGAGGTGCACCTGTGCTGATGGTCAGTGAGGTTACTGAACTGCACTGATTGAGGTCTGATGAGGAGATCAAGGATCCAGTAGCAGAGGGAGATACAGAAGCCCAGGCCTTGTTGATGCATTTAACTTTTTTCACACAGAGAGTGGTGAATCTCTGGAACTCTCTGCCACAGAGGGTAGTTGAGGCCAGTTCATTGGCTATATTTAAGAGGGAGTTAGATGTGGCCCTTCTGGCTAAGGGGATTCGGGGGTATGGAGAGAAGGCAGGTACGGGATACTGAGTTGGATGATCAGCCATGATCATATTGAATGGCGGTGCAGGCTCGAAGGGCCGAATGGCCTACTCCTGCACCTAATTTCTATGTTTCTATTTAGAATAGAATAGAATAGCCTTTTATTTGTCATTCAGACCGAAGTCTGAACGAAATTTAAGCAGTCGTACATACAATAAAAAACAACAATAAACACATATTAACATCCACCACAGTGAGACCACCCAACATCTCCTCACTGTGATGGAGGCAAAAGTCTTTGGAGATGTTTCTGTTAGCTATTTGTCGATGACTACATCCTTGACCACGCTATCTTCATCCATTTCCCTCCTTCTCCCTGACACTTCCTATCTTCGAGTTCAGTGAACAAAATACTCCAAATGTGGCCTCAGCAACGACTTATATAACTGCAACATGACCTCCCAATATCTTTACTCAATACTCTGAATGATGAAGGCCAATGTGCCAAAAGCCTTTTTGACCACCTTATCTACCTGTGACTCCACTTTCAAGTAACAATGTATTTGCACTCCTAGATCTCTCTGCTCCACAACACTCCCCAGAGGCCGAACCTTCAATAGATAATAGGTGCAGTAGTAGGCCATTCGGCCCTTCAAGCCATTCCTGTAGGCTCTGCCCTTGTTAGACTTCCCCAAATGCAACATCTTACATTTCTCTGTATCAACCTTTCCTCCGCCCACCTGACCAATTGACCCAGATCCTGCTTTTTCTTCTTCTTCTTGTGTATGGCGTGCATAGCCTAAAGATGTAGGACAACTTGTTCTATTTGATCTTATTTGATTGTGTACACCGGGTTGATTGCATTTGTTGAAACAGAGCAGACCACGTGAAGGTTGCAATCTCCCACCCCATCCTGCTGCAATCGGTCACAAACATCTTCACTATCTGCAAAACCATTAACTTTTGTATCATCAGCAAACTTGCTAATCTTACCCTGTATGTTCTCTTCCAAATCATTGACAAACAGATGACAAACAGTAACAGGCCCAGCACCGAAACCTGAGGCACACCACTAGTCACAGGCATCCATTCTGAGAAACAACCTTCCACCATTACCCTCTGCTTCCTTCTACGGAGCCGATTTGCTATCAATTCTGCTTTCTCTCCTTGGATCCCATGGGATCTAACCTTCCAGAGCAGCCGACCTTGCAGGACTTTATCGGACGCCTTACTGAAGTCCATGTATACAGCTCTGCCCTCATCGACCTATTTGGTCACGTCTTCAAAAAAAATCAATCAGATTTGTGAGACGTGACCTTCCACGGACTTTTGTAAAATAAAGAAGGCCCACACAGGCAACAGCGCATACTGAAAACCTCTGCTTGTTTCTATCTACATGCTGAAACTGTAATAACTTACACTATCAGAACCTTCTGCCAGGGTGGAAATGTCTAAACCTGGAGATCGTAGTTTTAAGGTGAGACGGACAAGTTTGAAGATGTGCAAGGCAAGTATTTTAGACCAAGATGGATTGTGATGCCGGGTTGGTGGTGGAGGCAGATAGGATAGCACTGTTTATGAGGCTTTTGGATCATCATGCGGATATGCAGGGGAAGGAAGGATGTGGATCACGTTCAGGCAGAGATTAATTTCTCAGCACCATTCTGGACCATTGGGATTTTTCTGGGGCAGGGGTGACCTGTACAAAAGGGATGGGCTGCATCTTAATTGGAGAGGGATCAGCATCCTGGCAGGCAGGTTTACTAGATTCAAGATTCAAGAGAGTTTATTGTCATGTGTCCCAGATGACAAATACCATTCTTTCTTTGCTTCAGCACAAAAGAATATAGAAGGCATGAATACAGAACAGATCAGTGTGTCCATATACCATTGTATAAATATATACACATGAATAAATAAAACAGATAAAGTGCAAATAAACTGATGTTATTAATTGAGGCTATTAATGTTCAGAGTTTTGTTTGAGTTGAGTTCAATAGCCTGATGGCTGTGGGGAAGTGGCTGTTTCTAAACCTGGACGTTGCAGTCTTCCGGCTCCTGTATCTTCTACCTGAAGGTAGCGGGGAGATGAATGTGTGGCCAGGATGATGTGGGTCCTTGATGATGCTGCCAGCCTTTTTGAAGCAGCGACTGCGATAGATCCCCTCGATGGTAGGGAGGTAAGAGGCGAGGATGGACTGGGCAGTGTTTACTACTTTTTGGAGTCTTTTTCGCTCCTGGGCACTCAAGTTGCCGAACCAAGCCACGATGCAACCGGTCAACATGCTCTCAACTGTGCATCTGTAGAAGTTAGAGAGAGTCCTCCTTGACATACCGACTCTCCGTAATCTTCTCAGGAAGTAGAGGCGCTGATGTGCTTTCTTTATAATAGCATCAGTGTTCTCAGACCAAGAGAGATCTTCAGCGATGTGCATGCCCAGGAATTTGAAGCACTTGGCCCTTTCCACCATCGACCCGTTGATATAAACGGAATTGTGGGTCCCTATCCTACCGTTTCCAAAGTCAGTTCCTTGGTTTTGCTGGTGTTGAGGGCCAGGTTATTGTGCTGGCACCATTTGGTCAGTCGGTCGATCTCACTTCTATACTCTGACTCGTCCCCATCAGTGATATGTCTCACAACAATGGCGTTGTCAGCGAACTTGATGATGGAGTTCACACTATGACCGGCTACGCAATCATTAGTATAGAGTGAGACAGCAGGGGGCTGAGCACGCAGCCTTGAGGTGCTCCCGTGCTGATTGTTATCGAGGCTGACACTTTACTAATGCTTCATGGATGGGTTTAAACTAGATTGGCAGGGGGGGGAGGGGGGGATCTCATACAGGACTGAGGCAGGTGAAAGGTTAGAAGTTGGTATAGAGGGTGAGAGAAAGTATAGAGGACACATTAGGCAGCAAGAAAGGCAGGGAACGAGAAAGGAAGGTTGGTTTCAACTGCATGTATTTTAATGCAAGGGACCTGATGGGTAAAGCAGATGAGCCAATGGCATGGATGTTGTAGCCATGACTGAAACCTGGTTAAGATGGGCAGGACTGGCAGCTCGATGTTCCACGGTACAGGAGCTTCAGGAGAGACAGAGGTGAGGGTAAAAGAGGTGGAGGTAGGTTGCATTATTGGTTAAGGAGGATGTCACGGCGGTGGTCTGAGATGACATTACAAAAGGTTTGTCTAGTGCAGTTAGATGGGTGAAACTTGTAATGTTTGGTGGACTGTGTGGGGTGGGAGGACCTGTTGTTACTCCCGTGCAACAGGTGGCGATGCACAGGAGAATAGGGAGATGTGTATATAGCTTATCCTATCTTTAGACAGTCGGTGTGTGTAGTCAGATTCTGTGTGTGCAGCCATTTTGGGTGTTGTCTTGCATTGAGGAATGTAATAAAGTCTTCTGTTGTACCTTGAAGGTACCTTGAAAACCTCTCAAGTTTTATGCAGACCGAGAAAAAAGAACACGAAAGTGGTGTCAGGAGTGGGATATTTCGGATCGCGTCCAAAGACCCAGAAAAGAGCCTATTTTTCGATTTTAAAAATATATATTATTTTTAGTTCTGTAGTGTACTCAAACTAGCATGTCTCGGCAATTCGATTGTTTCAATCCAGAGCGAGAAAGGTGGTCGTCGTATTTAATGCGCGCTGTTTTAATTTGAAAGTATGGCAATTATGACTGACCAGAGGAAGAAGGCTCTCGTGTTCATCAAGGTCTTCTGAAACTTTTGCATTGCTTCAAAATTTACTTACAGAAGAAGTAACTGAAGCCTCATCTGCTGAAATCACAACGGCTTTGCTGCTGCATTTCGAAGAAAGTCGAAATTTCCTCGCAGCTCGCCTTGATTTCTACTAGACGGTGCAACAGAAAGGCAATCGATTACCAAAATTCTTGCCAAACTTCGCACCAAGACAAAGGCATGTGATTTTAAAACTTAATGCTGCAAAAAAGGGCCAAGACAATGTGTTGCGGGATAGACTGGTCATGGGCTGCAGGCACGCATTCATCCAGCAGGTGATTCTCAAGGAATCAGACGTCCCATTGCAGAATGTGTTGCAATGTGCTAAGATGGCCGAGCTGCTGAGTAATGAACTGCACAAAATGGCCAGCGAAACAGCGTAAATGCTCCCTCAGGAGGTGCATATAATTCATCAGACTCGTCCGCAACACCAGGAACCAGTTGATCGACACAGAGCAAATCCGGAGAAGGTGGGACAGTTTCAGAAGAGCCGTTCCCCTGTGGGGGGAGGATCGACACCCTACTACTGGTGCAGCTCGACTGCTCATCATCACCTTGAGTGCCCATATATCAAGTCCATTTGTTATGCCTGTTACCGAAAAAGTGATCTCCAGGCAGTGTGTCAATCAGTAGGAAAGCTGAGAAAGGGCAAGCAAGCGCAAAACACAGTCGGCCAAATCGCAGAGACCATTCCTATTGAAGTGCTCGATGTGTCTACGATCACCTACAAGACGAGGATTTAGCTGCGGGTCTTGAACGTCGATCTACAGTTCCAGGTGGACACTGGTGCGGCTGTGTCGCTAGTGGGTCAGAACATCTGGGAGAGGATCGGATCGCCGAAACTGAAACCAGCCAACATCCGCCTTTTTGGATACGGACGACAGCCCATTCCCACCAAAGGCAAATGCACTGTCGCCGTTTCCTGTAATGGTATGACACAGATGTTTCCGCTGATGGTCGTTGGTAAAGAAGGTACATCCCTGTGCCACATCGACCAGATCCATGCTTTCAAGCTTGACATGAACGCTTTGATCTACGGTGGATTAACTGTGGCATTGTCATCGACCACGGATTGCAACATGGTCAGCAAGTGTGAGAATAACCTGCAAAAACAGGACGTCGAATGGCACTGGTCCAAAGAGTGTGACCATGCATTCACCAGGTTGAAGGAGATGCTCACCCAGAAGACACGTTTGGTCCACTATGACCCATCGAAGCCGATCTTGCTGGCCGCCGATGCATCGGCGTCTGGTCTTGGAGCAGTCATCTCACAAACGGCGTTGAACGGCTTTGAACAGGAAGAACCAATCGCGTTCGCATCCAAAACGCTGACGACCGCCGAGAAAAACTACTGCCCAGTGGAGAAAGACCAGCACACAGATAAAGCAAATACCGATATCTCTTCAAAAGAGAACACAGAGGAAAACTCTGTTGATTCTGAGCCTTTAACAAGAGTTGTGAAATGCAAAAAAGGCTGGACAAAAAGAGTGAAGCAAGGTCCAGCCAAATGGAGACGTTTAAACTGGAAAGGGGGAATGTAATGTTTGTTGGACTGTGGACGGTGGGGTGGGAGGACCCGTTGCTCCTCCAGTGCAGCAGGTGGCTCTTCACAGGACAAAGGGCGATGTTGTGTATATAGGTCATTCTGTCTGTAGACAGTCTTGTGTGCAGTCAGATTCTGTGCGTGCAGTCATTTTGTGTTGTCTTGCTGCCAGCATTGCGGAATGAAATAAAGACTGGTTGTACCTTGAAGACTCTCAAGTTTTATGCAGACCTAGAAAACAAACACGAAAGAGCTGAGGAACAAGAAAGGGATGATCACCTTGTTGGGAGGTACGACAGGCCGCCAATAGTCAACAGGAATTAGAAGAACAAATATGCCACGTGATTACAGACAACTACAGATCAAATAAGAGTGTTGCAGAAGGGAATTTTAAGTTTCCCAATATTGACTGAAAATCATGGTGTGAAAGGGTTAGATCGGGTGAAATTTCACAAGAGTGTCCAGAAGAGTTTACTCCAGCAATATGTAGAGGGCCCCACACGTAAGAGGGCAACACTTGATCTAGTGTTGGGAAACTGGGAAGGCCAAATGAAGTGTTCGTGGAAGAGTCTTTTCGGACCAGATATCTCCTGGCCCCTCTTTGCCCTTCTGATTTACTTTTTTAGTTTGCTCCTTAGTTCAATTAGGTACAGACCCTTGTGCTAAAATGCTAAAGGTAAGGCAAACGTTGAGGGTATGATAAAGGTCCAGCTCAAGTTGATTGGAGCAGGTTGTTTGAGGGGAAAGGAAAATAAGCCACATGGGATGTTTTTTAAAGTGTACTGACAAAACCTCAGGATATGCATGTCCCTGTTAGAATGAAGGGCAAGGCAGGCAAACAAGGAATCTTGGCTGACGACAGAAATTGAGGCTTTGGTCGATAATAAAAGGGAGGCATTGGGAAAGGCAGCTGGGATCAAGTATATCCCTGGAGCAGTTATCGGGAACTAATAGGCCTTTCTCACGGGGCGACTTGACGCAAGAGGTAACCAGAGTTGAACATCGTGGGAACCTCGTACGATAACCGCACGGCATTCGTGGACCACCGTGGCGCTAACGGCAGGTAATCGTGTAACTTGTTGACTCGGGAGAAAATTCAAGCAAGCTTGAATTTCTCCAAGAGTGACTTGTACACTTGTGGTTGAACATTGCAACATTATATGCACGTAGTGGCCAGTGCGATATCCGTACTGACTCTTGCGTGTACCGTGGGAACTCCTGCGAACGGTGAACCCGGAAGCTGGACAGAGGGGACAGAAGGTGAGTAAAAATTGTCTTCTGTGGGATTGAATTTAAAAAATAAAGATTTGCATCCGCATATGGACATCAACTTATTCATGAGTTAAGTTAATGAGATTCAAGAAAATAATAATAATCTTTAAAAGGGACTTTACTGAAAGGTCCCGCATTTTTATGGTCCATGAGAAATTTTTCACATGTACTTCTTTGAGAGTTACAGCTCAGAGTCCTCGCCGACCAGCGATCGATGCCTTTCCGAAGCAGGGTCCGGAACGCTACCAATCAATGTTCTCCAGAGACCCGTGTAAGGAGTGAACTGCACATGCTGGTTTAAACCGAAGACAGACACAAAAAGCTGGAGTAACTCAGCGAGTCAAGCAGCATCTCTGGAGAAAAATAGGTGGTGTTTTGAGACGAGACACATCTTCAGACTCAATTCTGATTAGGATGTCTGAAGAAGGGTTCCGATTCGAATCGCCACCTATTCTTTTTCTCCAGAGATGCTGCCTGACCCGCTGACTTACTCCAGCTTTTTATGTTTTTCTTCCCAGATCTGACTTACCTGCTGAGTTACACCAACATTTTGTGTCCTTTTGTGCGTATTAACCAGCATCTACAGTTCCTTTAGACATTACCTAACTTCAGATTTTAGAGATATAGCGCGGAAACAGGCCCTTCGGCCCACCGAGTCCGCGCCGACCACCTATTCTTATACACTCCAGGGACAATTTTACAATGCTACCGAAGCCGATTAACTTACAAACCTGTAATCTATGGAGTGTGAGAGGAAACCGGTGCATTCGGAGAAAACCCACGCGGTCACAGGGAGAACATACAAACTCCATACAGACTGCACCCATGGTCAGGATCGAACCCCGGTCTCTGGGGCTGTGAGGCAGCAACTCTACCACTGTGCCGCATGTAGTCAGATTTAATAAATTGCTGGTGTTGCTTCCAAAGACAGAGGCATTAATAATATTAGATCAGAATTGCATCTTTCCGCTAATAGTCAATTATTAGTCAATTAATAATAGAATCAATTATTGTTGGTGACATTTCACCTACGAATATCAGACTATTTTCGCAGAGGTAAGGGCCAATTAGGCATAGCAAAAGGTATGAACACTTTTAAACATTTTTTTCCGACTATTTTGTCAAATGCAAATACAGGGAGAATGATCAAAGTGCTCACATGGCTCACTCTGTTAGAAGCGTTCTGAGTTTAAATGTTCCGTGTATTCCTTCTTAAAGTATACATTTTTGTGTGGCCAGGGGTGCGATTGAGAACAGCTGGGAAAGGGCGGAGGGGGCGTCACGAATAACAGCGTTTCCCTGGCCATATTATGGCCCATTCCCCAACCGTAACATTAATCAAGCTCTGTCTAACTCCGCCTTCACACCATCCCCCTGTGACATGGGTTAGTCATCGCTGGGCAGGCTGTGGGCCGAATGGCCTGCCAACAGGAGTCAGAGACTGACACTGAGATCCATTGTGCAGGAAGGAACACTCTGCTGGTTTTTTACCGAAGATAGACCCCCACCTGTTTCCCCAGATATGTTGCCTGACCCATGAGTTACTCCAACATTTTGTGTCTGTGTTCACTATGAACTTGAATTATTTAATTTTTGGTAAACTACACTCTCTCTCGGTTAACCAGTCCAAGGTTTGCAACGTTGGTTCCCTCTTGGGATCACACTATCCCTAGCCAACAATTGGCCTATCAGGGAACCAAATATAGACATAAAGTGCTGGAGTGACTCAGTGGGTCAGGCAGCATCTCTGGAGGAAAGGGTTAGGCGACATTTCGGGTCGGGACCCCTCTTCAAAATACCCTGCTGAGGTCATCTGTTGTTGGCCCTGATTTGTCCCGGTCTTTTCTTGCTTCCAGTTCCCCCCTACAATCATCCCGAAGAAGGGTCCCGACCAAAAATGGAATCTATTCCTTTTCTCCAGAGATGCTGCTTGGCCCGCTGAGTTACTCCAGCATTTTGTGTCTAACTTGCTGATTCAGCCAGTTTTTGATTATCAAGGATTCTGCGCTGACTCTTTACTCTGAAACACACGTTGGAAATTTAAACTTGGGTGCAACAAACATCGTCTAAGTAATGTGGCATCTTCCTGCAGTAAAGTCACGGCATCTGTACAGGCATGACTCCAAATAAGCCAATTCAACCAAGGGAGGATATTTATAGTGTGTGAAAAAAAAAGTTACATCATTTGTGCCATGTGACACTCCACAGTTCACAATGTGTCATTCAAGATTTAACGGGAAAGCTCGGGAGACGGACAAGTCACTCGCACAAATAACAGAAATGCCGAGTACCGTGGGAACTCTTTATCTACCCCCCCGTTATATCGTGTGATATCGTGCTAGACCACGACCACTTCACTCTGGTTACATCTTGTGTCAAGTCGCCCCGTGAGAAAGCGCTATTAGGAGCAAACTAAAAAAGGAAATCAGAACGGCAAAAAGGGGTCAGGAGATAGCAATAAGGACAATCACACGAGATTTTATAAATACATAAGGGTGAAAATGGTAACTAGAGAGAGAGTGGAACCCCTCAGGAATTAATTCTGTGTGGAGCCACAGGAGATGGGCAAGGTCCTCAATGAGTATTTAGGAGGTACTTGAGGCAGTCAATGGAAATGCATTGAGAGCAGTCAGTGCTACGTCGAAAAGGTGCTGAAGGTACTATTGTGTATGCAGGTAGACAAATCTCCAGGGCCGGATCAGATATATCCGAGGACATTGTGGGAAACCAGAAAGAAAATTGCTGAAGTCCTGATTGAAATTTATGAGTCATAATTAAATACAGGAGAGGTGCCGGAAAACTGGAGGGTTGCAAATGTTGTTCCTCTGTTCAATAAGGGCTGCAGTGAGAATGCTGGGAACTGTGGGCCCGTGAGCTTAACATCTGTAGTGGGAAATACTAGAGAGTATTCTGAGGGATAGGATGCACAGGCATTTAGATGGACAAGGGCTGATTAGGGATAGTCAGCATGGTTTTGTGCATGGGAGGTTGAGCCTCACTAATCTGATTATGAGTTTTTTTAAGATGTGATCAAAAAGGGTGATGAGGGCAGAGCAGAAGATGTATATTGACTTCAGCAAAGCATTCAACAAAGTTCTACACAGTGGGATGCTTTGCAAGGTTAGATCACATGGAATCCAAGGCAATAGAAAATTTCCTTCATGGAAGGAAGCAGAATGGTAGAAGTTTGCTTCTCGGACTGGAGGTCTGTAACTGATGATACGCCTCAGGGTTTGGTGCTGGGCCCGTTACTGTTGTCATCTATATCAATGCCTTAGATGAGAATGTACATGGCAAGCTTAGCAAGTTTGCAGATGATACAAAAGTGGGCAGCCTTGCAGAGAGTAAAGATGATCTCAGGATTACCTCGTGCCAGTGAAGGTAAGAATAAGAAGATAAGGAAATGAATATGTGGCTGAGGAATTGGTGCAAGGGGCAAGGGTTCAGATTTCTGGATCATTGGGACCTCCTCCGGGGCAGGGGTGACCTGTATAAAAGGGATGGGTTGTACCTAAACTGGAGGGGGACCAACATTCTCCAAACCAAATTCTAGTCACTCCTGTGCCTCTGTCCTGCACCAGATCCCCCCCCCCCCCCCCCCCTGCCAATCTAGTTTAAACCCTCCTGTGTAGCATGAGCAAACCTTCCCGCTAGGATGTTGGTCCCCCTCTAGTTAAGGTGCAACCCGTCCCTTTTATATAGGTCACCCCTGCCCCAGATGAGATCCCAATGATCCCAAAATCCAAATCTGTTCTACATGCACCAACTCCTCTGCCATACATTCATTTCCTGTATCTTCCTATTCTTACCTTCACTAGCAGAGGTACTAGAAGTAATCCTGAGATCACTACCCTGCATGTCCTGCTTTTTAGTCTTCTGCCCAATTCCATAAAATCCTGTTGCAGAACCTCCTTCCTCTTCCTACCTATATCATTCGTGCCAACATACAGAACAACCTCCGGCTGCTCCCCCTCACTCTTGAGGATGTTGTGCAGCCGCTCTGAGATGTCCTGGACCCTGGCACCAGGGAGATAACACACCATCCTGGAGTTTCACTTGTTGCTTCAGATTCTCCTGTCTGCACCTCTGATGATGGAGTCTCCCACCACTATGGCTCTGCCTGACGTCACTCTTCCCCGTTGAGCCTCGGCACCAGGATTAGAAACACAGCCCTGGTTACCACTCAATCTTGTCGTATGTTCCGCCCCCAGGAGGGTGGACCTGTTTTCAATAGGTACAGTCACCAGGGTCTCCTGCACTCCACGTTTGCTCCTATTTCTCACAGTCACCAACCTGTATCCTTGGTAGGACAACCTTACTTTAGGTCCTGTCCAGGAAACTCTTGTTTTCCCAGATGGCCCTGAGGTCATCCAACTGCTGCTCCAGTTCCCCAACACGTTTATTCAGGAGTTGCACCTGGACACAATTTCCGCAGTTGTGTTTTCCAGAAGTACCAGCAGTGTCCCTGACCCCCCACATCCAGCAGGAAACACACAGCACCAACTTACCGGCCATTTCTTCAACGGACAAAAAATCACAGTTTTCGAATCAAGTGTAGCCTCCTTGCCTTAGTCTCCTCGCTGAAGAGGCGAAGACTCACACTTTACTCACCAAGGCTCTTCACCTCAACAAAGCCGCTCCGCTACAGCTGCACTTGTTTTTGATCTCTTACCTAATTAACTACATTAGGGCTAATTAGTAAATTACCTGAACCCGGGTCTTGGTGCTCTTTTTAAACTCAGCTAAATGTTGGTCATAAGACCCAGCAGTACCTCACAATAAACACACACATGGGGTGCATTCATACACAAAACTATGGTGAGAAGGCTGCACCAAAAATCTTCCAACCTACAAAGGACAAGATTCTGCAAGGAACATCACATTGTTTGAGCAATGACGACTGTTACTGAGAAGAATCTGGAGATACTCAGTGAAGTATTGAAATGGTTTGATGATCACAAGATAAAGTTGAAAAGAAGCAACTGTGCATTCTTACAGTCCAAAGTAGTGTATCTTGGTTTGAAGGTGGTTCAACATGGACTACAACCAGTGAAGGAAAAAAAAGAAGCTATAGCAAATGCACCAACACTACAGAATGTGTCTCAACTCCACTCCATCCTGGGTATGGTACAGTATTGCTCACGCTTCTTACACGAGTTAACAAAAGAAGCTAGCTCCTTTTCACGTTGTTGAAAAAAGATTAAAAAATGGGAATAGTCCGAAGAGCAACAAAATGCTTATGATGCATATAAGAAAAGTTTGACCAGTAATGCATTACTTGTTTACTACGATACAAATCGCGAGTTAAAGTTCGTTTGTGGTATGTCTAGTTGTGTGGTAGGAGCTGCAATTTCATATGTAATGGAATATGGACAAGAAAAGCCTTTTGCATTTGCATCACAGACACTTACCAAGAGTGAGTGTAATTATGCAGAAATTGAGAAAGAAGCCCTTGGTATCATCTTTGGGATCAAGAAATTCCATCAGTATCTGTTGGCTAGGAAACCCTGGTACTGATCATAAACCACTTCTCACTACTCTTGATCCTTGGTCAGCAATACCTACAATGGCAGCCTCGAGGATGTAGCGCTGGGCAGTTCTCCTGTCACAGTATGACTACAGCATGGAATACCGCAGCTCAATAGAAAATGCTATCACTGACGCTTTGTCGCGTTTGCCTCATGAAGAATCAGATGTGGGCAATGAAGCTGCTATCTACATCACAAAAGCAGTGGACAATGACTTTCCGCCATACTTACGTTTCTGATCAGATTGTGTTCAACCTCAGGAGATAGGTTAGGTAGAACCAAACTCAGTCTAGTTCTGAGCCTTCTTTTCATCACAGTCACAATAATACTTTATTAGCCAAATATGTTTTGCAACATACGAGGAATTTCATTGGCCAAGTCAGTCATACAAATAAGAAGTTATGGAACACACAAAACACATTTTAACATAAACATCCACCACAGGGACTCCATCACATTCCTCACTGTGATGGAAGGCGAAAAAAAGTTCAAATCTCTTCCCTTCTTTGCTCTCCCGCAGTCGGGGGCCCTGAGCCCTCCATTGATGGGACGATCTTGACTCTGGTAAGACCCCTCCCCCCCCCCCCCCCGCACAGAGAACATTTACACAAACTTTTAACACACACTAAAAAATTTTTAAAAAGATGAAAAAAAAGACAGGCTGTGGGGCGTGGCTGCCAATGGGCCTGGTGGAATTATAAGACTGATAAGATCTCTCTCTCTCTCTCTCATTCCTTCCTCTCCTCTCTCTCTCTCTCCTCCCCCCCCCCCCCCCCTCTATCTATCAATTCAATTCAATTTCTATCATGTAGTTCTTTAAAATCAGGGGTTGCCACACTGAGTTTGTCAAAGTATGCTTTCCTTGTTTTGTCAATTTTTTTGCATTTTAGGAGGAAGTGCACCTCTGTTTCAACCGCATCTGTCAAACAGTGGCCGCATATTCTGTTTTCTCTTGGTTGCCAGAATCTCTTCTGTCTTCCTTTTTCAACTGCCAAATAGTGGTCACTTAACCTGTATTTGGTGAGGGTCTGTCTCTCCTTTATGTCTCTAACAGTTGAGAGATAGTCTGCCAATTTATAATCTCTTTTTAGGGCACGGTAACATTCTAATCTGCTTTGGTTTAATTTCTTTATCCCAATGTTCTAAATACGTTTCTTTACATTGTTTGATTATTTGGTTCACTGTAACTGGTGATTGGGGATCAATATTGATCTGAGGCTGGTCAGGATTTAGCTGGATAGGGTTTAACTGAATAGGGGTAGTTAGTCTCAGTACCAACTGACACAGGGAACTCTTTTCTGGGCTCCCCTCTTGTGTTTGAAGGGCTTTAAACTGGAGGGTATCTGGGGGGCTAGATTTAAGGTGATTCCAAAAATGTAGTGCTCTTTTCAGGATATTTATTATCAGTGGGTATCTGCCTAATTCCGCCTTACATGCATTTGTTGGTGTTTTCCTTTGGATACGGAGGATATTCCGACAAAATTCCGCATGCAGGGCCTCCGTTGTATGTTTTTCCCATTTACTATAACTATGGTGACTGTGCTGACCCCATACTTCACTACCATAAAGCGCAATAGGCTGCATTACACTGTCAAATATTTTAAGCCAGACTTTAATTGGAATTTGGATGTTGTAGAATCTTCTTTATATTGCGTACAGAGCTCTTCGAGCTTTCCCTTTCAGTGCATTCACTGCCATATTGAAGTTCCCTGATGCTGAAACAGTTAGACCAAGGTAAGTATAGCTCATAGTGTGTTCGATAACAGTACCATTGAGATTAAATGTGTATTTATCTTGAATAACCGTGCATAGTTCCTTGAAGGTGGAATCTCATATAGATAGGGTGGTAAAGAAAGCTTTTGGTATGCTAGCCTTTATAAATCAGAGCATTGAGTATAGAAGCTGGGATGTAATGTTAAAATTGTACAAGGCATTGGTGAGACCAAATCAGGAGTATGGTGTATAATTTTGGTCGCCCAATTATAGGAAGGATGTCAACAAAATAGAGAGAGTACAGAGGAGATTTACTAGAATGTTGCCTGGGTTTCAACAACTAAGTTACAGAGATAGGTTGAATAAGTTGGGTCTTTATTCTCTGGAGTGCAGAAGGTTAAGGGGGGACTTGATAGAGGTCTTTAAAATGATGAGAGGGATAGACAGAGTTGATGTGGACAAGCTTTTCCCTTTGAGAATAGGGAAGATTCAAACAAGAGGACATGACTTCAGAATTAAGGGACAGAAGTTTAGGGGTAACATGAGGGGGAACTTCTTTACTCAGAGAGTGGTAGCGGTGTGGAATGAGCTTCCAGTGGAAGTGGTGGAGGCAGGTTCGTTGGTATCATTTAAAAATAAATTGGATAGGCATATGGATGAGAAGGGAATGGAGGGTTATGGTATGAGTGCAGGCAGGTGGGACTAAGGGAAAAAAAGTTGTTCGGCACGGACTTGTAGGGCCGAGATGGCCTGTTTCCGTGCTGTAATTGTTATATGGTTATTAGTTCTGTGTTCCAGTTTCGCATACGACACACTAGGGGGGTTTTGCAGAAGCCAATTAACCTACAAAGCCGCACATTTTTGGAATGTGGGTGGAAACGAACACACGGAGAAAACCTACGCGGTTAAAGGGAGAACTGCGGACCGCCAGCGCCCTTAATCAGGGTCGAACCCGGGTCTCTTGTGCTGTCAGGCAGCAACGCTACAGCTGCGCCACTGTACTTATTCTTTTATCAGCTCGTCTCTCAACCCCGGACACTCCAGGGAAAGCGATCCAAGTAATACCGTCTAATTAGGACATAATTCTGGCGAAATTACAGATTTGAATTTATAATAAGGTGAATGCCTTCTGGAGGAACTCAAATCGAGCGGCATCTGTGGGTGGGGGTGGGACACACAAACTATCGACGTTTTGGGTCCAGACCCTGCATCAGGACGGTCTCTGATGCTCAAACTGAATCGTTGTTGCCCCACAGACGCTGCTCTCTGCGCTGAGTTCCTCCAGCAGATTGTTTGTCGCTCCAGATTACAGCATCTGCAGCCTCATGTGTCTCCTCCAGGGTTAACGTCCGGTGCATTGATCTGAATTTCATGTCCTCCTCAGTGGGGCGTGCCTCAGTACAGTTGCTGAAGTTGTGCCGGACGGTGTGAGTCGTACAAAAGCCTGAATGAGGTCATTACCGAGCAGTCATTGTTCGATCTTTCTGAGAGCAGGATGCGAGCCGTGTACAGCTGCCTTCTATTGGGTATGTGAAGTGATATTTATCTCCGTGTAACACGCCGTCTCACCATGTTTGTACAGTTAAACGTATATTTTTCTGTAAGAATTACTCGTGGTCTTCTCAGCTTTACGATTTCCTTCCTTCATATACATAGAAAAGGATCCCTTCTCTTACCTCTTAAATAATGTTCATACCGGATAATTAGACTTGTGGCTAACACAAAGTGCTGGATCGAGTAGCATATGTGGAGGGAATGAACGGGTCGGGACCATCCTTTACATTTTTAATTGACTCTCCCAGCATGTCGTTGTTGTTATTCCAAGTCTCTTTCCCTCTTTCCCTGTCACCACCACCTTATCTATATCTCTACATCTATCTTTGATTTAATCTTTATTCATCGTGGTGACTTTTCCTCTCTCTCTGCCCCATCTCAGGGTAACTCCGTTTCTGAACATTCTATTTTCCACACTCTCTCCCGAGCGAGTGAATGTTTTCACGAGCTGCCGGAGCAGACCTGTACACTGAAAATAGTCGTGGTTTAACTCGCACAGTGGTGGGAGTCTCCAAGAAGCCCACAGCTTGCCCACAGTTGTAGCGGTCAGCGCACCGTGAAACTGGTCTCCCTGCAATGTTGCAATACAGAAAGTGATCGCCTTGAACTGTGGAAGCTCATTCGTGAATACAAGACAATTGTAGACTCAATAGTACGTGGGGGGAAAGCGGGTACATGATGCGGTCCTCAGGCAGTGTGTGGGTGGAACTTCTTAAAAATATTAGTTTGAAAAGGTGCGCGCTGCTCGAAGACCATTAGTGAAGGCGTGAGTGAGTCCCACATGTTCCGCTGCTGTGTCGCCGCAATGTCGCCTCTGCTTTGGCCGAAGATAGACACAAAAAGCTGGAGAGAAGGAATGAGGAATGTTTCGGGTCGAGACCCTTCTTCAGACTGTCAGGGGCTTGCTTTCTCAGACTCTGCATGATCATTATGGCTGTAGGAAACAACGAGAGGCATAGATAGGGTAGACAATCAGAACCTTTTTCCCAGGGTGGAAATGCCAAAGCCGAGAGGGCATCGTTTTAAGCTCTGATCTCCCGGTTGCTAAACACTTTAATTATCGTTCCCATTCCCACACAGACCTTTCTGTCCAAGGTCTCCTCCATTGTCAGGGTGATGCTAAACGCAAATCCCATATTTCGCTTGAGCAGCTTACAGCCCAGCGGTATGAATATTGATTTATCTAACTTCAAGTAACCCTGACATTGCCTTTCTTTCTATCCTTCCCCCACCCAAGTCATAACAGCTTTCCGTTTTTCACCCAACAAACACCTAACAATGGCCTGTATTATTGTTAGTTTTTTGCATCTATTTCATTCATCAAAGGTATCAAAGGTATTTTCATTATTCTTTATCTCTACATCATAGTCTATATCTCTCATTTCCCTTATCCCTAACCAAACTGAAGAAGTTTCTCAACCCGAAACGTCACCCAATCCTTCTCTCCGGAAATGCTGCCTGTCCTGCTGAGTTGCTCCAGCTTTTTGTGTAGATATCTTTAAGGTGAGCGGGCAATAGTTTATAGAGAAGTTTAAAGAAGATGCGCGGGGCAAGATGTTTAACAGTGTGTTGGGTGTCTGGAACGTTGCTGCCAGGGCTGGTGGTGGAGGCAGATACAATTGTGTTTAAGAGGTTTTTAGGTAGGCTCATGGTTATGCAGGGAATACAGGAATATGCATCGTGCAGACATGCTCTATGTTCTATGACCATGGGAAGCGGCTTCAGCAGGTTTGATCCCAATTGATGAAAATGTCTATAGATTTACTCATTTACAGATTATTGCATTTGAATTGTTATGTTGAGTTTTGAAAACACTGCTATAGCAAAGATAAGTTGAGTTTCCTCCAGGTATTCCATTCCTCCCACATCCCAAAGACTTGTTAATTAGCCTCTGTAAATTGCCGCGAGTATGTAGGGTGGATGAGAAAATGGGATAATATAGAACTAATGTGAAAGGGTGATTGATTGATGATCAGCATGACTCAATAGACCACAGGGCCTGTTTCCGTACTGTATCTGTAAACTCAACTAAACTTCCAAAAGAATGTTATAGTAATGGTGAGAGTGCAGAAAAGGTTAACCAGGATGTTGTGTGAGAAAGGTCCCGACCCAAAATGTTGTCTCTATATTTCCCTCCACGGAGAATGCCTGAGTCAGTCTTTTTCCACAAGGCTGTTGAATATACAACTTAAGGTTTTGATTTAAGATGAGAGGGGAGAAATTACAATGTTTAAATCGGTTTGGACAAGTGCTTGGAAGGAAAGATGTAAGGGAATACCGGCTTCATCCAGGTAATTGGGATCAGCGTAGATCGGCATCATGGTCAGTGTGATCGTGGGGGACGGGGGTGGCAAGAGGGTCCTGTTCTCTGCTGGTTCCCAATACTTTGCTCTGCGGTTTGACTATACTATTTTTTCTATTATTACAAGAGAATCGATCTTTCAAATTCATGAATTTCCCAGTTCTTACGAAATCAGCTCCCGTTTCCACCCTGTATCCCTAAATAAACATTCTTACCATATCTGTTATCATGCTTACCAGATTCTCTCTGCCTAAGTGATGATGTGCTGATAATCGCCCTACTCCAACTAATCTCGGCTCTGTGGCTTACACTCGGTGCGGAGACCATGCCCAGCCAGTGTGCCTTCCTTAAATTCAATCGAAAATAATTCTCTGCGAGAGGCCTGTGTGATTTTACAAGGGTCCATTTGTGAAAAGTGCCAATGTAAAGATGTTAACGGTGTCTGAATCCAGGCCAGAGTTCCATGAAGAACCAGTCATGATGTCTACTTAACGCACTGGGAACTGACCGACCCTTCTGTGGGTCTTGCTCATTGACTTTAGTATCCCTACAGGTCATCATGTACATGGTTACTAAAACTGTCAAATACAGAAGTCAAAGTGCTGGAGCAACTCAATGGGTCAGGCAGCATCTGTGGAGGGATTGGACAGATGACATTTTAGGTCATGACCTTTCAAAAACTGATGGAGTAGTGTGAAGAAAGTTGGAAAAGATAGATGGACGTGGGGCCTAGCAAGTGATGTGGATATATGTGGGGGTGGGGTGATTGGCAGATGATAGAGATGAAAAGAAGACAAAAAGCCTGTCAGATAAGAAGGGAACAGGAGTGAATTGTGTGGGGGAAGGAGACAGGCGGGGGAAAGATGGATTGAAATGGCAATGGGATAGTCAGGGATGGGAGACGAGTCTTCAAAGGAGGGGTAAGGAGCAGAGTCAAGAGTGTTTTTATTGTCAAATGTTCCGGACGGGACAATGAAATTCTTACTTGCTGCAGCACAACAGAATATGTGAATATGTAAACATTGTATATAACGGGAAAAATAGAAAAAAGTTCCATAAATAACAAACACAGTGCAAATAACAAATAATAATAGTATTTTGCAGTGGTAGGGTGAGAGATAATGGGAGAAATGGGTATGCAACAATGCCGAGAGGGACCACAGGACAGAGAGAGACGGTAAGGAGATATTACTTGAAATTGGAGAATTCAATGAAGATGCCGATGGGATATGCTCCTTGTCGAGTGGACTCGTATGCCAAGTTCACAGGACAAAAGCTGAGAAAAAAAGTTGACGGATAATGCGGGGGGGGGGGGGGGGGGGGGGGTGGGGGCAATGGGGGGATGGGGGGGGGGGGATTGGTCTGCCAACAGTCCTGAAACACAAGATACATGAAACATGACATTAAAGTGACGAGTGGAAAGTCCAGGATACATGATGTGCAAATATTGGGGGGGAGGGGATGGGGCGGGGGGTTGGGGTCAGTCTACCCCCTGACAGATGGGCGAGGAGTTGTACAGTTTGATAGCCACAGGGAAGAAGGGTCTCCTGTGGCATTCTGTGCTGCATCTTGGTGGAACCAATCTGTTGCTGAAGGCACTCCTCAGGTTGACCAGTGTGCCATGGAGGGGGTGAGCTGTATTGTCCAAGATGCTCCGCAGTTTGAGGAGCGTCCTCTCCTCCAAGACGGCCTCCAATGAATCTAACTCCACTCCCAGGATGGAGCTAGCCTTCCTGATGAGCTTGATAATTCTGTTTGCATCCAAAGCCTTTGCCCTGCTACACCAGCGTAGAAAATGGCACTGACCACCACAGATTGGTAGGACATCTGCAACATCTTACTGCAAATGTTGAAGGAGTGGGGCCTCATCAGTAAGTACAGATGGCTCTGACCCTTTTGATACAGTGCCTCAGAGTTCCAGGACCAGTCCAGTTTACTATCCAGGAACACTCCAAGGTACTTGTACTCCTAGATAAAATGCACATCCACACCCATGATGGAGACAGGGGACAGGGGTGTTCCTCTCCTCCTAAAGTCCACCACTAACTCCTTAGTCTTGTCGGTGTTGAGCTGCAGGTGATGTTGCCCACACCACTCAACAAAGTCGTTGACTACACCTCTGTATTCAGCTTCCCCTCCCTCACTGATGTAGCCCACAATTGCAGAGACATCTGAAAACTTCAGCAGGTGGCAGGAGTCTGCATTGTATCTGAAGTTCGAGGTGTAGATGGGGAACAGGAAGGGACAGAGGACCTATCCAGGTGAGCATAGGAATGATGGACCAGGTGGATGATGGCGACCTCCACCCCCACCTTTGTTTGTTAAGTGAACTGCAGGGGGTTAAGGTAGGGTTTAACCAGGGGTCGCAGGTGACTGAGGCCCAGCCTCTCCAGGGACTTCATGATGGGTGAGGTCAGCACCACTGGTCTGTAGTCATTGGCGGAGTTGGGACACGTCCACTTTTATACAGGGTCCGGGCAGTATGTCTTCCACATCACAGGAACCGTCTCCAGTCTCAGGCTCAGGTTGACGATATGCTGGAGATGTGAGACCATCTTCATTTTCTTGATGAAACACATGTTGGCGGCTGTGGTGTAATAAATGGTCAGTTGAGTGAGGTGGCTGCTGGCATTGGCCAGGCTGAGCCCAGTGGCCAGGACCCAGGGTGATTGTGAGGAATCAGGGGCAGTGGGGTAAAGAGTAAAATGTTGCTGCAACAGGATTCCCTCCATAACCGACAGAGACTGATGTCGGGTTTCAGTCTGATGTCAGTCTGAAGAAGGGTTTCGGCCCGAAACGTTGCCTATTTCCTTCGCTCCACAGATGCTGCTGCACCCGCTGAGTTTCTCCAGCTTTTTTGTGTACCTTCGATTTTCCAGCATCTGCAGTTCCTTCTTGAACACAGAGACTGATGTCAGTCTGATTTTGGATGCAGACTCTGACTTAATCTCCATGACATTCAAATATCACAGTGCAAGTCACTCCATCTCCACCACGGCCCTTCAGAGTTCCAGAGATTGGCCAAGCTCGATCAGCTGACTGCCCCAGCGACTCAATGCCAAATCCAAATGTACAAAAACATTTAATTTAGTCCCAAGACTCCAGTTTGAAAATCACCATTGCAGGAAGCTGCTTGCTGCCAATCACTGGCCGGTCCAAATATTATCCATGAGGGCAACCTTGCGTATACAGTGACCTAAACCGATGGAGTTTGATGCTTGACCCCCGCTCCAGTTGAGACCATTTCTCCAGCAAACTGAGAGCCAGGAACCCATTTGTGGAAAAGACGGCTTTCAAGCATTCTCTGCCGGTCACCTCTTCCTCTTCCTCACCCCTCCTCACATTTGTGACCCCCCTCACTTCCCCTCTCTCCCACTGAAAACCCACCCCCTCTCCATACCCTCCTCTCAACATCAACTTCCTCACATTCCCCCTCTTCCTCCTCCAACACCAATCCCCTCCTCTCCCCATACCCCTCTCTACACCAGCCTTCTCTGTCCTCTCCTGCTCCTCCCCCTCTCTCAACAAACCCATTCTCTCCTCCCCCTTACCTACCTTCTCTCAACACCAACCTTCTCCGCTTTCCCACTCAACCCTATCCTTTCCCTCCCTCCCTTCCTGGGGCCCCAGAGGTCACAGCCCCAGTTCCCCTATTTACACCCTTCCCCCACCTCCGCTTCTGTTTCAGCTTGTGTGAATCTGCTTTCCTTCAGCTACTTTCCTCAGCTTGTTTGTTCTCACTTCTGTTAACCCTTTCCCACCCACCTTGACCTTTCTTGCTTTCTCCTCACTACTACACACAGTCCGAAGAAGGTACCCAGCCCGAAATGTTGTCTGTCCATTCTCATCAAAGGTGCTTCCTGACCCACTCAGTTCCTCCAGCATTTTATGTTTTGTATAAACTTAAGCGTGTTTAATTGTCAAATGTAACGGTTGTGAACCGGAACAATGAAATTCTTACTTGCTGCAACTTTACAGACACATTACATGTGGCATCAACAATGTACATTGGCTTATCAATACATTGAGTTATTCTCAATATTTATAACCACGGTGGCACAGTGGCGCAGCGGTAGAGTTGCTGCCACACAGCGCCGGTGACCCGGGTTCGATCCTGACTATGGGTGCTGTCTGTACAGACTTTGTACATTCTCCCCATGACCTCGTGGGTTTTCTCTGAGATCTTTGGTTTCCTCCCACATTCCAAACACGTACAGGGTTGTAGGTTATTTGGCTTGGTACAAGTGTAAATTGTCCCTAGTGTGTGTAGGATAGTTTTAATATGCGGGGTTCGCTGGTCAGTGCGGACTCGGTGGGCCGATGGGCCTGTTTCCATGCTGTATCTCAAAACTAAACAAAACTAAACCACAGTGAAGAATCGGGCATAGAAGAGGATGTAGTAGAAATCCCCTAGCAAGTGCAGCAAAAACATAGAACATACAGGTTATCAGAAATTACAACAGGATCTCAAACAGTTGAACAAGTGGGCTGAGGTTAATGGAGTTTAATGCAGATAAGTCTGAGGCAAGTTAAACCAGGGCAGGGCCTTCACAGTGAATGGCAGAGCCCTGGGAGTGTTGCAGAACAGAATGATATGGAGTGCAGGGACCTATATCCTTATCAGTGGCATCACACAAGATACAAGATACATTTATTTGTCACATGTGCCAGATGGCACAGTGAAATGTGATTACCATACAGCCATACGGTAGAAATAAAGAACACAACACACGATAGAATTCAACATAAAAACATCCCCACGCAGCATAATCAAAGTTTCCCACTGTGAGGGAAGGCACCAAAGTCAGTCACACATAATGTGTGACCACACGTGGGTTAAGAAGGCTTTCAGTATATTGACGTATATTGATCGGTCAGGATATTGAATATAGAAGTTGGGATGTTGTACATGATGTTGGTGAGATTGCATTTGGAGTATTGTGTTCCGTTTTGTTCACTTTGTTATATGATGGATGTTTATAAGATGAAAAGAGTGCCGTGAAAATGTACAACAATGTTGCCAGGACCTGAGAGCCTGAGCTCTAGGGAGAGGGTGGGCAGGCTAGGATTTCTTACTTGGAGCGCAGGAGGCTGAGGGGTGCTGTTACACAGGTGCATACAATCTTGTGGGGAATAGATTGGGTGAAGGCACAGATTGTTTACCCAGAGTATCTCTCCTTGCAGCTAAAACCTTCTAATGCAGGCAGAATGCTGGTAGAAAGTGTTTGAGACTCTCTAGTGGTGAGCAGCATATCTACTCAGGCTCTGTGGCCACGAGCCCTTCTCCACTTCCGAGTACTTGCACAGGTTAGAGAGCACCGTTGTTACTTGTGCTTTGGCTGTCTATGGTGACAGGCTTCAATTACTGTTTAGTTCAGAGTTACAACTCGGAAACAGAGCCTTCGTCCAACTGAGCCTGAGCCAATACACAATCACCTGTACACTAGTTCCATCCTAGTCTCGAGGGAAGAGCCCAATTAACATACAAAACTGGACATCTTTGGAATGTAGGAGAAACCTGGAGCACCCGGTGAAATCCTATGTGGTCACAGGGAGAATATACAAACTCTGTACAGACAGTACCCATAGGCAGAATTGAACCTGGTTCTCTGGCACTGTAAGGCAGCAACTCTAACTCTGCGTCACTGTGTCATGTGTGAGGTACATCAGAACCAGCAATTGCCTTCACATTGCCACCACATTCTGTCCTGGCCAGTACATCACCTCATTTGAAATAGGATTTATTTTACTTATGTTGAACTTACAAGTTCTGCCAACTGGTTGTCTGAAACGCTGTGTAACCTTGGTTTGTAGCTGACATTTTGAATGTGAAAATAGCAATTGTGGCAATGTGCCAAACATGACTTTTTATGATTCATACAAGGAAGGATTTGCTTGGATCTTAACATACGATTGGCAAGAGGAGCAAAGTTTAAAGAAGACATGTGTGGCAAGTTTTTGGTGTAAAACAAAAGTGAGAGTAGTGGGTATCTGGAACATACTACCAGGGGTGGTAGTGGAGGCAGGTACAAGACTCGCATGTTAGAGGCTTTTAGATAGGCAAATGCATATGGAGGGATATGGATCACATGCAGATAGATGAGATTAGTTTCCAATCCCCAACTCCTTCTCTGCTACATTACTGACCGCATCAGAGCAGCCATGCAAAACTTGTTGTTTTCATTAACTTGACCACTACCTTCCACCCTGGCCTCAAATGCATTTTATCCATCTCTGACACCCCTCTCCACTTTCTTAATCAGTGGCTGCTTCACAAGGGGTTGACTATTGACTGGCCTCTAACACAAACCCGCTGACACCCATGGTTATATGGGTTACACTTCCTTCCACCCTGCCATCCCCTACTCTCAATTTCTGCATATCCACCGCATCTGCTCCAAAGAGGATTACAGATCCTCTCCATTTGCCTAGGTGTATGCAACCCCTAGATCTCTTACCAATCCGGAAACCACAAACCTGTCAGATACTGACCAAGTCCAACAATGTAGGATCGATATTCCTCAACTTGACATTCGATGGTATAACTATTATTGTCTTCTCTGCACCTTTTCCATGCAATTGGCATATTTCTAAATAACAGGGTGGCCAAAATTAAACATAGTACTACAATATGTCTAGGGCCTTTTCCATTACAAGAGTGAGGCCACATGCATACTGGAGGAACAGCACTGCATATTTGTCACTGCTAAGTTACTCCATCACTTTGTGTCTTTTTTTGAGATTAGTGGTCCATGGGATAGAACTGCCAGAGGAAGTTACAGAGGCAATAACTCCTTCTAATAGATATTTGGACAGCTATTTCACTATGGTGGGTTTAAGGTTAAAGTGGGGCATCTGGTAAAGCTGCTCCCTCACAGCACGAGAAAGTTTGTGTGCGTTTCCTGCAGGTGCTTTGGTGTCCATCCACATCCCAAAGATGTGTGGATTTGCAGGCTAATTGCTTTAAATTGTCCCTAATATGTAGCGAGTGGATGAGAAACTGGTAAAACATAGAACATGTGTGAGCGGGTGATTGATGAAAGTCATGGGTTGGATTGGCCAAAGGGCCTGTTCCCATGCTGTATCACTAAACTAAATGTGTTTGGCCCATGTGCAGGCAAATGAGAATAACCCAGTCTGCAAACTTGGTCGGATGCATATGATGGGCCAAAGGGCTTGTTTCCATGCACAATAGGTAATCACGTCATATGCCACAGAAACACTCCCTTCGGCCCAACTTGCCCATGCCCATCAAGATGCCCCAGCTACACTAGTCCCACCTCCCTGCATTTGGTCTGTATCCCACTAAACTCTTCCTATCCATGTGACTGTCTAAATATCTTTTCAATGGTGTTATATTAATTGTTTCAACAACCTCTTTTGGATGGTCATTCCATACACACCATTCTTAGTGTGCAAAAGTGTGCCCCTCAGGTTGCTATGAAATCTTTCCCCTCTCATTTTAAACCTATGTCTATGAAGCTATGAAACAACGAGGAACTCTAATTCTTAATTTCCCTACTCTTGGTAAAAGTGTACATTCACCCTATCTATTCCCTTCATGACTTTACACACCTCTACAAGATCATCCCACAGGTCAAGGAATAAAGTTCTAGCCTGCCCAACCTCTCCCTATTGCTCAGGTCCTTGAATCATGGCAACGCCTTAATCTCCTTAAAAAAAAAATTAAATATAAACGGTCTAATTACCCAAAAGAACCAACATGATCTTCTCAATGTCGGGACATAAGGCTTGTGTTCTGCACTACTATTTTTGAAATCTCCTGCATTATACCCTGTCGACATATAACCTGGTCCTGCTCTCATTCAATTCTGGTCTCCATCTGATCCCTTTGCTTGATAGTGTAACAGGGATATTTTCAGAAATTAAAGGCCAACCACTACCACGACAAGCACAATTTCTCAGAGAACTTAACCAACTGTGTCCTCAAACCCCCATTCAACTCCACGCAAATTATCGATCTCATCTCTGGTGCCACAAATTCCTAACTAACCCTCAATCACAGGTAAGCTTCCCCATCTTCATTCTATCAACTGTGCTTTTGAAGACATTTTTTTAATCTCCCCTCAACGAGCTTTGCAATACAACTTCTGTATCCACAAAACAATTCCCCATCCTTTGCACCCAGTCTCTCCAAACTCACCTAGACCTTGAATTCCTCTGTAAAAACAATAGAAGTCAGTCATAGGTGACCATCTGTATAATGAGAAACATCCTCGTACAGCTCTGATCTAAGTCTGCTTTAAAGAGCCTTACTGAGACATTCAGTTACTGCTGCGATTGTGAATCAGAGCAGAAGGCACCTCATTATTTTTAATCATCACCCAGAGGGTGGTGACTCCAAATGAGCTGTAAGTGGAGGTAGTTGTGGCAGATACAATAACAGGAACACTTGGACAGGAATATGGATAGGAAAGATTTAAAAGGATATTGGCCAAACATGGGTGAATGGGATTAGCTTGAATGAAGTTGCACCAAACAACTGAATTGGTGCCGGGCTATTGGAGAGGCAGCTTTATGTCAGCCATGTCAGTGTGAACCAAGTCCAGGCAGATGAAGGAAAGCGCACAACATTCTCTTCCAAAGCAAACCTGGATTAGTGACGGGGAGGAAGCATCATTGTTCTTCATCTCAGTCTATTCATCCCCAATGTAATGTTGAGCAGTTATTTACATCTCAAGAACCTAAATTATATTTTTGATAGTTTAAACGTTCCTCAAATCCAATCAGCATGAGGAGCTTTGAGAATGGGTGAGGAAGTCGGATTTTGGAAGTTCACTCTGGAATTCAGCTCCCGGATTCCTGTTTGGACTAAGACTGTGATGAGATCTGGAGTAAGTGATAGTTGATTGAAAGATACAGCATGGAAACAGGCCCTTTGGCCCACCGAGTCCACACTGATCATCTGTTCACACTGGTTCTATGTTATTGCACTTTCACATTCACTCTCTACACATTAAGGGTCAATTTACTGAGGCCAATTAACCCACAAACCGGCACGTCATTGGGATAATGAAGGAAACCTACACAGTAATATGAAGAACATGCAAACTACACACAGGCGGCATCTGACGTCATTGTGACACAGCAACTCTACCAACTGCACCATTTTGCTGCCCTCGGGTAAAGACTTCACAAAACCCAAACTGGAAGCTTGGATTTCTTCCCGCATCCCAAAGATGTGTGGATTTGTAAGTTAATGGCCCTCTGTACATTACCCTGAGTGATTGGTGAATGATAGAATCTGGGTGGAGTTGGTGAGAATATGGGGAGAATTAAAATAAAAGGGATTAATATGTCTATGTCTAATATTGGATTAGTGTTTGATAGTTAGTGGACTCCTGTTATTTTGTCCTGCACAGAACCACATGTATCTGCAATGCTCCCAGTGAGGTGTCATTGCTAACGTACTGGTTACATGGCAGCAAGTTTGTCCAAGAGACGTGGTGGGAGCTCTCAATGCACGAGGAAGCTTCACCATCTGAGCCTCCAGCTGATGGAGTATACTGCCACCTGGTGGGAAGAGTTTAGATTATTATCACATGTACATGATAAAGGAAATAACGTTTAGTGCATGATAAAGTCTGATTAATGATAATCAGAGGGTCTACAATGAGACAAATAGTATCTCAGGACCGCTCACCAGTTCTAACCATTTTAGTTTCTTGATAACAGCTGGGAAGAAAAAGTTCCAGACACAAAAAACTGCAGATACTGCAATCTTCAACAAAACACTGTTTTGGATGAACTCATCGGGTCATTGCAGCATCTGTGGGGGGATGGACAGGCGATGGTTTGGAGCAGGGCGCTTTTTCTATTTGTAGAGTCACTCAGCACAGAAACAGGCCCTCCAGCTCAACTAATGCATATCGACCAAGGTGCCCCATCTAAGCTAGTCCTATTTGCCCACGTTTGGCCCATATTCCTCTAAACATTTCCTATCCTTGTACCTTTCCTCTTTCTATTCTGCTACTTAAATACACATGCAATAAAAGCCAACAGACATTAGCCTTCTTAACTGCTTACCTATCATACCCAAATGCTATCTCAGTGACATATGCAAGAAGCTTAGTTTTAGTTTAGTTTATTGTCAGGTGTACCAAGGTACAGTGAAAAGCTTTTTGTTGCATGCTAACCAGTCAGCAAAAAGACTACCTATGATTACAATCGAGCCGTCCACTGTGTACAGATACAGGATAAAGGGAATAAGATTTAGTACATGACAGTCCAGTAAAGGCCGATTAATGATAATCTGAGCATCTCCAATGAGGTTGATGACAGCTAAGTTGGTGTCCAGTTGGTGATAGGATGGTTCAGTTGCCTGACAACATCAGGGAATAAACTGACCCTGAATCTGGAGGTATGTGTTTTCACACTTATGTACCTTTTACCTGATGGGAGAGGGGAGAAGAGGCAGTGTCTAGGGTGAGACTTGGCCTTGATTATGCTGGTGGCCTTGCAGAGGAAACGTGGAAGTGTAGATGGAGACAATGGAAGGGAGGTTGGTTTGTGTGATGGTTTGGACTATGTCCACAATTCCCTGTTATTTCTTGCAGTCTTAGATGGAGCTGTTGACAAACCGTGCTGTGATGCATCCCGATAAAATGCTTTTTATAGCGCATCTGTAAAAGTTGGTGAGAGTTGTTGGGGACATGCTGAACTTCCTAAGCCTCCTGAGGAAGCAGAGGGGTTGGAGTGCTTTTCTTGGCCATTGCTTTGCTGTGGCTACTCCAAGACAGGTTGCTGATTTACTCTTAGGAACTTGAATCGTTATGAAGTGAAATTGAGGACTGTTTATTTGAGATCCCACACCACCAGGGCTACAGAACAGGGCAGGTATCTAGCCCAATGTCTGTTGTTCAACTACTAACAGATTATAAGGTGGATATTCAATGGTTCAATTGTTATTTTATTGTTCACGTGCAAATACCGCAGCCGACCTTGAGGACATGATAGGCCAGATCTCCGTTCCCTCTCCTCTCCTACCAGCCTTGCTCCTCGCCCCTCACGTCCGTCGTCATCACCGGCTCCATCCTCTCTGTCTCTGGTCCATGGGGGATGAGCAGGGGACGGCTCGGCAGGCTCCCCCTTCCAGGCCACAGTTCACCAGGCCACCAAGCTTCCTCCTGCAGGCCGTGGTCTGCCGGGTCTTGTGCTCAGCTGGGGAAAGGCTGAGGCCATCTGGGAGTTTGTGCTGCGTGTCACTGTGGATGTCACTGGCATGGCAACATCAGTTTTCCTTCACTACCTGCCCTAGAACCTAGGAAGCATTTATGTTCAATTTCAAGTTCAATATCAAGTTCATAGTTATTGTCACATGCGCCAATTATGGTACAGTGATATTTGAGTTACCATATAGCCATAATAAGTGAAAAAACAAAAATACACACAGCACATAAAATAAAGTTTAACATCAACATCCACCACAGTGGAATCAATATTCCTCACTGTGATGGAAGGCAATAAAGTTCAGTCATCTTCCTCCTTTGTTCACCCGTGGTCGGCGCCTTTGAACCCTCCCCACTTGCTGCTGCCCACGGCCACTGCTCAAGCCATCTCGTCAGGATGATGGAAACTCTGGCTCAGGATCGAACGGAACACTCCGCGGCATGGAGCTCCCGAGTCGGCCTCTTCTTACCGGAGACCGCTGCTTCATGGTGTTAAAGTCCACAGGGTCCCACAGGTTGGAGATCCTTCACTGGCGATCCTCGGCAAAGGATCCCAGTCTCCACAATGGTAAGTCACGGCTTGAAGCCCCGACTCCCCAACCTTGTAGGCCGCAGGTTTCAGTTCCCAGTCACGGCACCTGCCTTACCTGACGGGAGAACAACCGGGAAGCATTGTCACTGTGCAGGGAAGGTGGCAGTTCACACTGGAGATTAAATCGAATCTGAGTCGCATGTAAGTGATTTCAAAAAACTCATCCCTGTAAGTCACCCAGCCCCGATACCAGTTTAACCCAAGCCATCCACACGGGTAGGAAAAAACCTCTAACAACATACAGATGGAAAACTTGGAGTTCCAAAGAATATATTCCATCATGTTAGGAAGTGACTGGACCACGTTGGCGTCATTTCCACAACGGTGGCCCAACACCATGGATAAGATGTGAACATTACAATCAAGGCTGATGCCATCGGGCACAGACTGCCAGTGGAAGCTGATCATCTTCGATGGCTGAGATCTTGGGGAGGCAACAAACCTCGCCGTGGCAACTTGACGGCCACCGAACGGAAAGTCCACCGGACCCTGCTGCTTCATCACCTATTAAAGATCCACCAAATCTCCAGGCCGGTTGTTACAGCCACCTTCACATGAAGGGGTGCAGACAAGCGGAGTTCAACCTCCCAACGGTCCTCAATGCAAGGGTAACCAAAGTCTCCTTTTCTAAAACAAGTCAAGAGGCTTGAAGCCCCTGAGACGATAAACCAAGGCTTTTGTGTCGAGGTCAAGTCGGATTAAACCGCAGGGGGGACGGAGAGTGACACTGATTCATTGGCATTAAAGTCCACATGGCTTACCTGGCGATCCTGGCAAAGGATCCCAGTCTCCACAATGGTAAGGTCCGGCTTGAAGCCCCAGACGACAAGGCCGTACCACTCCACGTTGTTAGAAACGGAGATAAAGCATATAATCTGTAAACAGTGCCCCAGTTCAACATAAGACATCCCAAGAAACATTAAAACAAACATTCAAGACATACTTAAAATAATGAAACAGAGAAGTGGATGAACAGACTGTTGGCGAGGCAGCCACAACGGTGGCGCCACCCGATGGATAAGTGTTGTGTACATTACTGTGGGTATGAGTTCACAAACCCAGCCCAGGTAACAAGAACAGATTCCTTCCTGAAGAAGGTTAGTGAACCAGTCTCGACCCGAAACGTCACCTATTCCTTTTCTCCAGAGATGCTATCAGACCTGCTGAGTTACTCCTGCCTTTTGTGTCGATCTTCGGATTAAACCAGCATCTGCAGTTCCTTCCTACACATCAAAATTGGCATCATTGTTTAAAATGAACTTTGTTATAGATCTTTTGGGACATGTTTGAGGTAATTTCTTGAGTTCTCCCCCCTGCACAATATTCCACCTCAGCTTTACCCACTTGCATTGAAGAGCCCTTCCTACTGCCGTCGACAACAATCGGATTATCTTTGCTCCAGAGTGAGTATATTTAGGATGCAGGTGTCATGGGCAATGCTGGGATTGATGACGATGGCTAATTATGGGTTGTAGAATCAGCCTCCCTGGCCACTGATCTCTGTGAAATGAAGGTTCTACTGCAGTAGAATTTCCAGGACGTCATTGAATGACTGTGGTTATGCTTCCCATTGGAGATAGGATGTGACTTGGAGAGGAGTAAAGATGGTGGCATCCCCACTGAACCATGCATCTAGGGAGCTCAGGAGACACAGGGGATAGAGGTTTGATCCATTCCTTGGCACTGACTGCGTGGAGTTTGCACATTCTCCCTACGACTGTATAGACTTCTCCCGGTGTTTCAGTTTCCTCCCACATCGTAAAGATGTGTAGATTGGTAGATTAATTGGCTACTATGCAATTGTCTTCAGTGTGTGGGTGAAGGGTAGAATATGAGGGGAGTTAGCTTTAAGTCTAGATTTATGATTGTCACGTGTACTGAAGAACAGTGAAAAACTTTGTTTTGCATGCTGTCTTACAAATAAGAATATATTGTACATCAACACTATAACGCCAAACTCAAGCACAATAGGTAGAGTGAAGAGAAAGATACAGAATGCAGAAACAAGTTCTCAGCAATGTAGCGCCACAGATTAAGAGACAAAGTCCAATATCCACAATGGGGTACAGGTGAATTATGGAAGGAGCATTCAATAGCCTGATAATAGAGAGGAAGAGGCTGTTCCTGAGTCTGGTGGTGCACATTTTCAAGCTTCTGTATCTTTCACCTGTCAGGAGTGGGATAAGGAGGAATGACCAAGGTGGTCTTGAAGTCTGGACCCATAATAAGACGCAAGGACTCAAATCATTAACCATCAACAGTTGGTTTATTTTACTTGCGCATGGGGAGATGCGTCTCAGTCAAAGGCTGTGATCACATCTACAACAATAGTTAACAACAACAGGACATTTATACACCAAGATGATTATTAATGATGTTGAGTAGATCAATGTGGAATATACAACAAAGACGACTTTTAATGGTCTGGACGTAATGCATACAGATGTCAATTTCTGTAGATCAATGTGTTAATTCCATTGCTGAGATTGCATCAATCACCCAGGTTGCACAATATTGTGCCAAGTATCCCATTAGGCTTTGCAATACTAAAGGTTTTACTTATACAGCGGGCCAATTCTTTGATTATGAATGTTGCTTTTTTGAGACAGCATGAAGTGTAGATGGAGTCAGTGATGGGAAGTGTAGTCCGTGTGAAGGATTGAGCTACTTCCATAATTCTGCATAATATCTTGTAGATAGACACAAAAAGCTGGAGTTACTCAGTGGGACAGGCAGCATCTCTAGAGAGAAGGAACGGGTGACGTTTTGGGTTAAGACCCTTCTTCAGACTGGTTAGGGATAAGTGAAACAAGAGATATAAACGAAGATGTAGAGAGATAAAAAACAATGAATAAAAGATGTGCAAAAAATTAACGATGATAAAGGAAACAAGCTATTGTTAGCTGTTTGTAGGGTGAAAACGAGAACCTAGTGCGATGGGTGGGGGAGGGATAGAGAGAGAGAGAGAGAGAGAGAGAGAGATGTTGGGGCTACCTGAAGTGAGAGAAATTAATATTCATACCACTAAGCTGCCAAGCGAAATATGAGATGCTGTTCCTCCAATTTGGTTTAGCCTCAATCTGACAATGGAGACCTAGGACAGAAAGGTCAGTGTAGGAATGGGAAGGAGAATGAAAGTGTCCAGGAGATCAGGTAGGTTCAGGCGGGCTGAGCGAAGGTGTTCCGTAAAACGATCGCCCATTCTACATTTGTTCTTGCTGATGTAAAAGAGTCCACATCTTGAACAACGGATACAGTAGATGAGATTAGAGAAGGTGCAAGTGACCTCGTGGACTTGGACAGAGGTGTTAACAAAGCAAGCTGCGATGCAACCCAACATTATGCTTTCTGTGATCCATCTATAGAAGAATGCCTACATTGGAGACATGCTAAATTTCCTTCATCTCCTGGAGAAATAGATGCCTTGGTGTACCCTCTTGGCTGTCATTTCAATGTGGTTGGTCCATGACAGACCGTTGATAATATTTATGCCAAGGAAGCTCTCAACCATTTTTATTCTTGCATCATTGTTGCTGATTGGGTCATGTACTCCACGATGTTATAGAGTTATACCCCTCAGATTCCTATGTTTAAGAAAGAACTGCAGATGCTAGAAAAATCAAAGGTAGACAAAAATGCTGGAGAAACTCAGCAGGTGAGGCAGCATCTATGGAGAGAAGGAATAGGCAATGTTTCAGAATGAAGAAAGGTCCAGACCTGAAACATCTACAGAGATGCTGCGTTGCCCGCTGAGTTTCTCCAGCACTTTTGTCTAGTAAATCTTTAAATCCCCTTCATCTTAAACCTATGTCCTCTGGTCCTTGATTCACCTACACTGGGCAAGAGACGGTGCATCTAGCCCATCTATTCCTCTCATGATTTTAAACTCCTTTCTAAGATCTCCCTCGTCTTCCTGTGCTCCAAGGCATAGAGTCCCAGCCTACTCAACATCCTATAGCTCAGACCCTCTAGTCCTGGCAGCATCCTTGTAAATCTTCTCTCTACTGTTTCCAGCTTGTTTCCTGAAGTCAAGAAATAGCACCTTTGTCTTACTGCTATTGTCCTGACACAATGTTACTTTGTTCTGTACTCTTGGCTCATCATTGTTAGTGATCCAGCCCACTGCAGTGGTGTCATCTACAAACTGATGGAACGCCCAGGAGCAAAGAAGACTGCAAAAAGTGGTGAACACTGCCCAGTCCATCACACGTACTAACCTCCCCACCATCTAAGGGACTTACAAGAGTCACTGCCACAAAAAGGCAGCCAGCATCATCAGGGACCCACGCCTCCTTGGCCACACTCATATCACCCCTGCTCATCATCAGGAAGAAGATTTAGGAGCCTGAAATCTGCATTGTTCAGGAACAGCTTCTTTCCTGCAGCCATCAGCCTATTAAACACTACAACCTCTAAATAAGCTCTGAACTACATAGACTTGGGGACATTAGTTTTATCTTTTTGTACTATTATTGTTTGTTCCTTTGTTTGTGTGTAGGTACTAATATATATATATATATATATATATATTGAAATTTCCAATTCATTGATCATATTGTTAACAGAGTGCTATGTTTACATATTCTGTTGTGCCGCTGCAAGTAGGAATCTCTTTTTTTAATCCTTGTTTGAGGCGTACCGTGGCCCTATCCCCGAACTCTACCTCCACTACATCGACGACTGCATTGGTGCTACCTCATGTACACATACAGAACTCACTGACTTGATCCATTTCACCACTAACTTCCATCCGGCACACAAATTCACCTGGATCATTTCCGACATCTCCCTACCATTTCTGGACCTCATTATCTCCATCGCAGCTATCAGGCTACTGACCGACATCTCCTAGAAACCCACTGACTCCCATGGCTATCTGGACTACACTTCTTCCCACTCTGCTTCCTGTAAGGACTCTCCTACTCCCAATTCCTCCATCTATGCCGCATCTGCACCCAGGATGAAGTGTTCCAAACCAGGGCATCAGAGATGTCCTCATTCTTTAGAGGACGGGGGCTCCCCTCTTCGACTATAGATGAGGCTCTCACCAGGGTCTCTTCTATACCCCTTAACTCTGCTCTCACTCCCCATCCCCCCCAATCGTAACACGAGCAGAGTCCCCCTTGTCCTCACCTTCCACCCTACCAGGCGTCACATACAACAGATAATCCTCCGACATTTTCGCCACCTCCAACAAGATCCCATCACTGGCCACATCTTCCCATCTCCTCCCCTTTAAGCTTTCCGCAGAGACCGCTCCCTCCATAACTTCCTGGTCAATTTGTCCTTTCCCACCCAAACCACCCACCCCCCTGGTACTTTCCCTTGCAACCGCAGGAAATGCTACAATTGTCGCTTTACCTCCCCACATGACTCCATCCAAGGACCCAAGCAGTCTTTCCATGTGCAGCAGAGGTTCACCTGCACCTCCTCCAACCTCATCTATTGCATCCGCTGCTCTAGGTGTCAGTTGCTCTACATCAGTGAGACCAAGCACAGGCTTGGCGATCGCTTCGCCCAACACCTTCGCTCAGTTCGCAATAACCAACCTGATCTCCCAGTGGCTCAGCACTTCAACTCCCCCTCCCATTCCGAATCCGACCTTTCTGTCCTGGGCCTCCTCCATGGCCACAGTGAGTCCCACCATAAAGCACCTCATATTTTGCTTGGGTGGTTTACACCCCAGCGGTATGGACATTGACTTCTCCAATGTCAGGTAGTCCCTCTTTCCTCTCCCACAGCCCACTGTCTCCGCCTCTTTGTTTCTTCTTCCTGCCCCCACCACACCCACACATGTCTGAAGAAGGGTCTCGACCCAAAACTTCACCTATTCCTTCGATCCATAGATGCTGCCTCACCCGCTGAGTTTCTTCAGCATTTTTAACTATCTTTGATTTTTCCAGCATCTGCAGTTCCTACTTAATCATTTTTTTGATTGAGACATGTGACAATAAAATAATCTTGACTCTTGAGTTTGAGCTGAGTTTGACCACACAGTCATGAGTGTTTTGGTAGTTTAGCAGGGACTGAGCAGGGATCCAGTGGGATACCCGTGTTGAGAGTTATTGTGGAGGATGTGTTTTTACCTTTCTCTACTGATCCTGGAGCAGCAGCTCGATGACCTCTGTCTGATCAGGGAGAGTGAGGAGGTCATAGAGGGGAGTTATAGAGAGGTGGTCACTCCAAAACCACGGGAGAGAGACATGTGGGTCACGTTAAGGAAGGGCAAGGGGCAGAGGCAGGAACGAGTGAGTACTCCAATGTCGGTACACCTCGCAAATAAGTACTCCTGTTTGAGTACGGATGGGGGTGACGGCCTACCCGGGGGTAGTGACAGCGGACGGGCCTCCAGCACAGAGACCGGCCCTGTTGCTCCAAAAGGTAGGGAAAAAAAGAGGGCAATAGTAATTGGGGACTCTATTGTTAGGGGGTCGGATAGGCGATTCTGTGGACGCAGTCGGGAGACCAGGATGGTGGTCTGCCTCCCTGGTGCCAAGGACTCGGACATGTTTCAACGCATCCAAGATATCCTTAAATCAGAGGGAGAGGAGCCTGAGGTCGTGGTACATATAGGTACCAATGACATAGGTAAAAAAAGGGAAGAGGTCCTGAAGGGAGGATTTAGGGAGTTGGGAGGAGAGTTAAGAAAAAGGACCAAAAAGGTAACAATCTCAGGATTACTGCCTGTGCCACGCGGCAGTGAGAGTAGGAATGGAGCGAGGTGGAGGATAAATGCGTGGCTGAAAGACTGGTGCAGAGGGCAGGGATTCAAGTTCCTGGATCATTGGGACTTCTTTTGGGGAAGGTGGGACCTGTACAGAAAGGATGGGTTGCACTTGAACCCGAGGGGGACCAATATCCTAGCGGGGAAATTTGCAAAGGCAGCTGGGGAGACTTTAAACTAGAATGGTTGGGGCGAGGGACTCAAATAGCGAAAGGTAGTAGACAGAATGGGAGGCAGGAAGCAGAAATGGGAAGCACTCGGACACAAGAGGAGAAAGAAAAAAAAGGAAATAAACAGAGAATAAGAGACGGGGGTTTTCTTAAATGTGCATATTTTAATGCTAGGAGCATTGTAAGAAAGGTGGATGAGCTTAGAGTCTGGATAGACACCTGGAAGTATGATGTTGTGGCGATCAGTGAAACGTGGTTGCAGGAGGGCTGTGATTGGAAACTAAATATTCCAGGATTTCGTTGCTTCAGGTGTGATAGAATTGGAGGGGCAAGAGGTGGAGGTGTTGCATTGCTAGTCAGGGAAGATATTACAGCAGTGCTTTGGCAGGATAGATTGGAGGGCTCATCTAGGGAGGCTATTTGGGTGGAATTGAGAAGTGGGAAAGGTGCAGCAACTCTTATAGGGGTGTATTATAGACCGCCAAACGGGGAACGAGAATTGGAAGAGCAAATATGTAAGGAGATAGCAGATATTAGTAGTAAGCACAAGGTAGTGATTGTGGGAGATTTCAACTTTCCACACATAGACTGGGAAACACATTCTGTAAATGGGCTGGATGGGTTGGAGTTTGTAAAATGTGTGCAGGATAGTTTTTTGCAGCAATACATAGAGGTACCTACTAGAGGAGGGGCAGTGCTGGACCTCCTGTTAGGAAATGAGACGGGACAGGTGGCGGAGGTATGCGTTGGGGAGCACTTCGGGTCCAGTGATCACAATACCATTAGTTTCAATATAATTATGGAGAGGGTCAGAACTGGACCTAGGGTTGAGATTTTTGATTGGAGAAAGGCTAACTTTGATGCGATGCAAGATGATTTAAAAGGAGTGAACTGGGACATTTTGTTTTATGGGAAAGATGTAGAAGAGAAATGGAGGACATTTAAAGGGGAAATTTTAAGAGTACAGAATCTTTATGTTCCTGTTCGGTTGAAAGGAAACAGTAAAAATTGGAAAGAGCCCTGGTTTTCAAGGGAAATTGGACATCTTGTTCGGAAAAAGAGGGAGATCTACAATAATTATAGGCAGCATGAAGTAAATGAGGTGCTTGAGGAGTATAAGGAATGTAAAAAGAATCTTAAGAAAGAAATTAGAAAAGCTAAAAGAAGATATGAGGTTGCTTTGGCAAGTAAGGTGAAAGTAAATCCAAAGGGTTTCTACAGCTATATTAATAGCAAAAGGATAAGGAGGGATAAAATTGGTCCATTGGAGAGACAGAGTGGACAGCTATCTGCAGAGCCAAAAGAGATGGGGGAGATATTGAACAATTTTTTTTCTTCGGTATTCACCAAGGAGAAGGATATTGAATTATGTGAGGTAAGGGAAACTAGTAGAGTAGCTATGGATACTATGAGGTTCAAAGTAAAAGAAGTACCGACACTTTTGAAAAATATAAAAGTGGATAAGTCTCCAGGTCCCGACAGGATATTCCCTAGGACATTGAGGGAAGTTAGTGTAGAAATAGCCGGGGCTATGACAGAAATATTTCAAATGTCATTAGAAACGGGGATAGTCCCCGAGGATTGGCGTACTCCGCATGTTGTTCCATTGTTTAAAAAGGGTTCTAAGAGTAAACCTAGCAATTATAGACCTGTTAGTTTGACTTCAGTGGTGGGCAAATTAATGGAAAAGATACTTAGAGATAATATATATAAGCATCTAGATAAACAGGGTCTGATTAGGAACAGTCAACATGGATTTGTGCCTGGAAGGTCATGTTTGACTAATCTTCTTGAATTTTTTGAAGAAGTTACTAGGGAAATTGACGAGGGTAAAGCAGTGGATGTTGTCTATATGGACTTTAGTAAGGCCTTTTGACAAGGTTCCTCATGGAAGGTTGGTTAAGAAGGTTCAACTGTTGGGTATAAATGCAGGAATAGCAAGATGGATTCAACAGTGGCTGAATGGGAGAAGCCAGAGGGTAATGGTGGATGGCTGTTTATCGGGTTGGAGGCAGGTGACTAGTGGGGTGCCTCAGGGATCTGTGTTGGGTCCTTTGTTGTTTGTCATGTACATCAATGATCTGGATGAAGGTGTGGTAAATTGGATTAGTAAGTATGCAGATGATACCAAGATAGGGTGTGTTGTGGATAATGAAGAGGATTTCCAAAGTCTACAGAGTGATTTAGGCCATTTGGAAAAATGGGCTGAAAGATGGCAGATGGAGTTTAATGCTGATAAATGTGAGGTGCTACACCTTGGCAGGACAAATCAAAATAGGACGTACATGGTAAATGGTAGGGAATTGAAGAATACAGTTGAACAGAGGGATCTGCGTATAACCGTGCATAGTTCCTTGAAGGTGGAATCTCATATAGATAGGGTGGTAAAGAAAGCTTTTGGTATGCTAGCCTTTATAAATCAGAGCATTGAGTATAGAAGCTGGGATGTAATGTTAAAATTGTACAAGGCATTGGTGAGAAAAAATCTGGAGTATGGTGTACAATTTTGGTCGCCCAATTATAGGAAGGATGTCAACAAAATAGAGAGAGTACAGAGGAGATTTACTAGAATGTTGCCTGGGTTTCAACAACTAAGTTACAGAAATAGGTTGAATAAGTTAGGTCTTTATTCTCTGGAGCGCAGAAGGTTAAGGGGGACCTGATAGAGGTCTTTAAAATGATGAGAGGGATAGACAGAGTTGATGTGGACAAGCTTTTCCCTTTGAGAATAGGGAAGATTCAAAACAAGAGGACATGACTTCAGAATTAAGGGACAGAAGTTTAGGGGTAATATGAGGGGGAACTTCTTTACTCAGAGAGTGGTAGCGGTGTGGAATGAGCTTCCAGTGGAAGTGGTGGAGGCAGGTTCATTGGTATCATTTAAAAATAAATTGGATAGGCATATGGATGAGAAGGGAATGGAGGGTTATGGTATGAGTGCAGGTAGGTGGGACTAAGGGGAAAAAAAATTTGTTCGGCACGGACTTGCAGGGCCGAGATGGCCTGTTTCCGTGCTGTAATTGTTATATGGTTATATGGTGGTCAAGGTCAGAAAGTCTAGGATCAAGTGGCAGAGGAGTGTATATAAAATGTAGGATTAATGGAGGTGGGTGGTTGATTGTTGCACGGACTCAAGGGCCCGTTTCTCTGCTGTATGACTAATTCTAACTGGTGTATGATGAACTTTAACAGCTCTTAGCAGTTTTCTTCATCACATATTTGAGGAGCTGCTGAACTCTTCTGTTAATGTTGTCAATTGGCAAAGCATTAACCATAATCCATCTCCTTCTTTGCAGCTCTGTGGGAACGGAATAATGTATGGACATGGATTCTTCCAATATCTAACCCTGTTCTGGTTTGTTTTGCAGTGATTTACAACAGCCACCTGACGTTTCTAGCTTCATCCATAATCTGTGAACATGGACACACGAGGACAACAAATGACACGTGTATAGGTGAGTCAGAATACAATTTCACTTGAGAACGTTCATTCTATCGTTCTATTCTATTCTTTGTATCGCTACCTGTCAGCCAGGGCTCGGCAAAAGAAATAAGCAACTCATTTTCTTGGACTATTCATAAGTAAAGGATCCCTTGTAGTTGAAGGTGAATGGGGAGGCTGTTGTGCCCAAACATCCACACTTACAGACTGGACCAGGGCAGGTGGGGTTTTGGGTATCACAGCAACAGAATGTGGAGCAGGAGCAGGCCATTTGGCCCATCGATCCTGTTCAACCATTCAGAATGGTCACGGCTGATCACCCACACTCTGTGTCCAGTTACAGCTTTCTCCACAGCCCTTGTTCCCTTTAACCCCCAGAAATATCCAACCACTTACATATATTTAATGATTTGGCTTCAACACATTTCAGTGGTGGAGAATTTCACAGAATCACCATTCTCTGGGAGAAGACATTTCCTGTCAGCCCCCTTCTTAACTGGCTGACCCCTAACCTTTAGTCTGTGACCTCTGGCCTGAGAGTCCCTGACCATCAGGAACACCTTCCTGCATCCAGTTCTATTGGTGTTCAGTAGAGTCTATGACATCCCCCTCATTCTCCTAAATTCTAATGAAGGTGGCCCTAATTAATACAGTCTCTCCATTTATCAGTCTTGCCATCCAGTGTCTACCAGAGAGCCAGTGCCATAGAGCATGAACACAGGCCCTTCGGCCCAACTTGGCCATGCTGATCAAAGTTTTTCACATTTGGCCACATTTGTCTGATATCCTACTCAACCTTTCCTATCCATCTACCTGTCAAAGTGTGTTTAAGTGTTGTTGATAGCACCTGCCTCAACTACCTCCTATGGCAGCTCATTGCATATCCCCACCATCCTTGAGTGAACAAGCCTCCATCAGGTTTGTGTTACCATAAACACATGTCTCCTTGTTTTTGATTCCCCTGCTGTGGGTAAAAGACTGTGCATTCACTATCTATTTGGTTTAGTGATGCTGCATTAAAACAGGCTCTTTAGTCTGCCAAGACTATGCTGACCATTGATCACTCATTCACATGAGTTCTGTTTTATCCCACTTTCTTATCCTCCCCCTGTACACTCGGGGAAATTTGCAGAGAGAGGGCCAATTCAACTGCAAACCTGTACATCGTTGGGATGAGGGAGAAAACCAGAGAACCCAAAGTAATCCCACACAGTCACAGGGAGAACGTGCAAACTTCACACAGATAACACCCAAGGTCAGGATCGAACCTAGGTCTGGATCAAACCTAGGTCCCTGGCACTGTGAGTCAACCTAAATCCTTTCTGACTTTTTACATCTCTGAAGGATCAACCTCCAGCCTCCTATGCTCCAATGAATAAAGTCCTAGACTGCCCAACCTCTCCCAATAGCTCACCCCCTAAAGTCATGGTAATATCCTAGAAAATCTTCTCTGTCTGCTTTCCAACTTAATGACATCCTTCCTGTGACTGGATGACCAAAACAGGTCAGTATTACACATGGGCATAAAGTAACTCAGCAGGTCAGGCAGCATCTCTAGAGAACTTCAATAGGTGACATTTCGGGTCAGGAACACTGATTGCAGACGCCATTTAAAATATTTAATCTGAAGAAAGATGCTGAAGTTTGAAAAGTCTGATGAAAGATCCCAAACTGAAACATGCTGCCTAACACATTGAGTTACTGCAGCACTTTGTGTCTTTTTTCATAATCCAGCACATGCAGTGCCTTGTTTCTCCATTCAAGTCCCCTATCACCTTGGCTCTGCCTGTCTTCACCCTTCCATGCTGTGACTCAGACCCACGCCCAATGTTACAGACCTGACTGCTGCTGCTCTCCCCTGACCAGACATCCCCCTACTGAATAGTATCCAAAAGGGCATACCTGTTGTCAAGGGGAATGGCCACAGGGGATTACTGTACTCTCTGCCTGCTCCCTTTCCTGGTGATCATCCATCAACATTCTGCCGATACTCTCGGCATGACCACCTAACTGTAACTATCTATGTCCTTCTCAGTCTCCCAGATGATCCCTACATCATCGAGCTGCTGTTCCAGTGCCCTAACGTTACCTGTAAGGACATGCAGCTGGGCACGCCTCACCCAGGTGCAGTCCTCAGGGACACTGTAAGTCTCCCTGACTTCCCACATCTTGCAGACGGAAGATGCCTCCTCTCCTCCTCCCATAACTGCCGTCCCTACAGTACTAGACAACAGAAGATTTACGAAAGAAAGAAAAAGCACTGACCACACCTTGTCCCACCATCACCCTCCACACCAAACCCTGTCGAGCTAAAGCCTCACAGTTACCTTCAGCACAGTCACTCCCAACAGGCCACTCCTTTAGTGTCTGCCTTCATTATCATGTACCCACTAGCGGCAGTCACTCCAGGATGCGAACTGCTTTCAGCTACAAAACTTAATGTGTCTCATGAAGTGGCTGCTGCCTTAAAAGTTCCTCTCTTTGTTCCTATTGTCAGTTGCTCAATAAATATGATCTTCTGGCCTTTTAATATTGTGAGCTTCTCCTTTCAATTGCAAGAACTGAATGTTTTTCTCCTTACATTTGTTCTGTAATCGGATCATCCGTCCTCCGATATGGGAACTGCACATTGGACTCCTGGTGCACTAACAAGGGGCCTGTAGGATTGTTGCTCCTGAACTCAAATCCTCCCACGGCAAAGGCCAACCGATCATCTGCCATCCTATCAGCTGCTGCGTCTGCATGCTCCCATCCCGCCACTGGTGCACATGGACACCAGGTCTCATGGTGCCACCCCTTTTTAGAATCTAAGAACACTCAGTTACTGAACCCTATTGTTCCCCACTGCCTGCCACTCATAGAAATTACTGTTTATCATTTGTTTTCTCTGAGCCAACCCATTCTTTCTCCAAATGAGCACCATGCTCCCCAAACGCATGTTTTAAATTTGCATGATAACCTCTTAGATGGGAAGTTATCAATAGCTGTCTGAACGTGGACCATATCCACTATTTCTCCCTCACTCTGCTGGTTACATGATATGATATGATATGCCATTTATTGTCACTATTGTGCACAATTCTGCGGCGCTATATACATATATACAGATGGAAGTCCGGGTGTTGGGCTGTGAAGTCAGTGCATGTGTGAATTTGAATTAAGAGTAGTTATAATTTTTGGAAAGCAACTATTCCTGAGTCTATTTGTCCTGGGTTTGATGCACCTATAGCGCCTTCCAGAGGGCAGCAGGTCGAACAGTCCAAACGCAGGATGGGAGCTGTCTTTGATGATATTCTTTGCAGTTGATGTGTAGGGGGACTAAGTCGGTGCTGTGCCTCCTGAAGTCGACAATGAGCTCTTTTGTTTTCCTGGTGTTCAGAGCCAGATTGTTTTCTGAGCACCAGGTTGTCAACTTCAGGACTTCCTCTCTGTAGGCTGCCTCGTCTCCCTTTGAAATAAGTCCGACTACAGTAGTGTCGTCAGCAAATTTGACGATGCGGTTGTTTTTGTGGGCCGGACTACAGTCGTAGGTGTAGAGACAGTATAAGAGGGGGCTTAGCACACAGCCCTGTGGGGAGCCGGTACTCAACCTGCGAGTGGAGGAGAGGTGGGGGCCGAGTCTCACAGTCTGGGGCCGGTTGGTGAGGAAATCCTTTATCCAGGCACATGTGAAAGTGGGGAGGCCGAGAGTGACCAGTTTACCAATGAGAATGTCCAGAATAATTGTATTGAAAGCTGAGCTATAATCCACAAAGAGCATCGGACGTAGCTCTGCCCCTGCTCCAGATGGCTCAGCACAGAGTGGAGGGCTACGGTAATGGCGTCTTCCGTGGATCTGTTTTGGCGATAAGCGAATTGGTGGGGGTCGAAGTCTGGTGGTAGGGACGATTGTGGCTGATTTTAGGCAGGATGGAATAACTGCCTGGTCCAGGGAGAGGTTGAAAATTCTGGTGAAGATGGCAGTGAGCTGGTGGGCACACGCTTTGAGCACCTTACCAGGTACTCCATCTGGGCCGGTAGCCTTCTTGGGGTTCACTGCCAGGAGCACCCGTCTGACATCGTGCTCCCTGACAGTGAGTGGGGTAGTACAGGAGCCAGGTGAGGGTGGGAACAGGGCTGTAGCAGGTGAGTGCTGCTGTTGTGATGTTTCAAAGCGGGAGAAGAAGCAATTTAGCTTTTCTGCCAGCGGCACACTCAGGTCTTCTGACTTTGTGGCACAGCCTCTGTAGTTGGTAATGTCTTGTATGCCCCGCCATACCTCCCGTGTATTATTGCTGGACAAGTGGGACTCTATGCTCCTCTTATGGTCCGCCTTGGCTTTTTTAATACCACTTTTCAGATCGGCTCGAGCAGCCCTGTACAGAGCTCTGTCACCTGACCTGAAGGCAGCATCGCGGGCTCTGAGGAGTGTGCGGACCTGGCTGGACATCCAGGGTTTCTGGTTTGGGAAAACCCGTATGTTTTTGTCCACAGTCACGTTTCCGATGCAGAACTTGATATAGTCCAGCACCGATTCTGTGAGAGTTTCCAGATCCTGGTGTTCGAATATGTCCCAGTTTGTCTGTGTAAAGCAGTCCTGTAGATTGGAGAGTGCATTTTCAGGCCAGGTTGTAACAGATCTTATGGTGGGCCTGGCACTGCGTCTGAGGGGGGTGTAGGCTGGAGAGAGCAGGAGGGAGAGATGATCTGACTGGCCGAGTTGGGGGAGGGGGATGGCTCTATACGCGTGCTTGATATTGGTGTAGACATGATCCAGCGTGTTCACCCCTCTAGTAGAACACTTGACATGTTGATAGAATTTCGGCAGTACAGTCTTCAAGTTGGCCTTATTAAAGTCCCCTGCGATTATGTGAACACCCTCGGGGTGATCCCGCTGCTGTTCGTTAATGGTGTTCAGCAGGAGAGAGAGCGCCTTGTTTACATTGGCGTCAGGTGGAATATACACAACCGTGACAATCACTACTGTTAGTTCTCTCGGTAGAAAAAAAGGCCGGCATCTTACAGACATGTACTCGAGGTCAGGGGAACAATGATTGTCTATGATTGTCCCGTTGTTGCACCAGTTCTCATGCACGTATATACAGAGGCCCCCTCCCCTGCTCTTACCGGAGTCCATAGTCCTGTCCCCGCGGAGCAGAAAGCGTCCTGCTAGCTGCATGCTAGCATCAGGTATCCCCGGGTGAAGCCAGGTTTCGGTGATGATCATAACACAGCAGTCGCGGACATATCGATTCCCAGCGAGTTGTAATTCCAGGTCATCCATTTTGTGAACCAGGGATCTGGCGTTGGAGAGATACAGGCTCGGTAGAGGTGGCTTGTGTGGTCGATTCCTTAGCCTTAGCAAAACACCGGACCTGCGGCCTCGCTTCTGCTTCCTCTCCCTCCTCCGTCTGCGCCGCCTCCTAGACCCGACAACAATCCACGGGGACCCCGGTGGTCTTGCTATGTCGCCCGGGATGTTATACTTGCGATGGAAGACACCCGAAACCGATGTCTGGCGCTGGTCACCGATATCACCGATATCCACGAGGTTCTGGCGGGTGTAGCGGGTGTAGCGGATGTTCGCAGAACCGACAGCAAAGACGTACACGGACAACACAACGTACACAAACAACAAAAAAGAACACCGAGACAGAGAGCCGTGAGCCGCTGCGACCGTGCGCGCCGCCATCTTGGATTTTCAGGATATACATCTTGTTATATCCTGAAAAAGATCCAGTATGCTTGCCAAACATAGTTTCCTGTTTCTGATTACTTTATCCAGTTCTGTCACTCTTCTCCAAGTGTTCTATTATTGTATCTTCTACAATTGAAAACGCATACCACCAGATTCAGGAATAGCTACTTCCTCTCTGCTATTGTAGGGGTTTTGCCTTTCCCTTTATTTCACTTTGGGCCCAACTGCCCGAGTTATTCTCTCCCTTGTCACGGCCACCACTCCACTTGAGCGGTTTCCAAGAGAGAGAATACAACAAAAGGGATTCCCCTCGGTTCTAGACCTCGGAATTATGGTGGGATATGATAAAAGGTTGAATTGACCAGAGTGTGCTGATGAGAGAAAACAGAAACCAAGATGGACTCAAAGCAAGTCTAAAATTTACAGGCTTTATTAAACAATGAGAAATCGAATCTCACCAACACTACATAATACGTGGCTAAACTTATGCTTTAAACTAAGACTATGGACGGAAAACTATCGGGCACTTCGTAAAACTTACTTTACAAAATCTTACAAGATACAAGATACAAGATACATTTAATTGTCATTTGGACCCCTTGAGGTCCAAACGAAATGCCGTTTCTGCAGCCATACATTACAAACAAATAGACCCAAGACACAACATATTTACATAAACATCCATCACATTGCTGTGATGGAAGGCCAAATAAACTTATCTCTCCACTGCACTCTCCCCCCCCCCCCCGATGTCAGAGTCAAAGTCAAAGCCCCCGGCTGGCGATGGCGATTGTCCCGCGGCCATTAAAGCCACGCCGGGTGGTGCGAGGTCGCACACCGGGTTCTTGATGTTAGAGCCCCCGACGTGCGCTCGCAGAGTCCCGCGGCCATTCCAAGCCGCGCGGGGCAGTGATGTTAGGCCCCGCTCCAGGAGCTCTTCAACCCCGCAACTCGGGCGGGGGAAGTCGCCGTTGCGAGAGCCCTGAAAAGCGGTCTCCCTCCAGGGACCCGCGGGCTCCCGGTGCCGCCGTCCACAGACCTGCCATTGAAGCCTCCGACTCTCCGGTCGGGCCGCAGCAGCAGCAGCAGCAGCGCTCCTCCACCGCTCCACCCGCTCCGGACTCGGCCAGCCCCGCGACGGCGACGGTGAGTCGTCGGCACCAGAGTCCCCGGTCTCTTCCTGTTGGAGGCCGCTCCTCGTTGCAGCCCCAACGATAACGGAAACCCGACGAGAAAAGGTCGGGTCTCCCGTGCAGGAAGAGATTTAAAAGTTTCCCCCCCACACACACACCCCAACAAAAAATAACAAAAACTACATAAAAACATAGACAGAAAATAATAAAACGCGGACAGACTGCAGAGGCCGCTGCTGACAAGAGTCACGCCGCCCACAATCTTACCTCCCCTTTCCCCTTTCTCCTCACTCTCTATCCTATTTCGGGAATTTCACCAGGTCACTGGGGTACTTACAGTTGGGCCCACGAGCTGTCCAGCAGAGCAGGAAAAAGAGAGTTATAGTTGGGCTCACGAGCCGTCCAGCAGGGCAGGAAAAAGAGAGAGAGTTCTGGCTTGACTTCTGTTTTATACCTGAGCTTCCTTTGAAACCCCCAGGTGGTCCTCTGGATGAAAAGGGTTCTTTTGATGATTCCCAGTTTCGATCTGGCATGAACAATAGGCTTCCGATGATAAGGGGTTTGCTGATGTCATGATCCCTCAGCCTGATCGTTATCCCATCACCTGGACGGGCTCCTATTGTCTCGATGGATGGGTCATCCAAGATGGTGATTGTGCTTGCTGCTGGCCTGTTTATCACCGTCTGCTGAGACTTGGTTCCTTCCTTTGTGTATCCAAGATAATCTCGTTATCTCCGTCTCAGCCTTTCCTGTCCACCCCAATTCGCACAGTTGTTTGATGCCAAAGTCCACATGCCAGACAGGTTTGTGGATTGGGGGGTTTTTTTTCGTAGCAGCCAGCAAATTTGTCTTTTTAAAATGTCCATGTCCTTATCCGAGTTCTTCCATGATTTTGGAGGATTTGCCCCAATAACTTACACTATCAGACCACTGAATGGTCCATAAGCTGTACCAATTCTCCAACCATTGCGGACTTTGGACTTTTTCTCTGGAACAGTTGCTCTACAACGCTAATAATGTATATTTTCTTCAGTCTACCTGTGGCACCTGCATTTATTGAATTGAATTGAATTGAATTTCCTTTATTGTCATTCAAACAAGTTTGAACAAAATTTCGTACCATGCAATAACGACAGAAAAAAGCAACAGAACACACAATGAACACAATTTCTGTCCTGGGCTTCCTCCATGGCCAGAGTGAGGACCACCGTAAATTGGGGGAGCAGCACCTCATATTTCGCTCGGGCAGTTTGTAACACAGCAGTGTGAACATTGACTTCTCTAATTTTAGGTAGTCCTCACTTTCTCCTCCCCTTCTCAGCTCTCACTCAGCCCTCTGGCTCCACCTCTTCCTTTCTCCCTCCCCCTGCCCCCCTCACATCAGTCTGAAGAAGGATTTTGACCCGAAACTTTGCTTATTTCCTTCGCTCCATAGATGCTGCTCCACCCACTGTGTTTCTCCAGCATTTTTGTCTATTTTCGATTTTCCAGCATCTACAGTTCCTTCTTAAACATACTTATCCATGTGTTGGGAAATGAATCAGGCCAGGTGATTGGTGTTACGGTGGAAGAGCATGTTGGTGGTTAGTGATCCTGACTCTGTATGTTTTAGTTTGTTTTGTATAGGGATAAATTTGGACTTTGCTGTAAGGAACTAAATTGGATTTGCACATTATGTTGTTAATAGACGGGAGCTCAGGCGGGAATAATGGAAGCAGTTGATAGTAAGTCCACATTGATATGTGGCAGTCATTTAAAGGCCATTTGATTAAAGTTCAGGACTGTTCCATGTTCCAGTAAGAAGGAGGGATAAGGATTGCAAAGTAAGAGAACTTCGTATGACTGAAGAGGTAAATTGGGTCTAAAGGAAAGAACAACTGTATGCAAGTTTAAGAATTAAAGGAATGATTAAAGGAATGTAAATCAAGGAGCAAATAACTCAAGCAGGCAATTGGAAGGGCCAAAAGGGGCCACAAATTGACATTGGCAACTTTTAAAAACAAGGGTAAGCAGGGATTAGGTTGGACCACTCATGGATAAGGGAGGGAACTTGTGCTTGGTCAAGGGTCAGGTAAAAAAACAAGTATATTGCATCTCTTTTCACCAAAGACTTGGAGGATCAGTGTGGAGAATGCTAATATGCAAGAGCAGTTTGAGATTAAGAAAGAGGAGGTGTTGGGACTCTTAAAGATCATTAAGGTGCATGAATACCCAGGGCCTGATGGGATTTATCCCAGGTTATTGAAAGCAACAAGAGGGCAAGAGCCTTGACAAAGATCTTTGCATCTTCTCTAAGCACAGATGACATCCCAGAAGACTGAAGGGTCAGTAATGTTGTTCCTTTGTTTAAGAAGGGAAGTAGAGAGAATCCAGGGAATTATAGCTCAATAAGCCTCACATCAGTGAGGAAGATATTGGAGAGAATTGTTCAGTATCGGATTTCTACCCATTTGGAAGAGAATGGGTAAGATAGAGACAGTCAGCATGGCTTTGTTCATGCTAGATTGTACCTTACTAACCTGATGTAGTCTTTTGTGGAGATGATGAAGATGATTAATGAGGTTAGAGCAGTGGTTGTTGTCTACATGGATTT